>NC_080795.1:56805516-57155516 GCF_028018385.1 Neofelis nebulosa | reverse complement strand
CTGAAATCACCATGCAAATGTTCTTGATATTTCATACTACAAAAAATGTATTCAAAATGTACTTAAAAATTTTATTTTTCATGTAATAGTTTAGTATGCTCTCAAGTAACTTTTCTCCTAATGAAAGCTATTTTTACTTTAAGATTTCCATTGGCTATGTTAATACAGAGTTAGATAGCAATTAAAGAGTAGTAGCTGGGGTGCCTGGGTGGCTCAGTCAGTTAAGCATATGACTCTTGATTTCACCTCAGGTTATGATCTTACCATGACAGGGCAGAACCTGCTTGGGATTCTCTCTGTCTCTCTCTCTCTCTCTGTCTCTCTCTCTCTCTCTCTCTCTCTCTCTCTCTCTCTCTCTGCCCCTCCCCTGCTTGCATGTGCTCTTTCTCTCACTCTCAAAATAAATAAACTTTTAAAAATGAGTAGTAGCTTATTAGTACTAAGTAAGTACTTCATAAGGCAAGATTCAAAGCTCCACTCCTTCACCCCCTATGCTTCTTAATTCTCTTCACTGTCACCTCAGAATTAGCACAACAAATTACAGGCACGAGTTACTAAGAACACTCCAAGGGCATGCCATACAATGTTTGTTACTTAAAATGATGCAAATACACTGTGTTAATGGCTATATTGTTAAAAGTTACACTTTTCACTCTCTCTCCCTCTCTCTCTCTCTCTCTCTCTCTGCCCATCCCCTGCTCTTGCTCTTTCTCTCTCAAAATAAATAAACATTAAAAAAAGTCACACTTTTCAACATTCCCATTTACAAGCGACACAAAAGTCTGCTCGAGCTGTGGAGAAATAACAATTGTGAACAAGAGAAAAGAAATATTTTTTCCCCCTTTTTCCTTAGAAAAAGCTCTTGGATGACTCTTTTTTGTGTGTGGGATTTTTTTTATTTGTTTTTGTTTTTGTTTTGAACAGGGGTGGGTGTTATTTTGTTTTGTGTTTTAGATGTTTGTAATGCGGTGATCTGCTTGGGAACTGGGCATGTTTCCGAATGAAACATTTGAAATATTTAAGCAGAAAGATTTAGGGGATGTTGAATTCTAATTTTTCATCTAAGGTCTTTCCAAAAAGATATAAAGAAAGAATAGTTTATCTACCAAGAGCCTTGTTGCACATGCTCTTAGCAAAGCTCCTATAATTAGGCTAACATGATTTTGGGGGGAAAGGGGGACGCTTGGCAATGGCAACACCTGCATTGTCACTGAAGCTTTCAAAGACACATCTGAAAACACATCAAACACCAATCTAAACAAATACAAAAACAGAAAACAAAAACTTTCTTAATATTTTTTGGAATGTTTTTTAAATAGTTTGGGATTTGGTAGACCAATATATGGATCTTCTAAAAAGGTCTGGACTGAAATTTCATGTGACTTGTAAACTCTTAAAACAATCGACTACATGTATCTGATTTGATAGAAACGTAAATTTGTTTTCATGGCTTGAAGCAGTGTTTTCAGGAGGATTGTTTATGAAATACAGCACGTCAATATTCGGGAAGTGTTCAAAACAACAACTCCGTGTCTATATTCCTTTTCCTTTACCCCACAAAGAACTGGACTGAGATCACCAGCTTATTTTAGCAGGACAAAAAAAAAAAGTATAGCTTTGTTTACAGTATTACGTGTATGTGTTCATAGGCAAACTCAGCATGTTTCAGATGAACTAGGCTGTCTTCATAAGACCACCAAAGGATGACCATAATCTTGATTTGAAGTGTAAATAATAATGAACTTTTAAAATATATGTATTCATGCAATATAGTTTAATTACACTAATGTGATTTTGAGTTGATAAAAATTACTCTGGTTTTACATTATTAAACTTGTAAGAAATCACTCTTTTAAACCCATAGATTTTGTATTCAATAAAATGTTTTAAAGATAATTTTTATTATTTATCTCATTTTTTACAAGACATAAAACATAAGCTTATTTCTGCTCTGAAACAAGTTCTTTTTTTTTTTTTAAGTTACAGTTTGGGTCGTTTCTATACTTAATGTTAGGGCATAATTAAAGGAAAAGTAAAAAATAAGGAGACATTTATAAATACTCATTAATAAGTATTTCAGATCTGTACTTACCATGAAAAAGCATTCATTTTTTAAAATTTTATACCTTAATTGTTGAGGAATCATAAGTAATATTTATTTTGGCAGAATATTAGCAATATATGCTTAGGAACTGTTTTAAGTTAGAATGTGAACTAAACACTGCAGACCTGAAAAGAATCTTGCTGATATTTTTCCAGTGAAAGTATTACTCATAATGGAATAGCATTTTCAAAGCAATCTACAAAACTTCCCCTGAGTTAAAACATTATCTTATATAAAAGAGGAGAAAAAAATTAGAAAAAGGGAAGAGAGTCACAAAGTGAAAAGAGCCAAGCTACCAATGGGAAAATTAAAAAAAAAAAAAAAGAGTTATTATAAAGTATTAATCACCAACCTTATGATTTCTGATCTCAAAATAAATGCTGTATATACCCATTTAATTTTTTTTAAATATAGTATCTAAAAATTTTATTGCTTTTAGGTCATGGTCATTACCTTTATGACCTGAAATACATATGTCAGGCATATCAACCAATTGGCATCTACCCTCTTTTAAAGGTAGAAAAAAAAAGATGAGTATTATATTGTAATACTTTGTTCTCTCTCTCCTCCTCTTTCTATTTTTTTTTGTTTTGTTTTTTATTTTTTGTTTTCGTTTATGGATGGTTGGTGATTTGTTTGCTTCTCCTGGTTCCTGTTGATCAGTGGTGTTTGGCCAGTTTGTATTTTTCCAGACATCACTCCACGATGTTGTTGAGGTGTATGATGGGCCAACTCAGCAATCTTCTCTGTTATCTTCCCTCTCAGGATCCCATTCAGGTATCCTTTAATAGAACTGCCATGCATCAGTTATTGATTAAAGACTGACTTTGATTGGTATTGTAGTGAAAGTTGAGATTTATGTCATCCATATTAGAAATAAACTGAAAATAGAATCACTCTTTATTGAAAAAAAAAAGTAGAAACACGATAATAACTCGAACGCTTGAGAAAAATATAACCAACTATTTTGGGGCATTGTAATCAAGTAAATATAATATTTAGTCACTTAGTCTATGGTGTTAAATGTATTATAAAATATTTAAGGATTCGTTTTAAATGAGACAATATGTATCAAAATGTAATTAAAGCCTTCTGTAAAAAGGTTGTGATTGAAGCTGAACCCAAAGAATATATTGTCAGAGATAGGATATATTGAAGTAATTTGATAGAACATAGATTGACATTTTCAAAAGACAGTGTAAATTAATATAATTTGTTAGGTTTACTGAATGAAATTATTTATGATATCTTAGTGTTTGTTTTGTTGAGTAGGAGAATCACTTCCACTGAGTTCAGGTAATCAGATCACAATTCGATTTACTTCAGTTGGACCAATAACAGCTAAGGGATTTCACTTTGTTTATCAAGGTAAGTGACCCTGTAGCCTAGAAACACAGTAAGGAATGATATCAGTTTGCTCATGTTATGTTCAGAGTTTATTGAATGATGAGCTCCTCATAACCATATAGGAGAGATCAAAGCTGTGTTTTGTTTTGTTTTGTTTTGTTTTAAGTTTTGCCCTGTTCCCTCCCTTCTCACTAGAGCATTGTTACTTTGACCAAGGTCAAAAGTGACCTATTGCTTACATCATCATTCTCAAGTATGATTTTCCTTCCTTCCAACGTATTGTTCTAAAGCATCTGTTTTTTTTTTTTTTTCCTGACAACTCTTCAGTCTCCACATATTCTATTTTCCCCATAGTCCAGCATTCTAAATTAAAAATGTGGCAAATTTTGTGCTGATGTACTTAGACATGCAGGGAAATCATTATTCCATTCTAAAATTTTAGTTTCTCATTCTCTCAGGAGATTTCAAACTTTCTTCATGGCTATTAAATATTTTTGTGCAATTGAAAGTTTGTTTACATAGATTTTTCTCGCCTTTTATAGACAAGGCTTTATATTACCATTAAAATAAGAAAAGACCTATAATTTCAAATATTTTAATTATTTATGATCATGTAGTAGTTTGGACTTATTCCTAAGACATTTATAGACATTTGTGATTTGATATTTTTATTAACTGATTTTATCTCATTTATAATGTTGGCTATAATATTATACTGTTTCATTTTCAATAGTATTCCTTCATTAAACAGTATGAGATATTATGAATTGAAAAAGGCACTATTACAAGTCACGTAAGAGGAATCAGTCTATTTGGAATGCATCATATCATTTTCGGGGCAGTTGTCAAACTCCTTAATCCCATCTGTATGTGTTTTAAAAAGAAAAAACATCCTGTTATCATTCTATTTTACTAAAACAAAAAAAAAGTCACAATCGAGAACGTACCTATAAAGTTTAAAAACAATTTCAAATCTGACATTGTATGATTATTAAAATTAAAATTTCTATTGTTGTTAATCTGTCTGACTTCTATTCTACTTAGCCTTGAACATAGTAATTGTCTTCATCAGTAACAAACATATTTTAAACAACTAAGTTTGTGAACCTGCTGTGTAGTAAAATGTTGTGTTTTCTTTTTTAAATTGATGAAACTACTGAAAAGTAAATTGTGACATCACCTCATGTAACCTGCCACATATTGTTTGAACTTGGTATCCCAGGTTAAAAAGAGAAACACATGATCTTTCAGTCATCATCCCATAAATTTAAATATCTAATTCAAACTACTTTGTTATATTAATGAGTTTGGTAAAACAAAAAATACAAAAAAAACCTACTTGATGTTGTTTAAAGAATCAAAAGTAAAATGGTTTTTAAATGAAGAATCTTGATGACAACAGCAGTATCCATTTTAACTTGTATTTTATTCTGTACGAATAAAAAAACTTTTAGAAATGTATTCAAGTTGTTAATTTGAGCGCTGATAAAAAGTGAACATTTCTTTGAGATTTGTTTAGTTATATTTTGAAATCTGTACTTCTCTACCAAATATGAAATTAAAATAAACAATTATTTGTACACAGCTGTTCCTAGAACAAGTTCCACACAATGCAGTTCTGTGCCTGAACCAAGATTCGGAAGAAGGATCGGCAATGAATTTGCAGTTGGTTCATTGGTTCTTTTTGAATGTAATCCAGGATACATCCTCCATGGATCCATCGCAATTAGGTGTGATACAGTTCCCAATTCTCTGGCCCAGTGGAATGATTCCTTACCTACCTGTATTGGTAAGTGTGTAAATTTGATAGCTTTGTGATTATACATATTTTATATTTTATATCAAAACTAGTTATCTTGCATCTGTCAATAATTCTATGTTATCTAATAGTTATGCATTAATCCTTAAATACTTTGTTAGTTATGATGTACCTAGATATGCAAATGAATGTGGATATTGGATGCAGTTGAGATGTAATGTGATGAATGAAAAATATTTTGTTTTAAATTAGCTGAATAGTGTCCTCATTTATTGATTTAGATGGATGATTATATATGTGCATATTGCCAATAACAAAATTTAAATGCTAGTGATATGGGCTGTTGAAATAAATATCTCTCAAACATTATGCAGAGTGTCCTATGCCAATATGTAAAGAATTTACGTATCATTTAAAGATCTCAGAAGCTGATTTCTTTGGCCATATTCTACTTTGGCATCAAAAGAATTACAAAATATGCATTAGAAAATAAGTCTGTTTTTTATCTTTTATTTATTAGTTGTAAATATGTGTAAAAAATATAAAATAAGAGATTTTTTCAGTCTCTCACAAGTCTAAGTGGTAATACTTTGAATGAGTAGAATACATTAAGGTTAGCCAGATCTTAATGTTTCAAACTTTATTGTTTGTATTGTTATTGTATACTGTATCTAATTTAAATTGGTAAACAGAATATACACTTTCTTTTTTTTTTTTTTTTTTTTTTTTTTTAATTTTTTTTTTCAACGTTTATTTTATTTTTGGGACAGAGAGAGACAGAGCATGAACGGGGGAGGGACAGAGAGAGAGGGAGACACAGAATCGGAAACAGGCTCCAGGCTCCGAGCCATCAGCCCAGAGCCCGACGCGGGGCTCGAACTCACGGACCGTGAGATCGTGACCTGGCTGAAGTCGGACGCTTAACCAACTGCGCCACCCAGGCGCCCCCAGAATATACACTTTCTAACTTAATGGGCTCTTAACCATGTTATATGAAACATATTAAAATATTCTCTAAGCCATAAAACAGTTAGAATTTTATGCTATTTTGGAATCATTACAATGATTTTTGGTTCTTATAGCATTCCATAGATATGAAAAAGTAAGTTACAAAGTTTATTTATTCTCTGTCCCAAGAGCATATCTGGAAATTATTTTCTTTGGTTACATAGTATTACATTAAATGAAGGATGGTAATACATAATCACAAGTTAAGAAATAGTTCTCATGAGTTGAATTATTTCTTGTTAAAGTTTTATTGGCATTGGAAAAATGTCTATTCATGTCTTCTACCCATCTCTTCACTGGATCTAGAAAATAAGAGGGACAGTTTTTTAAAAATAAGAGATAAGCACAATTTTGTTTTTATTTTAATAATCTCAGTTCCAATTGTTCACAGAATGTGACGAGAGTGTATATGCACACATATAACATGCATATAACACATATACACTTATAAATATGTAAAATATATTTTAATAACATATCTTATGATACCTGAAAATGAAATTACATGTATCTAGTTTTATTTATTTTTTATTTTATTTTATTTTATTTTTTAGTTCAGGTTAGTTAACCCAGTGATTCATCTCTTACATGTGACACCCAGTGTTCATCCCAAAAAGTGCCCTCCTTAATGCCCGTCACCCATTTAACCCATTCCCCTTACCCGCCTCCCCTCCAGCAACCTTCAGTTTGTTCTCTGTATTTAAGAATCTCTTATGGTTTGCCTCCATCTTTGTTTTATGTTATTTTTCATTCCCTTCCCCTATGTTCATCTGTTATATGTCTCAGATTCCACATATAAGTGAAATCATATGATATCTGTCTTTCTCTGCCTGACTTATTTACCTTGACATTATACCCTCCAGTTCTATCCACGTTGTTGTAAATGGCAACATTTAATTCTTTTTCATTCCCGAATAGTATTCCATTGTGTATATATACCACATCTTCTTTATCCATTCATCAGTCGATGGGCATTTGGGCTTCTTCAATAATTTGACTATTGTTGATAGCACTGCCTTAAAATTTACGGTACTTGTGCCCTTGTCAAATCAGCATTTTTGTATCCTTTGGATGAATACTTCATAGTGCAATTGCTGGGTCACAGGGTGGTTCTTTTTTTAATTTTTGGAGGAACCTCCATACTGTTTTCCAGAGTGGCTGTACCAGTTTGCATTCCCACCATGAATGCAAAAGTGTTCCTCTTTCCCAGCATCCTCACCAACATCTGTTCTTTTCTGAGTTTAGTGTTAGCCATTCAGACCCATGTGAGGTGGTAAGTCATTGTGGTTTTGATTTGTATTTCCCTGATGATGAGTGATATTGAGCATCTTTTCATGTGCCTGTTGGCCATCTGGATGTCTTCTTTGGAAAAGTGTCTATTCATGTCTTCTACCCATTTCTTCACTGGATTATTTGTTTTTTAGGTGGTGAGTTTGGTAAGTTCTTTATAGATTTTGGATAGTAACCCTTTTATCAATATGTCATTTGGAAATATCTTCTCCCATTCCATCGGTTGCCTTTTAGTTTTGTTGACTGTTTCCTTTGCAGTGCAGAAGCTTTTTATCTTGATGAGGTCCCAATAGTTCATGTTTGCTTTTTATTTCCGTTGCCCCCAGAAACATGTCAAGTAAGAAATAGCTGCAGCTGAGATCAAAGAGCTTGCTGCCTGTTTTCTCCTATAGGATTTTGATGGTTTCCTGTCTCACATTTAGGTCTTTCATCCATTTTGAATTTATTTTTGTGTATGGTATAAGAAAGTGGTCCAGTTTCATACTTCTGCATGTTGCTGTCCAGTTTTCACAGTGCCATTTGCTGATATGATTACCAATTTCTTAATGCTTTTTATTTTCCAGGTTTCATACTGAGTAGTTTAAATACATATTCAATTTAATCCTCACAGCAAACCAATTGAAAAGTTACTTTCAGAATTTATGATTGAATAAACTGAGTCTTAGGTGAAAGTTATTTTTATTTTATTTTTTTTTTATATTTATTTTGAGAGAGAGAGAGAAAGAGCACGGGACAGGGAGGGGGCAGAGAGAGTGGGAGAGAGAAAATACGAAGCAGGCTCTGTGCTGTGAGCACTGAGCCCGATCCTATGGAACTGTGAGATCATGACCTGAGCCAAAACCAAGAATCAATGCTTAACTGACTGAGCCACCCAGGCTCTCCCCCTAAAGTAGTTATTTTTAAACTGACAGAACATATAGTAAGTGGTGGAGTAGAGGCAGAAACTCAGTTTCTCTGACTCTAAACGTCAACCTAAATGACAGAAGACTGCTTCTCTATAGGTTTTGATTTATAAGCTAAGCTTTCCTAATGTGATATCTACATTTTATTTATAATGTGAGATTTCTTACCCTATTGAAATATGTTTTTGAAAATCAATGGTACAGGAAAACAACTCATTTGGAGTTAATATGCCTCCTCCTTTTATCTAGCATGGAGCTTGTGTTAATGGTACTAACAGATTTTCCCCTTTCTGTACTTTTATGCTCTCATAAAGACAAAACAGATAATGTTTCTCCTTTTGAGCCACAATATATGTCGACTTCATTATCTTATAAAATAGTAATAAATAAATTATCCTAAATTAAAGGACCATGAGCTGAGAGAAATGTTCCTCTATGTCTATACTAAAATTAGTCATGCAGTATGCATAAATCGGAAATTACATTGCTTTAAATCAGTTTAATAATTGAAGACAGACACATGATAATAATAAATCTCTTCAGCCTCACGATGGATTTTTAAATATTTCTCTATACATATAGAAGATCAGTCGTTATTTCTATCTCACTTTTCCCAGTATTTTTTTATATAATTTGTGTCACTTTTAGTTTATTTATGTATCAATAGAAAATATCAATACCATATAATAGAAGACAGCTAGGTAAGTAGCTGTCTTCTTTAGTTTCATACACATGATGAAAACTCCTTGAAGATAATCATCTATTATAAAACTAGAGTGATATAATGACATCTGGAAACTCATAAACTAGCTCATTAATCTTTAAATATCATTCAAAAAAATCCATCTCTTCCTCTAGTTTGAGTGTTGGGAAAACCTACATATGCAAAGTACTGAAGTGTAAATCTATAAATTACCTCTTAAAAATCCTATTTGTATATTTATCACACTAATGTCCTCATTAATGAGGAAAAGTCATAAAGAGTCATGTAAAACTGAATAAAATCCCGCATAGCTCCAAACTGTAGTTTAACATAAGAGTTAATTAAGTCTTGGGTAAAGTCTTCTGCTGTGACCTCAGCACTGAGATGTGGTGAGTTACTATGTGACCCTGGGAATTTTACAAACTTTCTGGTTCTCAATTGCCATATAGATGAAGCAGGAAACTAAGACGATTTCCTCATAGGTTTATTGTGATTATTAAATGATTTGGCATAGTTCTTGGAACCTGTTAAGTACTGAATGACTAAGTTGTTTTTTGTTGTTGCTAAATCTTCCATTATAGAATCAAGAGAGAAGACTTTAATTCTGAAGGTATTGGTTCTAGAACATAGAATTTACATTCAGTGATGACAAAAGGCTTAATATCTTTTCTTTTAATTTGTTGATATGTTGTTTCAATAGCACTTTAAAGTTAACAAAATGTTAAAATTATCTTTCACAGAAGATGTTGGCATCTTTTTTTAAAAAGCTAAAAATATGGACCCTTATCATACTTTCCAATTCTATTAATTTACAGTCCCTTGAATACAACATATTTTTTTGCACTTAACATTTTTGAGAAAGACATTGGATGAAATATAATGGCAATTTTCTTGGGGTATAATAGTTATTATTTATTAAAATCTGTTTTTGGGGGAGATTGAAATTTCTTTCCACCAATTGACACATTTAAGGACAAATGGTTGAAAAGAAAGAGACTTTAAACAATAGGCGTATGTTCATGATTTGGTTTGTTCTCATTGTTTGCAGGGGTATAAAATTAAAATAAAGTTAAAAGTTAAACAGCGATTACTACAATTCTAATTGTCCTTGAGTATACATATTTAACCAAGATTTGCATTCAGACTTTTCTTCTGATTTTGGAAAGTAAAAAAAAAAAACTTCATTATCCGAAGCAATTTATGAAAGTGAGACAGGGTTAGAAGAATAAAACTATAAATATAAAAAGACATTTAAAAAATGAGTAAAACAAGGGGTGCCTTGGTGACTCAGTTGGTTAAGCTTCCAACTTTGGCTCTAGTCATGATCTTGCAGTTCGTGAGTTTGAGCCCCACATTGGGCTCTCTGCTGTCAGCACAGAGCCTGCTTTGGATCCTCTGCCCCTCCCCTCTCTCTCTGCCTCTCCCCCGCTTGTGTGCTTTCTCTCTCAAAAATAAATATTAAAAAAAGGAGTAAAACAAGAAAAATGAAAGAAGATTTTAGGAATAAGAAAGGGAAATGAGAGAAAAATAATATAAAGTAGGATACAGAGAATAAGAACTCTAAACCCTAAACATAAATCATTTTTGTTTAAAACAGAAAAAACCTGGGGTGCCTGGGTGGCTCATTTGGTTAAGTGTCGGACTTCAGCTCAGGTCATGATCTCACAGTTCATGAGTTCAAGCCTTGCGCCCAGCTGTGTGCTGGTAGCTCAGAGCCTGGAGCTTGCTTCAGATTCTGTGTCTCCCCCTCTCTCTGCCCCTCTCCTGCTCACACACTCTCTCACTCTCAAAAATAGATGAACATTAAAAAAATTAAATAAATAAATACATAAATAAACAAAACAGAAGAAAATCCCTATTCTATATGATTATTACAAAGCTTTTTTTTATCTTAATGAAAGAAGATGTTAGTGTATTTTGTTTGTTTGTTTTGAGTTTTTATTTAAATTCCATTCCGTTAACATATAGTGCAATATTGAGTTTCAGGAGTATTACAAAGCTTTTTCATATGCCACATGTATAAATCAGGTGGTTAATCCCAGTGTTTTTGCCATCAGAAACAAAAATCCACGTAAATGGAAGGAGGATGATGCTATTCCACTGTGGTCATTTCAGCAAGGACAAGCGGTCCTGCCAAGCACTAAAGCCTATAAAAGACTTTCAGACCAGACCCTAGTCCATGGTTGACATTCAGCTTCAGGGGTAAATGTTAGTAAACTGTCCCCAACCTGTCTGAATTCAGCCTCACTTTATACTTTGAGAGCAAAAGCTGAAGTAGTTAGGAGCCATTACAGTCTCTCCGTCAGAAGTCCACCTATCTGTAGGGGGTTCCCTGGCCTTTTTGAGAAACCTGTCACTCTGTGTATGGAGAGTCTGAACAGAGAACAGACTACTTTTCAACTTGAATTGGTTTGAAAGTGTATACCTAGTGATAGAAAATTGAATAAGACAACTTGTTTTCTGCTAAGTTCACATGAAAAGGATGTATCACCTATGCCATTGGAGAAATAATGCACAGCCTGTAGAACAAGTGAAATCCAGAAAATTGAATATATAACTGAAGGGCATATGGCATCTGTGTGAGACTAGAAATGGAGAGGCGCTGATTCATAATGACACTCAGATGATAACTCAGTTTAGGTTCTACCATTTGGTCCAACTGCTAACCTGTACATAAATGAAAATATCTTGTATTTCTTTCTTTCTTTTTTTTTTTTTTTTTTACTTTTAAAAAATGCTTATTTATTTTGAGAGATCTAGAGACAGCGTGAGCAGAAGATGGGCAGAGAGGAGGAGAGAGAGAATTCTAAACAGGATCCACATTGTCAGCACAGAACCCGACATGGGGCTCGAACTCATGAACCATGAGGTCATGACCTGAGCGGAAATCGAGTCGGAAGCTCAACGGACTGAGCTACCCAAGCATCCCACTTGTATTTCTATTTTTAACTGTAAATATTTTTAGCTTCAAAAATGTTCTGAATACAAATAATTATTTCATAAGTATTAATAAAAGGAAAGTTTTGACATCTTAAATACTCAAATACCAGAGCCAAACACACAGTTTCTTAGGTTAATATCAAAGTATTATTTTCAATTTTAGCTCATTTTCAATATTTCTTCATAGATAAAATATTAACTGCCTCAATGCCTTTGAACTTTCTATTTTTTCTGCCTGGAACATATATCCCCAAGGTAGTTTTTAGGCTTACTACACCATTTCATTCAACCTGATAATCTTCCTCAGACAGCCTATCTTAAGTAATTTTCTGCCACCATTCTCCATTTATTCTATATCGTTATCCTGCTTTTCTTTAATGGCAACTGCCCATCTATTATATGTAGTTTGGGGTTTTCTTTATTTGTTTTTTGTTTTGTTTTGTTTTGTTTTTAGTTTTATAATCTTTTTTGCCCTTCTCTCCCCTGACAATGTATTGTTTTTATGTTCCACCAAAAGAAGACCCAATAGGTGTTCAAGAAACGTTTGGCACATAATAGGTGTTCAGTAAACATTTGCTCGATGAATGAGTTTTAACAATTAACTGTGATAATTTTCTGAATCCTTGCAGAAGTCAAACAACCCGTCCATTTCCCAAGTCCAGGGCCCATGTATTTTTAATTTCAGACTTTTACCAGATGGTGATGCTCTGGCTCACTTTGCTTGCTTAGATTTTACAAGCCACGGGAAGTTTAAAACTCTTCTAACTATCTTTCTGGATAATTAGGAAAGAGACATAGGTAAAACACAAACAATACATTTACATATTATATGGATAATTTTATTCTGGGGGAGAACAAATTCTCTATACTTTACAGTTTAAATATAATCTTCGACAGTCTACTTACAGGATTTGGTGATTGTATTTTCTCTACTGTTCAAATGAATGCTCTGTTAACAGGTTAAGCCAATTGAGCATCCATTCGAACCAAAAGAAAGCAGCTTTCTACATTCCTAATGATTTTCATGTCAACTGTATTATTTCAGTTTCACTGTTCTTACTATTGTTATCAACACTTCATTTTTTTTGTTGTAGTAAAACACAATAAAATGTTCAGTAATTTTGCAAAAACCGACATACTGAAATTAAACTGTTGATTGGAAAGCAGCCCCATTAGTCATGATATGTGAATTGTGCTTATAGTTAACATGGTCAAATACTAAGGTAGAGAGTCCACAAATTTAAATAGCCACTATATAAAGAATATTTAGTAATCTTGCACAAATCTGTCACATCAAGTCATCCTTAGGCAAATTATAATAAACTACAATCATATTTTGATAAGAACATGAGCCTTGGAATAAATGTAAAACTAAAAATATGCTGAAGACTGAGTTTTTATCTTCCAAATATGACCTTGTTATACTTCTGATTTCTTAAAATTAATCATTCTCCTGAAAATCCAACCTCTCCTCCCTCTGAGACTGTGATTCAAATAACCCCCTGCAGCCACTAATAGCTTTAACAATATATGGCTTTAGGCGTAAGTACTTTTGTTAGTGGGAGGTCTCTTGAAAAGCCCCTGAACCCGCCATGTACTGCCCTTGGGCAAAAAATCTTTAATTAGCTGCTTATCCCATCACCTTTATCTGCTGGTTTTTTGTGTTTTTTTTTTTCCCCGGAAGACCTTTAGAAACCCAGAAAAAAAACTACTTTTACTTATATTAGCTCCATGGCAACACCTGTTTATATTGTCTTTTCTTGGAGCAGGAGAGAAATTGATGAGGAAATAAATACAGGATCTGAAACCACAGTCACTGATTCATTTATTCATCCATCCATTCATCCCTGAAGCCGTTATTCAAAATTGTAATAAATAGTAATTAGCATTTTAAGAAGCACTATAAAGCATTTTTAAATATTTATTCATTCATTTATTTATTTATTTACTTATTGAGCGAGAGCGCAGGGAAGGGGCAGAGAGAAAGAGGGAGAAAGAATCACAGAGCCCCGTGTGGGGCTCAACTCACAAACCAAGAGATTATTTATGATTGAGCCAAAATCAAGTGTTGGACAGACCACCTGACTGAGCCACCCAGGAGCCCCTAAGCATTTTCTTTTTTAATTTTTGTAATGCTGATAGCAACACCAGGAGGTAGATAAGATTAGTATTTATCTTTTATAGAGAGTTAAACCTCTATGGTTTAGAAGTGAAACCAGGATAAGGATAAAAGCAGAACCCAGGATGCTTGTCTGAAACCTGTTTTAATCCATGTTATAGTGTATAATACTAATCCGTAGGGAAATTTATAGTATATCTTTTTTTTTCAATATATGAAGTTTATTGTCAAATTGGTTTCCATACAACACCCAGTGCTCATCCCAAAAGG
Source organism: Neofelis nebulosa (assembly GCF_028018385.1). Classification (NCBI taxonomy): domain Eukaryota; kingdom Metazoa; phylum Chordata; class Mammalia; order Carnivora; family Felidae; genus Neofelis; species Neofelis nebulosa. The sequence goes on along the minus strand of NC_080795.1, from coordinate 57,141,074 downwards.
TGCCCTCCTCAATGCCCATCACCCGCCCTCCCCTCCCTTCCACCCCCCATCAACCCTCAGTTTGTTCTCAGTTTTTAAGAGTCTCTTATGCTTTGGCTCTCTTCCACTCTAACCTCTTTTTTTTTTTTTTCCTTCCCCTCCCCCATGGGTTTCTGTTAAGTTTCTCAGGATCCACATAAGAGCGAAACCATATGGTATCTGTCTTTCTCTGTATGGCTTATTTCACTTAGCATCACACTCTCCAGTTCCATCCATGTTGCTACAAAGGGCCATATTTCATTCTTTCTCATTGCCACGTAGTACTCCATTGTGTATTTTTTCAAAATAGAAAACAAATGTTAGGTTAAGTAATATATGTGGGAATTGAAACTTTATAAAATATGTAGTAAAATATGTAGTAATGCATATCTGGGGATATTTTCATAGTATTTTTTATATTATTATATGAAAATTTATATCACTATATGTGACTTATTTAGGGAAATACTGAGAGAAAGGAATAATGCAGGAATGGCAAAGAGGGACCTGTAACCGCAGTATATACACAGATATACAACCAGCCAATCAACAGTTTATTCAAGGAGCATGTAGTCAGTGCTTACTAATTGTCAGTCTCTATTCTCACTTTGAATAAGAAGATGAGAGTGGAGTTTACATTTTAGTGGAGGGTGCTAGAGCAACACATCAGTGAATGCGTTCTCTTCTTTCAGACAGCGCTAAGTACCGTGGGGAAAAGTAAGGAAAGGGCTGGAGGTCAGAAGAAAACATCCAGGGCATGCTGCTGTCTTATATCCAAACGAGATGAATGGAGTGGGGTTATACAAGTCTGGGTGGTAAACAACTATATAGACTGTGAGGCAGGAACAGATCTTGACCTGTTCAAGCCACAGTGAGAATCCCAGGTGCCTGGACCAGCGTGAATGATGGCAAGCATGCCAGAAGAAGAGTCTTGTGGAGGCAAAGAAGCCAAGTCATACAGAGCCTCAAAGGCTGTGGGGAGTTTGACATTTCTCAAAGCAGGGAGGGAATTCATTGAGCTAGGGAATGAGGTGGTCTTAGTTTCTAAAAAATCACTGCGGCTAAGTAAAGAGGGGTGGGTGCCGGAGTCCAGCTCCAGCAGGTCCAGGGGGTCCCGAAGGATGAACGGTGTCAGCGAAAAAGTGAAAATAAAACAAAACAAAAATAAAAATAAAAACAGAAAACTAAAATAAAAAACTAAAATAAAAATGGACACAGACAACAGCAGTGTGTTGAACTGGCCGATTTATTGTAGCAAACGTGGCATTATATATGCTAGTGATTTCCTTGTAGCTTACATCATCTATGTTTTTCTAACATTATCTAATTTTGAAAATGTTCTTATGTATAAACGACCTTTAAGAAATAACATGGTGGTTTTCCCCTAACTTTCCCGCATACCCTTTGATTATAGATTAATTTCTTACATTATTCCATTATGCATCTGCGTTTATCTATAATCTGCAAAGCATTTACTTTGCTGTTCTCGTGAAAGGCCTTCCATTTCTCAACACCTCAAGTGGAACAGTTACAGGGACATGACCTCCTAACCACATGAGGCCAAAAGAACAATGTGTTTGCCTCAGTCCGAGGTGCCAGAAAGGGGCTGAAAAGGCCTTAGAAACCCATGCCTCATACATTCTCAGAGAGACAATGCACCTAGGAGCCAACGAACCATTCTGTAGCTTAACCGACTAGGTTCAGTCATCATCTGGAATGCCTCTGGGGGGCCAGGTGGGCCTAGGGGTTGAAGTCACCTGTGCCCAGAGATACACTCCTTAGTTGCTGGACTGGGGCTTTCAAATCCATTTGTCTCTCCTATACAGGCCCTCTTTGCTGGCAAAGGTATGAGGCTATCCTTCCTGTAAGTAGAGGAGTCTCCTTAGGGGATGACAAGGGCTAAACGTAAGACCGCACAATTCCTTGTGGAACCTTATTTTCTTCCCTAATGGTTCTTTTCCCAGGGGGCCTGCCGAGGGCAATTCCCCAACAGACAATACCCCGGGTACTTTTAAGGCCAAATTACCTAAAAGCGGGAGTACAAGAAGCTTCACTGTTGGCGGGCCGCCCTGCAGTCACCAATCCGTCCACAGCCCGGGCCTTGCCACTCAGGCTGGGTAGTTCGGGCTTCCAGCAGGTGGGCTAGAAGAAAAAAGACTGAATAGAAGGCTAGTGTAATAGTGGATAGGAAAAGTAATGGTAATTTCAATAGGAAGGTCATGGTCCGTGATGAGAACTGGTAAGCCTCATGGTACATTTTTTAAATGGAGCTGAGAAAGTTTACTGATAGATCGGATGTAGATGTAATTGTGAACTTGAATATAAGAAAGAGAAATTAAGATGAATGAGTCCTACAGTTTTGGCCCAGAACTAGGTGAATGGTAGTGACATTTACTGAGGTGGAGAATGGTATAGATGGAGGAAATTTTAAAAAGTATTGTTTTAGACATATTGGTTTAAAAAAAATTTTTTTAATATTTATTTATTTTTTGAGAGACAGAGAGACAGAGCATGAGTGGGAGAGGGGCAGAGAGACACAGAATCTGAAGCAGGCTCCAGGGTCTGAGCTGTCAGCACAGAGCCTGATGCAGGGCTCAAACTCATGAATGGTGAGATCATGACCTGCGCCAAAGTCAGATGCTTCACCATCTGAGCCACCCAGGTGCCCCTAGACATATTAGTTTTGAGATGCTTATTAGGCATATTATTTCAGGATTCTGAGCCAAAGTCAGAATTAGAGATAAATATTTTGTAGTCATACTGTATCAATGACATGGAAATAGATGCCCTTATAGAGGGGTGATGGTTAGAGAGAAAAGAGAAGATGGCATGGGTCACAGAATGTTACAACATTTAAAGGATCAGAGAAAGAGGATGAGATACTAAGAGAAAGGCAAGAAAGAAAGAAAGAAAGAAAGAAAGAAAGAAAGAAAGAAAGAAAGAAAGAAAGAAAGAAAGAGAAAAGAGAAAGTAAAGAAGGCAGCTATGCTCACCACTATACCACCAACACTAGGAGAGAAAGAAAAGGAAGGAAGGAAGGAAGGAAGGAAGGAAGGAAGGAAGGAAGGAAGGAAGGGAGGGAGGGAGGGAGGGAGGGAGGGAGGGAGGGAGGGAGGGAGGAAGGAAGATTATGCGTATAACCAGTGGCATAGAAAAAAGCAAGACAGTGTGGTGTCCGGATGGCTAAGCAAAGAAAGGCTCAAAGTGGACAAAGTGATTAACAAGAGGAGATAATTATTCATAGGTTGAGTAAAATGCAAATTAAGAATTGAATATCACATTGCAATAAGACTATTATGGTGACTTTGACATAGTCATTCCAATAGAGTAAAGACAAAACCCTGATGAAATGAATGGAGGACAGACTGGAAAGTAAGGAAAAGAGGACTTATCACTATAGCAGCAGAGAAAGAAACCTCAGAATGCAAAGGGTAGATGAGTTAGAATCTTGGCACCACAGGGAGCAGAATACCAGACAAAAAGTTGATTGCTTCCTCTTCGCAGACTTCAGTCTATTAGAAAAGACTAATGTATAAAAAGAATATGAAAACATAATACGAGCTATCTGTGATAGAACTGCATAGGAAAGAACTTGGTGCTATAGAAAACTATGGGACACTTAACAGATAAGGGAGTCAGCAAAGAGGTCAAGAGGTACTATCAGCATTAAATGACCATGGATGGTAGTGTTAGCTATGGGGGAGAAGGATGTAGCAACTCACAGCATTAAGAGAGTATATCAGTTTAGTAGCCTGAACTGGGAAGAGGGTTTGGGATGGTGAAATATTGGGAAATCATGGGTACATACAAGCCTGGAGATGTAGTTAGAGATTAAAAAATTAACTGTATTTATCTGTGGAATGAAGGAAATGGGGAGATTTTTGAAGGACTTTCATCAGGGAAATAAGATGAGCAAATTTTAATTTTAAAAAGGTCATTTTAGCAATAATATAGAGACAAAGTGCATGGATAATACACCCATATCAATGGAGGTCCATTGATATGATTAATGTAGCAACTAGAAAAACGTGCAAGTGAGACAGGACAGTGACCATGGAGAGGAAGGGCATCTACATTTGCTTTCAACTCAGAATCAGCACTTCATCAATCACTTATTTATAATCTTTTTGGGGTGAAGCTCTATTCTAGAATTCTTCTTCCACTCCTGGCACATTAATTCTCAAGTTATCTAAAACTGTTGATTTTCTTTTTAAAGGAGCTAAATTTTTTTCTGACCAACTTAACCTGAATTAATATTTAACCCATTAACACAAATTTACAGGAAAATACAACAAAATGACTTTCTTTAAAGATACATGTTTACACTATTAAAAATGTTTGTAGCTCCTTTGGGCAATTGCCCTTGGTTTTTGCATTAAGCTTTTGCATTAAGAAGTGGCAGAAAACTTATTAACTTAAAAAATATTATGAAAGACATATCCTGATACCTTACGACTATAACCAGACTACAACGAATACCCGAGGACCATAGTGCCAGTGGTATCTGAAATAACAATAGTTGTAGAAGGAAATAGTAAAATGACCTACAATTTATTGACCTCTCGCTGTGTTCCAAGCAATGTGGTAGCTTCTTTGTATACATTATCCTATCTGTATATTTTTCACAAAAGCTCTTTTTAAACCATTGCATTATCATTTCACAGACAAGGTATCTGAGTTTCAGAGAGTTTAAGGAACATGTCCAGCATCACGAATATTTAAAATTGTAAGTTAGGTCATGCCCAAAACCAAGCTGCCAGTACTAGGGGTATGAGAATTTTCCTTTAAGATTAGTACTTTTAAAAAGCGGTAGAGGCCTTTATTGACTTCAGAACAGACCTACGTACTTACTCATTTTTGTAGTGCTATACTAGCAATTACCAGACTGGCACCATACCAAGTCTCTTTCTTCTACTCAAGAGCATGGAATCTGGAGCCAAACTACTGGTGTTCAAATCTCACCTTCTCCTCTTACCAGCTCTGTGATCTTGGACAAGTTATTTAATCACTAGTGACTCTATTTCCTGTAAAATGAGGAGAATATTTATTTACATCTCAGTGGATTGTTGAGAGGCTTTAATGAGTTAAAATATGTAAATTGCCTTAGGAGAGTCTCTGGCAAACAATAGGCTCTATACAAATGTTATTAGCATACCATTGTGATCATCATCCGCATTTCTCCTGAAAAGTACTATTACTCCTCAAAGGATGCATGAAGACAAAAGTAACAAATACAAAATAATTCTTCAACAAATTCTGTTATCTACATTTTAATTTTAATGCAAATGTGCCAATGTACTTTTTAGTAATATACTAAAAATGATATGCTGTCATTGAGTTTATTGTAATATGATTTTAGATTAATGCCATTAAAAGGTTATCCATTCATGTTGTCTAAGCATTTTTAAAAGTTTTTAGGAAGGAAGACTTAATTTTCATTGTTCTTATGAGTTTTAAGAAATAATAAGATTTGGCTGTGTTTGCAATTGTAGTATCTGTCTAAGATGTTATCTCTGACCTTTTCTCTTATTTTAATCCTCTGCATTAGAATTAACTGCTCTCTTGAATTGTTTTACTTTTAGTGCCCTGTGGTGGAGTTTTAACAAAGCGCAAAGGGACTATTTTGTCTCCTGGTTACCCTGAGCCTTATGACAACAACCTGAATTGTGTGTGGAAGATCACAGTGCCAGAGGGAGCTGGCATTCAAGTGAGGAAATTTAAATTTTTCTCCTTTTCTCTGTATATTTGAAGTTAATCCTTTTAGAGATGAGGGGGATGAAGGTTACTTCTAAAGATTTAGCCACTCCTTTTCCTTGGCATGGTTGAATGTAGCAGAAAGGTACTTATTGCTTTCACCTGCAGGTAACAGAAAATCAATTCAAGAAGGCCTAAGCAATAAGAAAAATGTTTGTTCCGGATGTCATGGAATCTAGCGGTAGAGGTTGTTTATTTGGGAGGTTCAGTTGCATCATTACTGACCTAGGTTTTTCCCTCTCTCTGCTCTGCCTTCATAGCATGTTGGCTTAGTTCCTAGGCTTCTTTTCTCATGAACTTGAGATGGCTACCAAAGCTCTAACAGCAATGGCAATAGCCAAGATGGAACGTTTCAATCTATCTATCTTTACAATGGCTAAAAAACGTTCAGAAATCCTTCCAGTAGACTTTCTGTCCTGTACTATTGACCAAAACTGCAAGACTATCCATCCCTATGCTATACACTGACCTAAAAAATCAACATTAGGTACCTAGGTTAAGCATGGGGCTCAGCTTCCTCTGAAGTATATAGTCCTCATTTAATTGAACAAAACCAGTTTTCTTGTTAGCAAGAAAAGGGATGCTAGTCTATAGACAAGCAACACAATGTACCATATTATCTCAACCATAACCACTTTTCGGGAGGAGAAATTTGACCAGTTACTCTATATTACAAGGAGATTGTTTTTGCATAAATGGGTGATATTTGACTACTCCATGTAAAGTAATTATTCTTCACAAAATATGACATAATCTATATTTCATAAAAATAACTTGATTACTTCTCCAATTGGGTCATAAGGTGTTCCTTTGGAAACTTGAGAAATATATCAGTTATGGGAAAGTGGCCAAGAAATCCTCCATTAAAACTGAAAATAGATAAAAGTATAATTTTTAGTTAAAAAAAACCAACTTTTTGAGTTTGTAATTTTGCAGAAAATTACTCCTAATACCTGTTAGGTCAGTTAGCCAATGAGAAAACATGAAATATACATTTTCAGTGTTTTAAAGGCATTAAAAATGGAAAGACCAAGAGATCTATGCTTATATTCTGGCTAGCTGTACTATCATTTTATGGCCAACTTGTAAAATTCAGAGAAAACCAATCAATCCTATCTTATCACTGGTAGAATTAACAAGGATTTTATTTTAGTATTTTAAAAAATTTTTTGATGTTTACTTAATTTTGAGAGAGCTAGAGAGACAGAGTGTGAGCGGGGGAGGGGCAGAGAGAGAGGGAGACACAGAATCCAGAGCAGGCTCCAGGCTCTGAGCTGTCAGCACAGAGACAGACGTGGGGCTCAAACTCACGAACAGCAAGGTTGTGACCTGAGCCAAAGTCAGATGCTTAACAGACTGAACCTCTCAGGTGCCCTGAATTAACAAGGATTTTAGAATTGCCCATGTTGCAAGTTGTATAGAAAATCTGAAAATGAGATGATGCCTTTAGAGCCTTCATAGGACATTTGTCATATAGTTGTCAGTTTATCAAGGTTATCCTAGAGCATCCACATATTGATGTCAGCTTGTCTATTTCTATCTCATCTTACAATAATCAAAACCCCAGCCTTTCCTGTCTAGTTCTCATCCTTTGTTTTTGAGCCCTGCAGTGTGGCTTCAGCATCCAGTGCTCTGAGCTACTCATAGCAATCACTGAGGACTCTGTATCATTAAATCCCTCGTGTTGCTCATCCTGCTTATTCTGACAGCAACATCCTAATTCTGCCCATTCTCCTCTCACTCTTAAAACATGTTTTTCCTTCTTGGTTTTCATGGCACCAATACTCTCTTAGACTTTGTTTTGTTTTCTTTTTTATATCCATGGCTCATGCCTCTACACCTAGGAATACAGTCTCCTCTTCCTACTCAGCCCATCAGATACAGTGTTTGAGAGATGCTGTGGTTTTGTTTATCTCATGTTACAGCATGCTCTCTGCCATCTTGTCTACCTCCATGTCTTTGGCTGCCATTTTGTGCCAGCTGTGCCCAGGACCTGCATCTTAATAGACCGTCAGAAAGCATTTTTTAAAATGAAGAACTGAGGGGGACCTAGGTGGCTCAGTCGGTTAAGTGTCCGACTCTTCATTTTGTCTCAGGTCGTGATCTCACAGTTTGTGAGACTGAATCCCATGTTGGGCTCTGCACTGACAGCACAGAGCCTGCTTGGAATTCTCTCTCTCCCTGTCTCTCTGCCCCTCCCCCATTTGTGTGTGTACACTTTCTCTCTCTGTCTCAAAATAAATAAATAACCTTAAAAAAATAAAAGAACTGAATAAATGATAGTTTTCAAGTGTAAATATCTAACCCATTGCTTTCACCTAAGCTGCATGTCATTTATTCAACTGCCTGCTGGGCATTTCAACTAAACTTCTTACTGGAATTTCAAATCCATCCTGTTCAAAATTGACTTCGTGATTTTTTCTCATCATTATGGGTATCCTTTCAGTGTTCTCTGTCTCAGAATGAGCCCCTCATCCATTCGGTTGCACAAGCCAGAAATCTTGATAATTTCCCCCCTTTCCTACTCTACACAATGAAATCTGTGGGATCTGTCTTTCACAAATCTTTCAAATAAGTCTATTTCTCTCCATCCATATTGTTACCCTAAGGTTAGGTTGTCATCATCCCTTTCCCAGGGTCTTACTCTCCTCTAATCTGTTCTTCAGAGGGCAAAGACAGTAACCTAAAAATAAAAACCCTGATACTATCACTTTCCTGCTTCAACCATTCCCTGTATTCTTAACTCCTTGATACAGCTGATTATACCTTTTGTGCTTTGTCCTCCTTTGTCACCACTTATATTCACACTAGTTTAGTTCTTTATAAAAGCCTGGCTCTCGCTTGCCTTTGGGCCTTTGTGCATGCTGTTCCCTTTGCAGGTGACACTCTCCTTGATCCCCCTTTATTTGGCTTATTCTTAGTCATCATTTCTGTCTCAACTTAAAACCAGTTCCTGTGGAAGGCTTTCCGTGAACTTGAGGAAAGGGTAAGTCCCATGCTGCACGTTCTCATAGGTCTCTGTAATTTCCTTATTATAACATCCATCACATTTTACTGTTACCACTTAGTTAATTACCCATAAGATCTTGAGGGCACTAACTAAATCTGTTCTGGCAACTAGCCAGTGTCTGCCAGTATATGCTCAGTAAATATTTTTGATGAACTAATGAATCCCTCCACAAGCAGGGTTTTGGATATTTTAAGGAGTTAGGACAGCATGATGAACTAAGAGGACATTTGCAGAAAACGTGCGTTGTATATCACTTGTCCGAACCAAACACTTCAAAACCAGACAATATCAATGACACTATAAACTCTTTCAGTGAGGAAGCGTTTTATTTAATGGTTACACCTTAGAAAACAAAATTTGAATTAAACGGAGCATGTATCAAACTTACAGAATGTGAGGCATACTGGATTTTTAATCTTAAATACTCTAAAGAACTAACCAAAACTTTTTTTTCTAATTGATCTCTATATGTATGATAATTTTAGACATACCACTAAATCATAGACCATTATATAGCATATGCACACACATGTGTAATGTGTGATTTGTACTTGAAATTTTACTGCTTTACCTAAAAGCTACTGGCTGGTTTGCCAGGTTTAAAGCAATGCCTATTTTATTTTATTCAGTTAGGATAAATATGTGTGTGAATAAAGAATTAGATGAATGTATAATAAATCATATATGAGATGAAATGTGATAACCACTGATGGAAAGAAAAGAAGAAACATTTAGAATGCTGGAAAAGTTATAAATAATATAGAATGAGCAATCTTTAGAAAGAGCCTCAACAAATAGACTAATTTGTTATATTAATTTTACATGAGATGTTTGTGGGGAGTTGTGTATTCATTTATTTGCCCGTCTATTCTAGCAAAGCATATTGATGGAGAATTCCAAAGGGGCTATCATAACAGAGTTATTAAGCAAAAGAGCAATCTTTATGTGATAGACCTTGGGAAACTTATGTTTGTTACTTAACTGTGTCAACCTGTAGAATGATCATCATGATTAAATATAACCTAACAAGCAAATTAAAATGAAATTTGAATGTCTATATGAGGAATATCTGGCTTTAGTGATTGGAAATTCATTACCCCATGAAGCTACTCTGTTGCCATGATGGACAGCTCCATTTAATGCAAAATTCTTCTGAACAGGGAATCAGTAGCTGCTGCTTTTTAAATCGTTTATTTGACTCTTGTTTGGCCTTTTGTCACTGTGGGTCCTCAGTCATTTCCTTGAGCCACCTACACCTTCTGTGTTTATTGTACCAAATTATATTCACAATTTGACCAGACTCCTAGTGGCAAATTGTGTTAGTTTTCTATGGCTGTTGCAGATTACCATGCACTTGAGAGCTTAAAATAGCAGAGGTTGATTCTCTCACAGTACTGGAGGCTGGAAGTCCCAAAGCATTTTTACTGAGCTGAAACTCAGGTGCTAACAGGGTTGTGCTTAGACCCTCCACTCTCCCCTCTGCCCAGGCTCTAGCCTTTCCTTGCCTCTTCTAACTTCTGCTGGCTGCCAGGCGTTCCTACGTGTCTGACTATATCACTCTATTTTCTACGCACGTGGTCACATTGCCTTCTCTTCTGTATGTGTCAAATCTCCTTTGACATCTTTCTTACGAGAACACTTATGACTGTACTTAGGGCCCATCTGAATAATCCACGATAATCTCCCTATCTCTAGATGTTTAGGTTAATCGCATCTGAAAAAAAATTTTTTTTCCATGTAAGACAATATTTACAGGCTCCAGGGATGAGGACCTGATATCTTTGGAAGCCACTATAGTTAGTCTGTTATACATATGTATGTAGAATTAAATTTTTTTCTTCTCATTAAGGGAATAGGTTTTCCTAGAGACATCTTCATTTTTGTTTCTATCACCCCTTTGATCTCAATAACTCAGGGAAAGAAGATAAATCATTAAGTCTCCCCTCTCCGTTTCTTTCCTTATTCAGATTACACAAAATCTGTAGCAAAAATCTGTTGCAAAATAATCTGTTGCAGAATCTGTAGTGACACAGGTGACATTTTAGTTCCTCTTTCTACTATTCATTCCTGCCCCCAATCTACTTCAGTCTTTTACTGCTTCTCACACAGACTACTGCAATAGACATTGAAATTGTCTTGTATATATATATATACACACACACACACACACACACACACACACACACACGTATATATACATACACACACACATATATATACACACACGTGTGTGTGTGTGTATATATACACACACACACACACATATATATATACACATACATGTTTTTAATTTATTTTTTTAATTTACTTCCAAGTTAGTTACCATACTGTGCAACAACGATTTCAGGAATAGATTCCTTAATGTCCCTTACCCATTTAGCCCATCCGCCTCCCACCACCCCTCTGGTAACCCTCTGTTCTCCATATTTAAGAGTCTCTTATGTTTTGTCCCCCTCCCTGTTTTTATATTATTTTTGCTTCCCTTCCTTTATGAAATTGTCTTTTTACTTGTATTTTCTTCATCCAATGCAATACTGTAGTTAAAGCAGTCCTGGTTATTCTCCTTCTAACCCTTTGGTGGACTACACCTCAATTGCATAGTTATTATGCTGGTCTTGGGTCTTTATAGTCTCTTGACAAATCCATCTCAGCTAAGTTCAATCCTTTATTCACACTGGACACTATCGTAAACTAAAATTCATTTAATTTTTACAACAATTATGTGAATTAGATGCCTTTATTACAATGATGTGTAAAAGAAATTGAAGGCACAGATTATCAACTCTTCTAAGGTTACCTGCCAGAGAATAGAGGGAGCCAGAAAGCTGCACATCCAGGCGTCCTCACTCTGCTGTCTCTTGGATTTATCCACTAAGCTCTCTCTATCTAACTTTTCTCTACTTTTGCTAACTTTGCATGCATATTTCCTCTTATGTAAATACCTTCTACTGTGGCTAAATTGGATTACTGATGGTTCACTACATCTACCTCATGGCTTGCCTCCTCTACATTATTATAACTCAATAGTTTCTTTCAGTGAAAAACCTCTCAATACATTTAACTTATCTCAAATGTCAACTCCTGCGTGAATCCTTACTTTTTTTTTTTTTTGCAAATGTGATCTTTTCTTCCCCTGAATTGTAAGAAAGGAAAAATCAGATATGAAGAGAGAATTGATTATTGTTTAAGGAAATGATGGTAATATCACAATCATTCAGCTTTAATTCCATTCTGCTTCCTGTTCTGGAACGCTGCCATCGGGCCTAATGCCTGTCACACAGGCAGGGTATCCTTTGCCATGTGGCACTCACCCCTGGAAAAGAGGCACCAGCATTCACTTGAATGGAAGAATGATGATGGTTTATTCTGTGGATAAGAAATTTTTAAGGAATGCAATTGTTATACTTATTTAGTGAATGAGTGCAGTACTTACATTGATGACAGACTTTAGCTAAATAAAATACATTTATTTTAACAAGGTTTGCCCTTCCCTTCCTCTAAAACTATAACATATACACTTCACAGACAGAAAAATGATCACCCCCACGGTTGGGGGTGGGTCCTGTGGGTTCTTGCAAAAGCTCACGCTGTGCCAGGCGAAGTGCAGCAAAGTAACACATGCCTCTTTCTTTAAATAACATTTAACAGACATGAGAGGATTGTGCTCCACCATTTCCCTTATCGACTTTAGGGACTTTCACAGTAAGTTAGTTATTATGACTCCATTCATCAAATTATTCTTTAAGAGATATACCCAAATCAGTTATAAAGTATAATTTTGGCCATCCATATTAAGACCTGTTAAAAATGAGCATAGGGGATAATAATTTTTTTTAAATTAAAGAAAGGGAATTGAGCAAAGGTTAGGCAAATAAAGGTAAATAAAATGTATCCAGCATAAACCTAGTTTTTAAGAAAAGTATAAGCTTTTCCCTGTATGCTGGTGGACCACAAATATGGTGATTTCCTGATAGCTAAAGAAAATGTGAAAACACAATCACTGGCAAGAATCTAACACTCCATGGGCACCTGGGTGGCTCAGTCAGTTGAGCGTCTGACTTCGGCTCAGGTCATGATCTCATGGTTCATGGGTTTGAGCCCCATTTCAGGCTCTGTGCAGACAGCTCTGAGCCTGGAGCCTGCTTTGGATTCTGTGTCTCCCTCTCTCTGCCCCTCCCTTACCCATTCTTTCTCTTTCTGTATCTCTCAAAAATAAATAAACATTAAAATTTTTTTTAAAGAATCTAACACTCTGAAACATACAAGATGACTAATTGGAACACGTATTGGGATTCCTGACACTAAGATATTAAATTAACCCAAAGCCTTTAATAAAGAAAACGCTCTGAGACGGTGACAGACTTTATCCATGTATGTTCCACCCATAGTGAACACTGCGAGGTGTTTCCATGCTCTTCTTACCCAAGTCAGCTCATGTAGGCCAATGCCACAGTAGCAAAGATCAGTTCTGGTAAAGTCCTTCTATGAAGGGTCACGAGGATATGGTCCTGGCTTGGAATTCTCTCTTCTAATGCGGAGTGGAGGACTGTGGTATTTTTATCTTGTTAGAAATATGTGTTCTTATCAGTAATTATTATTTCACAGGTACAGGTTATCAGCTTTGCTACAGAACATAATTGGGATTCTCTGGACTTTTATGATGGTGGAGACAACAATGCTCCACGACTTGGAAGTTATTCAGGTAAATAAAAGAGCTGAGCTTAATTGAAATACAGATGTAATTAGGAATGTAGAAATCTCTCTCTCTTTTTAAAAGACTTTATAGAACTCTGACTTGGCAGTTTTAATTTCCTTTTTATAAACTCTACACAGCAAACTAAATTACAAGGTTAGATGTTTCAAAGGCATTAAAGGTAATGACATTGAAATTGCTGTTTAAAATCTTACTATATTCTAACTATATTTGTGTAATTATTTATTGATGCTTTTATAGTAATGATAATATTTTCAGCTGAGCTGTGGTTCAGGTATGTGTACCCTTTCTCCTTAAATCGTTAAAATTAGACAGTGCTTGGTAATTATGATATATCTACTCAATAGAGTGTTCTGCAGCCATTAAAATAATTTTAGAGACTGTGTAAAAACATGGTATGTTACAAGGTACTGTTGAGTGAGAATAAAGAGAATATAAAATTATTTCTATGAAATGAATAAAATTATATAACATTAATATATACCCAGGTACCAAGACCAGAAGGTTTTTAAACTTGTTAAGGTTTTTAAAGGTAATTTATGCAATAATCTAACAGCTTTTTCAGCCTGCAAAAAGTGAAATCACGTTTTACTTTAATTTTAACTATACTTTTTACTTTAATTATACTTTAGAAATAGGAACATAGCTAAACTATCAACTTCTACAATTCAGATATACTTAAGTCGGTTTGAATAGTTGTAGGTTTTTCACAGATTTTTAACTAGGGCATAATCAGTTTTTCAGCATTGCCACTGAGGAGAGGAAAGAAGAAATACCTGGAATAGGAGTGACTTGGGTTAGTCATAACAAGTATTTTAGGGGCTCCTGGGTGGCTCAGTCAGTCGAGCATCCAACTCTTGATTTTGGATGGTCCCAGGCTTGTGGGATCAAGCCCCATGTCGAGCTCCATCCATGCTGTGTGGAGCCTGCTTAAGATTCTCTTTCTCCCTCTGCCCTTCTTCCCCTGCCCTCTCTCTCTTTCTCACTCTCAAATTAAAAAAAAAAAAAAAAGTATTTTATCTATAGATATGGTGGAAATCTTGGAAGAAATCTTATAACATTTTGAGTATACATTTGTTTAGATTTGATTAAGGGTAATACTTTCTTAATAATAAATACGACAATGAAGATAAAACCAGTGATAAATAACAGCTCTTGATTACCAAGTGCTAGCCCTGTGTGAGGCTTGTCATACGTTTCCTCATTTGTTCCTTCTAGTAGTTCTGGTCGTAATTGACACTTAGGTTAAGTTGCCTGAGGTTGTACAGCTGATGTTAGAATGAGACCGGGGCCCAGCTGGTGTGACTCCAGAGCTGAAGTTCTTGATCGCTGAGATCTTCTAAGGCACTAAAGGCAGGTCGAGTGAAAGTTTCTGTTTACCTCCATCTTCAGTGATTCAGTAAGGGTTCCATAGACAGATAAGAGACTGGAGAGGGGGGAAAAAGCAACTATATGTTCTGTAATGAATTCGTCCTGATATTTTCTTTCTATAGAAAGATCAGTGAGTGGTTAAGGTCCACAGAGTTGTACAAAATAAATGTAAAATAACTAGTTACTTACAGAAAAAAATGTTGCCACACTATCAACTAATATGCTTGTTGGACATTATCTTAAAACATAGATTTGACACTTATTTTTATGCTTGCCATTTGAAACTGCTTGACTTGTAATCTTAAGGATCTTGAGGTATTACTCAATGCAGATAGTCAAGAAGAAATTGGTTCAAACAGATATTTTATGTTTTCAGCTCAGTATTGGAATAAAGTCAAGTTGATTTCCTTCAGAATTTCAGAAATACACCATTATAGTGTACTTGCTAGGAGACTAAGGCTATAATGTATTTGCTAGTGCTAAGGCTAACACTAGTTTATAATTGGGATTTTTCAAACACTACCTACCAGCTTTGCTGTCAGAGTATAAGAAACATCAAGGTACTTGACCTGGTAGAGAAGAACATACACATATTAATAAAGAAAGAAAATAAATGAAATATATATATTTATTTATATATATATGTATATATATAAATATATACGTGTATATATATTTATTTATATATACATATTTATATAATAAAAAGGGCAATAAATAACAATAAATAAACATATCCTCTGAACCCATACAAAATCTTAAGATACTATACCATAAAAATCACTACAAACTTTAAAATTAAGGTTATTATTAGCTCATGCATAAAATATTGAAATCCACATGAAATTCCAAACATTTATTTCAGGTGACCTGTAAAATCTACTGCTTTGACTGTCACCCGCTCTTTGTTCCTGCCTATTTTTAGGGACCCATCCAGAGTGATCCCAAAGTCTTTCTCCTTAGAGACAGTCACAAACAATAAAATAAAAGAGAAATGTGGGAGACATATCTTTATTTAAAAATTCCTAAAAAACACTTGACCAATATGTAATTTCAGTGGTATTCTATTGGCTGATTAGTAGTCAACTTACTTAGTTTTGCTATAATATTTATTATGTGATCACTGACCTGCCTTTTCAATTATCATTTCAGGAACAACAATACCCCATCTTTTGAATAGTACGTCTAATAATCTGTATCTAAATTTCCAATCAGACATCAGTGTTTCTGCTGCAGGATTTCACCTTGAATACACAGGTAAATATAATATCATGTGCTATTCAAGAAATTTAAGAACAAGTTTATATCATTTTTTAAATATTCTTTGAATATAGAAACTAAATGGACTTCATCAAAAGAGAACATTATCTTGTATCTTTAAGCTTTTGATGTGCTCTTTTAATTCATTTACAAGACTGTGTCTATAAAATTTTATTTTCATCAGAATTTACAAATGTACAAATGTTTTCTTCCTTATTATAATTGTAAGTGCACTTAGCATGAGATACACCCTCAATTTTTTTTAAGTACACAATACAGAAGTGTTAACTATAAGCATGATAACATATAGCAGATCTCTAGAACTTACTCATCTTACATAACTCAATTTTATACCCATTGTGAGCAGCAACTTCCCATTTCCCCTCCTCCCCGCGCGGGAAATCTCCACTCTGTTTTCTGTTTCTATGAGTTTGACTATTTTAGATACTATCCTGTAGTATTTGTCCTTTTTTGTCTGGCTTATTTCATTTAGCATAATGTTTACTAGGTTCATTCATGTTGTTGCATTTGGCAGAATTTCCTTCTCTTTTGTAAGACTGAATGATATTACACATTATATGTACATACTATATTTTATTTATTCACTTATCTCTTAATGGACATCTAGGTTGTTTCCATATTTTGGCTATTATGAGTAATGCTGCAATAAACATAGGAGTGTAAATCTCTCTTTGAGATTCTTATTTCAAATATTCTGTAAATATACTCAGAAGGGATTTCTAGAGCATGTGGTAGATCTACTTCTAATTTTTTTAAATGTTTATTTATGTTTGAGAGAGAGAGAGAGAGAGGGAGGGAGGGAGGCAGGATCCAAAATGTGCTATGCAGACAGCAGAAAGCCCGACCTGGGGCTTGAAATCATGAACTGTGAGATCACTACCTGAGCTGAAGTCAGATGCTTAACTGACAAAGCCACCCAGGCACCCGTACTTCTAATTTTTTTGAGCAAATTTCATACTATTTTCCGTAGTGGTTCTATCAATTTACATTCCCACCAACATTGTATAAAGGTTCCAGTTTTTCCATATTCTCACTAACAGTTTTTTTAAACAAATAAGAACATTTATAGTTATCAAAAGGAGCACATATCATAACAAAAACTCTAGTTTTGATTATTTATGCACCACATAACATAGCATCAATATTCTTAAAGCAGATAGTCAAGATATATGAGGAGAAATAAATAAAAATGCATTATGAAATTTGCCAAAATTGATCCCAGTACAAAAATTCTAAGTAGAGCAATAATCATAGGAACAATATAGGAAATAGTTGTTTAAAAAACTGTCCCCCCATCCCCATGCCCCAAAATACCAGGTCCAAATGGCTTCACATAGAAATATTGCCAACATTTAAGGACCAGATAATCCCAATGCTACTTTAATTATTCTATTTCCTGGGGTGTATAACAGGTTCCCATAATATTCTCAATAGAAAACTATAAAGCATACTCTTTTATAAATATGATGCAGAAATTTTATCTTTTTAGTTCATTGAAATGTAATTTGTGTAGTTTTTGAATTTATATGTGTTGATTTGATATATGTATCTATTACAAAATAGTCACACAATAGACATAGTTAACATCTCCATAGTTCACATAATTGCCTTCTCTTTTTTTTTCTTAGTTCTTTGTGTGTGTGTGTGTGTGTGTGTGTGTGTGTTTGTGTGTGCGCGCGCGCGCGTGTGTGTGTATGAGAATACTTAAAATCTAGTCTCTTCCCAACTTTCAAGTATATAATACAATATTGATAACTACTGCCACCATGTTGTATATTAGACTCCCAGAATTTATTTTATAACTAGAAGTTTGTATTCTGACTTACATCACTCTATTTTTTCCACCTTCCAGCCCCTGGCAACCACCATTCTTCTCATTGTTTCTAAGATGCAAGATGAATGAATCTTTCTTGGATTCCACATACAAATGAGATCTATTTGTTTTCTGAGTATTTCATTTAGCATCATGCCATGCATGATGTTGCAAACGGCAGGATTTCCTAGTTTTTTTGTGACTGAATAATATTTAATTTTATACATATGCCACACTTCTTTATCCATTCATTCATAGATGGATACTTAGGTTGTTTCCATGTCTTGGCTATTGTGAATTAGGCTGTAGTGAACATGGGAGTACAGATATCTCTTCCACATCCTCATTTTATCTCCTCTGGATGTATGCTTAAAGATGGGATTGCTGGATTATATGATATTTATTATTATTATTTTTTTAAGGAACCTCCAGACTCTTATCCATACTGGCTGTACCAAATTTTATTCTTACCACCATTCAAGAGGGCTTCCCTTTTACCACATCCTCAGTAATACTTGTTATCTTGTTTTCTTGGTGATCTTCATTCTAACAGGTGTAAGGTGACATCTTAACTGTGCTTTCAATTTGCGTTTCCCTGGTGGTTAGTGATAAGGATCCTTTTATGTGCCTGTTAGCCATTTGTTTATCTTCTTTAGAAAAATATCTGTTCAGATCCTCTGCCAATTTTTTTAATCAGGTTGCTTTTAATAGGTTTTTTGTTTATTTTTGTTGTTGTTTTGACTTGCTATTGAGTTATATGAGTTTTTTTATATATTTTGGATATTAACCCCTTATCAAATACATGGTTTGTAAATATATCTCCCCCCCATTTTGTAGGTTGCATTTTCATTTTATTGATTGCTTCATTTGCTGTGCAGAAGTTTTTGTTTTTTTATTTGATGTAGACTTATTTACTTTCATTGGTTGCTTATACTCCTGGTGTTATATCCAAAAAAATCAATGCCAATACCAAGGTCAAGGAGCTTTTTTTTTGTATGTTTTCTTCTAGGAATTTTACAGTATTAGGTTTTATGTTTAAGTTTGTAATCCATTTCCAATTATTTTTTATGAGTAGTGTGAGAGATACAATTTCATTCTTCTGCGTGTGATTAAACAGTTTCCCCAGCACCATTTATGGGGAAAATACTATACTTTCCCTGTGAGTATTTTTGGCTCCTTTGTCAAATGTTAATTGGCTGTATATGTGAGGGTTTATTTCTGGACACCCAGTTCTGTTACACTGATGTATGTGTCCATTTTTATGGCCATACTGTTTGATTACTATAGCTTTGTAATAGTTTGAAATCATAAAGCCTCCAGCTTTGTCTCAGGATTACTTTGGGTATTCAGGGTCTTTTGTGGTTCCATGAATTTCTGTCTCTGTGAAATCATGCTGTTGAAATTTTGACATGGATTGCATTGGCTGTATAGGTGGCTTAAAAGTGGTTAAATTTGTTCCCAAATTTTATCTTTGTTACTGTTTATGCTATTGTAAATGAGATTGTTTTATTTTTCAGATATTCTGTTTTCAGTATATAATAACACAACTAATTTCTGAATGCTGATTTTGTATCCTGTAATTTTATTGAACTTGTGATTAGTTGTAACAGATTTTGGTGGAGTCTCTAGGATTTTGTTTACATAAAAATCACATCATTTACTGACAGAAACCATTTTACTTTCCTTTATGGTTTGGATGTCTTTAATTTCTTTTTCTTGGATAATTACTCTGGTTAGAACTTCCAGTACTATGTTGAATAAGAGTCATGAAAATGGGCAACTTTAGTCTTCTCTATCTAGAGGAAAAGGCTTCAACTTTTCACCACTGTGTTTGACATTAGCTGTGGACTTTTCATATATGGCCTTCATTAAATTCAGTTTCATTACTTCTGTACCCATTTTTTCAAGAGTTTTTATCATGAAATGATGTTTTATTTTGTCAAATGCTTTATCTGTGTCTACTGATATTGTCACATTATTTTTATCTTTCATTCTATTAGTGTGATGTATCACATTTTTTGATCAGCGTATGTTGAACCATCTTTACATTCCACACATAAATCCCACTTGATGGTGGTGTATGGTGCTTTTGATGTGCTGTTGAGTTCAATTTGTTAGTATTTTGGTTAAAAAAATTATATCTATATTCATCAGGGATACTGACCTGTCATTTTTCTTTTCTTGTGGTGTCCTTGAAAAACTCTTCAGTTTTTCAGAAGATTTTGAAAAGGATTGGCACTTAATACCTTTTTAAATGTTTGGTAAAATTCACCTATGAAGCTATTCAGTCCAGGACTTTTCTTTATTAGAAAGTTTTTGATTACTAACTCAATCTCTTACTCATTCTTGGTCTGCTCAGATTTTCTATTTCTTCATGTTTTAGTTGGTAGGTCATATGTTTCTAAGAATTTGTCCATTTCTTATAGATTATCCAATTTTTTGGTGTGTAATTGTCATGGCAGTCTCTTGTGATCCTTTTTATTTCTGTGATATCAGTATAATGTCTCTTCTTTCATTTCTGGTTTTGTTTATTTAAGCTTTCTCTCTCTCTCTCTCTCTTAGTTAATGATTCTGATGTTATGTCAATTTTGGGTATCTTTTTAAAAATCAGCTCTTAGTTTCTTTGTCTTTCTGTTGTTTTTCTTTTCTCTATTTCATTTATTTGTACTCTAACCTTTGCTACTTCCTTTATTCTGCTAATTTTGGCTTTAGTGTATTCTTTTTCTAGTTCCTTAGGATACAAAGTTAGCTAATTTATTTGAGATATTTCTTTTTTTTTAATGCAGACTGATGTTTATTGCTATAAACTTCCTGTCACAACTGCTTTTGCTATATCCCATAAGTTTTTGTATGTTGTGTTTCTCTTTTTGTTTGTTCAAGATATATTCTTTTAATTTCCCTTTTGATTTATTCTTTGAATCACTATCTGTTTATGAATGTACTACTTGATTTCCACATATTTGTGGATTTTCCAGTTTTCTTACTTTTATTGATTTCTAGTTTCACCATTGTAGTTGGAAAAGAGTTTTGATATGATTTCAATCTTAACTTTGCTAAGATCATGTAATACATGATCTTTCCTGGATAATGTTCTGTATGTACTCAGGAAAAAAGCATGTATTTTGCTGCTCTGGAAGGAATGTTCTGTATATGTTTATTAGGTTTATTTGGTCTAAAGTATAGTTCAAGTCCAATATTTTCTATATGCTTTTCAATCTAGATGATCTGTGTATTTTTGAAAGTGAAGTACTGATGTCTCCTACTATTATTGTGTTGTCTATTTTTTTCCTTCAGATCTGTTAATATTTCCTTATTATATTTGGGTGCTCTGATGTTAGTGGCATATATATTTATGATTAGTATATCCCTGTGATTAAACGATCTAATTATTATGCAACGGCTTTATCTCTTGTTACATCTTTTGAGTTAAAGTTTATATTGTCAAATATAAGCATAGCCACCACTCCTCTCTTTTGGTTTCCACTTTCATGGAGTATCTTTTATTATCCCTTAACTGTGAGCATATGTATATCCTTGAAGCCAAAATGAGTCTCTAGTAAGCAGCATATAGTTGTTTGGTGGTGAATCCATTCAGCTACTCTATGTCTTTTGCTTGGATAATTTCATCAATTTACATGTAGAGCAATTATTTATAAGTAAGAACTTACTAATACTGTTTTATCAATTATTTTCTGACTTTATTATTATCCCTCCCCTTTTTTTTTTCTTCTTCCCTTGCACTTTTCCTTTGTGAATAAGATGATTTTCTACTGTGGTATGCTTTGATTCCCTTGTCTTTATCTTTTATGTATCTTGTGGGCTTTTGTGGTAACTATGAGACTTACATAAAATATCTTCTAGATATAGCTATTTTACACTAACAACTTAATTTCATTTGCATAATAAATCTCTGTCTTTTCACTCCCCTCTTTGTTTTTTTTTTTTTGATGTCACAATTTACCTCTTAGTTTTTTGTATTCACTAACAAATTATTATAACTATAGTTATTTTTAAAATGTTTGTCCTTTACATTTATGCCAGACTTAAGTGGTTAATACCCTATCATATTACAGTATTAAAGTATTGTGAATTTGAATATATACTTACCTTTGCCAATGTGTTGTATATTTTTATGTGTTTTCATATTACTAATTAGTTTCCTTTCATTTCAGCTTGAGTGAGAGCTTTCTGCATTTCTTGTAAGATGTATCTAGTGGTAATGAACTCTTTCAGCTTTTGTTTATTTGGGACCATCCTGATCTCTCCCTCCTCTGAAGTCCTCTGATGGACCACTTTACTGTATAGAGTATTCTTGCTTTATAGTTTTATTCTTTCAGCACTTTGACTATAACATTGCTCTTTCTCCTTGGCTGTAAGGTTTCTCCTGAGAAAGTCACTGATTGCCCTGTGCAGGTCCCCTTGTAAATTACAAGCTTCTTTTCTCCTACTATTTTAAAGATTCTCTTTGTCTTTGAATTTTGACAGTTTTATTATAATTCATCTTGGAGAATATCTCTTTAAGTTGAGTTTTTTGGGGGGCCAAATTCATAGAACTTGGATGTCCAAATCTCTCCCCAGAATCTTGGAAGTTCTTGGCTATTTCTGTAACAAGCTTTCCACCTGCTTTCCTTTGTCTTCTTCTCCTTTTGAGATCCTACTAATTCACAGATTGTGAACAGATCTTTTTGTTAAACTTCTCATGTTGAACATACATTGTTTTCTTGATTTTGTTGAATTATTTTTCCATGTTTTTTTTTTTTTTTCATAGGTCATTGAGCTTCCTTCAAGCAGGTATTTTGAATTCTTTTTCAGGTAAATTGCAGAACTCCATTTCTTTGAGGTTTATTACTGGAAAATTATTGTGTTCTTTGGTGGCGCCACGTTTTCTGGACTAAAATAGTTTCCCTGTCTTTACTGACTGACTTCAGGAGAGAAACATCTTCCTTCAGCCCTATTGGTGATTTTGAGGCTTTCTCAGACCTTCTATGAATATGCATGCTCCACACTTCTTTCTCCCTTCTCTTCAGCTTCTATGCCTTCTCTTAATCCTGTAGAGCCAGGCTGGGTACTAATGACCTCTCTTCTGTTTTCCCAAGGGTGTCTCTAAGTGCTCAAGTCTGTGATCTCTTCCAGGTCCACAAATCTGGGCCAAATTTCTGCACATACTCAGTCGCTGTTTGTAAAAACTTGCTCTTGCTATTGTTGAGAGCATGCACAGGAGGTTAGCCATGCTGTATTAGGGTGTGTGGAAGAGGCATCAAAGTACTGCAGGTGCCCATGGGCTAGTGAGGAGATACATGGTTGAGGTGTCCATCCTATTGGCTCATCAGCAGGCCTTCTAATGGACATAATTAGTAGGATCCTCATCCCCTTGATGTATTTCTTTGTGAGCTCTGATTTCTCTTTTCCCAAATACTCACCTGCCCTTAGTTTCTCAGGCCATGATTCAATATTGTGGATAAGGCAAGAGAGAGATTGTCTTTTTCCTCTCTGGCAGCATCTTGCACAGCTGGAAAAGTCAGACACCCACTCACACACTGTCACTTTCCACAACAGGAGAAATCACGGGTCAATAGGGGATCACTTAACACTGCCTTGGGGGAGTGGTAATGAAGGTAAAACCAAATTCTTCCTCTTATCCTCATCAATGTGTCAACTTTGATTATTGTTTGTTTGTTTGTTTGTTTGTTTGTTTGTTTTTATTCCAATGGTGTGTTGGACTGCTGTCAAAATCCTGGACCTCCATAAAGGGTCTCTCATTCATGGGTGATTGTGTAATTCAGTGTTCTATGAAGCTTTTAGACTGTGGCTCAGAGGGCCTGGAGTTAGTTCAAAGGATACTTTCAGAATCTACAGCCAGCAACAAAGTCTATACACCAATTATCTGATGTATTGGTAGGTGAGACTCCTCCTGGATCTCTTGGCATATTTATTGATGACAGAACCAAAGGCAAATGGGGTTGCCAAGTTCAAGTTCTCAGGGCTATGCAATTGTTTTTGAGTCAGCCACCTAGGTGCTGGTCTGTGTTCTCCAAATGACTTTTCTCATTCTTGGACTGTACTGGGGTGTTACCCCTACCTGTATCCCACATTTCTCACAAAGACATTTTGTCCATTGATGGCTGCTACATTGTTGTTGCTAAGGGGAGGATATAATGAGGGACATATTATTCGGTCATCTGGTGGACTCTGTCTTTTTGTTTTTCCTATGAGTCTTTTTTTTTTTTTTTGACAATAGTCATCCTAATAGATGTGAGGTGATAGCTCATCATGTGGTTTTGACTGGCTTGCATTGTCCTGATGACTAGAGGTGCTGAGCTTCTTTTCATATCCCTGTTGGTCATTTTATGTCATCTTTGGAGAAATGTCTAAGTCCTTTGCCTGTTTTTAAAATAAGATTATTTATTTTCTTGTTATTAAGTTGCAGGAGTTCCTTATATATTTTGAGTATTAACCCTGTATCAGGTATGTGATTTGCACATATTTTATCCCATTCTTTAAGTTTCTTTTTGCTCTGTTGATTCTTTTGCTGTGCAGAAGCCTTTTATTTTGATGTTGCCCACTTGTTTATTTTTGCTTTTATTTCTTAGGCTTTTATGTCACATCCAAGAAATCATTGCCAAGACTAGTCATGACACTTTCCTCTATGTTTTCTTCTAGGGACTTTACATTTTCAGATCTTCTATTTAAAACCTTAATCCATTTTGCATTAATTTTTGTGTATGATGTCAGAAGGGTCAATTGTTATTCTTTTGCTTGTGGACATCCAGTTTTCCCAACATCATTTGTTGAAGAGATTATTCTCTCCCCATTGTGTATTTTGGCACCTTGGACAAAGATAAGTTGATGTGGGTTTGTTTCTGGATTCTCTGTTTCATTCTTCTATATGTCTATCTTTATTGCAGTACTGTAATGTTTTAATTATTGTAGTTTTGTAATATATTTTGATATGAGGAAGTGTGATGTCTCCAGTTTTGATCTTCATTCTCAAAATTGCTTTGGCTACTTTGAATCTTTTGTAGTTGCATATAAATTTTAGGATTGTTTATTTATCTAATTCAGTAAAAAATGCCATTGGATTTTTGATAGTGACTGCATTGAATCTGTAGATTAGTTTGGATATTATGGACTTTATAACAACATTATGCCTTCTAATTCATGAACATGGAATAGTTCTCCATTTATTCCATATTTTTGGAAAATACTCCAATAATTTTTCAGTATCTTCCATCAGTGTTTTGTAGTTTTCTATGTATAAGTCTTAACCTCCTTGGTTAACTTTATTCCTAAGTATTTTATTATTTTTGATGCTACTGTAAATAGGATTATTTTCTAAATTTCCTTTTCAGATACTTCAGTGTTAGTGTATCAAATTACAACTGATTTCTGACATTTTGTATAGAAACTTTACAGACTTCATTTATTAGTTCTAACAGTGTCCTATGGAGTTAGATTTTTCTACATATAAGATCATGTCACCTACAAACAGAGATACCTCCATTTCCTTGTTAATTTTGATCGTTTTTTTTCCTCCCCAATTTCTTTGGCTAGGATTCCAGTAGTATGCTGAATAGAAGTGACAAGGATTGGGCATCCTTATCTTGCTCCTGATATCAGATGAAAAGCTTTTAGATTTTTTTACTGTTGAGTATTCTGATAGGTGTGGGTTTTTCATGTATGGCTTGTATTATTTTGAGATGCATTCCATTACATCTAATTTGTTGGGAGGTTTTATTAGAAAAGGATGTTGTATTTTGTCAGATGCTCTTTTCTGCATCTATTAAGATAATCTTTATCCTTTATTCTGTTATTGTAGTATATCACATTTATTTGTGTATGTTGAGCCATTCTTGCATCTCAGGGATAAATCCATTTGTTCATGGTGTATAATCCTTTTAGTGTGCTGTTTAATTTGGTTTGCTATTATTTTATTATGGATTTTTGCTTCTCTTTCATCAGGCATGTTGTCCCATAGTTTTCTTATAATATATTTGGCTATGACCATCAGGGAAATGAATTGAGAACTATTTCCTCAATATTTTGGAAGAGTTTGAGAAAGATCAATGTTAAGTCTTTAAATGTTTAGTAAAATTTACCCATGAAGTCATCTGTTCCTCGGCTTTTCTTTGCTGGAAGGTTTTTGGTTACTTATTTAATCTCCATATTCATTATTGGTCTATTGAGATTTTTCTATTTCTACATAATTTATTGGGGTAGATTGTATATTTCCTGGAGATTTTCCATTTCTTCTAGGTTACCTGATTTGTTGGCGTATAATTGTTTATAGTGATTTCTTAAGATCCTTTTTATTCCTGTGATATCAGTTGTAATGTCTTCCCTTACAAGTATTGTCTAATTGTGAGAAGAACTGGATTCTTTAGCTATTTTAAAGCTATAACTGGAGTAAGTGACTTTTCTGGTAGCACAGAATATATATATTAATTTCCCAACCCTCTCTGAAACTTTTAAACACAAAAATGGCTTATGTACCCTAGCTAAATGCATTTATGAGACATATATGATTATTTATTTTGCTACATAAAATTATCACAAGTGTAATGGGTGGTTATTTTGGCAATTTGGGGGTTTACTGTCTCCTGACAAGGTAAACCCCAGAAAGACAGAGTCTGCCGTTAATCTAGGACCATGTCCATTTAGGATCTCCTTTTGTCTCTTGCACTAAGTGCAGTCCTTGAATCTTAGACCTTCAAAATACATTTGTTGGCTGTGATACAGCACTTAGAAGTAGAAGTTAAATAAATAATATTGCCATATATTATTAACATCAGTACACCTATACTGATGTTGGTGTTCATCAAAGGATTTAATACCTTAGCCTATACACATTTTGTAGTTCTGTTGGTTTCTGTTGTGTGACGGTAACCCATTGAGTATTATTTCCTTAACATCATTTTCCAGGCCACTCAATCCATCACTCTAACTTCATTACCTATACTGGAATTTCTGATAAAATAGAAACTCTCTGTGGGAAGGAACAGAAGCTACAATGATAGGCATGCACTAATAAATACTGGTCAATTGCTTCTGGACAATGTTTTTTTGTTTGTTTTATTTTGAAGTTTATTTTCCAGCTATTGCTACCTCAAACACAATGTCATTGTAATGTAAATAGATGACAAATTAGTAAAAGAAGATTCATTCATTCATTGTTCATTCAACCAGAAATATACGGAACAGCTACTGTGTATCAGACACTATGCTTAACATGGAAAATGCAAAGATAAATATGTCACCATATCTTTCTTTGAGAAGATCACAGTCTCATAGGAGAGACAGAAAGGTAAAGCAGTAACACAGTGCTATAAATTTAGGAATAGAGGTATTTATGGTAGAGTATACAAAAGTGGTAAGTAATCAGCTCCATTTAGGAAGTTTAGGAAGTACTTTAAATAGGAGGTGACACTTGGACTGAGTCTTAACAAATAGCAAGAATTTTGGTTAGACAAGGAGTATTGGGTATTCTTAGCATGAAAATTTCATGTTCAGACAGAGCTGTGATATACGGCACATTTGGAGAAGTACACCTAGTTCAGTAAGATTATTGTATAAGGTTTGAGGCAGCACTAGAAACTAAGGCTGCTTATATAGTCAGGGCTACTTCTGAAAGGTGTAGGATGTCATCAGAAATTTGATGTCATTATAGATAATAAAGTTAAAAAGCAGCATATGTTCTGATATTTATTCATAATATAGATTATTAAATTATTATAGTCACAAAGAAATTGAAGAAAGTTTTTTTAAGTCCCTTATATATACAACTTTTGCATTTTTTAAATGTTTCGTTGAATGCCAAAAAAGGTCCTTTATTTGTATAAGATACATAATATAAGATCAATAAAACTTAATGGAATTGCTTACCCAATTATCTATAATTTTTCAAATGTTTCTTTTGGTTAGAAACTCTTAATTATGTTGAATACATGAAGGAAATTGAGCCATTTCCATAATAGGTGTTAATAATGCATAGCTGCTTACTCTAAGAACAAAGAATTGAGAGTTTGATATTTTCAAGGGAAAACAGTGACTAATGTATTTAAATCTCACAAATTTAGGTCACAGAAACCAATATATTTGAGAGAAAAGAAATGCTGGAAATATAACTTAAGCATCTTTAATCTTGATTTCTAATTTAAAGAGTAGAGTTGATTACCTAACCATGTCAAGGAAAGTCTGATGAGAGTTGTAGAGGGATTAGAAGATAAATGAGATAAATCTCTATCCTCATCAAGTGTAAACTTTATTACATGAAGTTTATTTTTGCCCAAATTTGTGATGATTTATCTGACTATCTTAGGAGGTAGTTTTAGTTCTATAAAAATAAGCAATCAACGAATGCTAGGATTTTCTAAGTTAGTTATCAGGACCCAACTCAAGAATGTGGCAAAGAACTCACCATTGGTAATGAATGAGCATAAGAATAAATGATGTATCCATGTATATTATATGTGCAGTTGCTTTGAAAAATAATACTTCTAACTCTCCCAATAGTCTAGAGGCTACTCACCAGGAACGACATTTAATTTGTTAACTTTGAGGTCACACAATTCAAAGTAAATATTCACATAATGGTTCTTTGACTTCAGACTGATCCCCAGATATTTCTTAAGAATTAACAGATATCTTGATTCTCCACCCATGAGAAAAACAAAGAAAAAAGCTCGGTACTGTGTGTAGGCAATCTAAGGACAATATTCACTGTATTTTTCAAAAACCACAAAGTGGAATCTATTAGAAGGTGATAAGATGACAAGCAAAATTTACAAACATTGTGTTGAGGGACCTTAACTAACACATCAAACCATTTGCTGGATGTTCCCTTTTATTTGGAACAAAATTCTAAAAAATTTCCTGGATTAAAATAAACAGAATAAAAAATACCAGTACTACAAAAAGCATGTAAATTTGCATTAAAACATTAATTTTTATCAAATCATAAGTTAGTGGAAAAAAGTTAAAATATTCTCCAGGTAGAAAAAGACCATTCGTTTTGGGGAAATTGAATGAATGCTCACTAAATAGTTAGACTTGGTAATGTTGTCACTTAAGCATGCTTTCATTGCATGTGTTGTTTTTAAACAAAGCTAGTGAATCTAAATTTAAATAGGAACTATAAGTAGAAAGATGAAGAAGCGTAGAGAAATAGTTGGAAAAAAATAAAGTTAGGGAGTATAGGAAAAGAGGGGTGATTAGGACAGGGAGACAGATAAATAGAAAGCAGAGAAAAGAGAGAAAATGATACATTTAGTGGACAGTGGTGAAGTCAGTGCCAGAGAATGCCTAATGTTCTTTTAATTAGTTAAAAGTTTTGGAATATTCTTCATATTTTCAAATCTATTTTCTAATCAATAAGGACATGAACATAGTATTTGTGAAATACTGAGTAAATGCAAGAGAATGAAGGGGAGGTTGAACAAGGAAATTTAAGTCCAGCTTTAGAAAATTGAAATGACTAAGAATTTCTGCTCTAGTCTTCGAGAACAAATTTATAAACACGCGATGGCAGTGTATTTTGCTGCTTTGTTACTAACAGATTGGAAAGCAGTTATAATACATTTAGTGGATCAACCACGGCTGGATCCTGGAGCAGCAGTGGTTTTGGTGCAGTGTCCAGCAAAGTTATCTCAAAGGCTGTCTGATCACTCAGTGCACACTGGAGTATATCCCTTCCAGTAATGCTAGAGATTACATCCAAGCACAGTGCCTTGCTTGTGTGTGTGTGTGTGTGTGTGTGTGTGTGTGTGAGCACACGTGCATGTGTGTGCATGCATGTACAAATAATCTATCTTGTTTGTGGAAGAAGTATCTTAATTTCTGGCAAGTTTTGAAATCTTCCCTTAGGAAGAAACAATTATTTTGTAGTAATCCAAGAAACTGACCACTTGCACAGGTAGGTTATATTAACTGGTCATAAAAATTTTAAAAACTTCTTTGTTTTCAGAAGCACCCCCCCCCCAAAATTGTGATTGAGGTATAAAAACACAATGGCCTCAGTAAGAGGAAACTATTTTTTAGTGAATAGAAATAAAGACTATGTGAAAAAAATTCATATTTATGTTTTGATACTTAGAAAAAGCAAAATGCTCAAGCAGTTGGGTACTAAGAAAATACTGTGTGTGTGTGGTTGTGTGTGTGTGTTATAAAAAAGGGTAGTTATATTAACTTTTCTTCACTGAAAAGACACCTATTTCACTGCATATATTTGGCATTTGATTTCTGGCAGCTTCTGAGATAAAAGTTCTGCCCACAGGATAACATAAGGAGGGACTCACAATGGGGAAATAACAGTCTCAAAAATGCCAGCAACAGATGCCCAAAACTTTAAGGTTTGCTATAAAAAGGACAGGTTTCGTGTTTGTTTGTTTTGTTTTTAACGAAGAAAGTAGACTCTTCCTATATTCCTAGAGGATGGTTTTAAATAGTAAAGCTTTCAGAAAACATGGCCGGTGTTCTTCTGTCTTAGGAAATGGAAATTTGGCTGAGATTCCTTCAAACAAGTGAGCATATTCTCTGATTTTCCTACTCACTCGTGAGGCTTTTAGGAAACAAATTCTAGATTATCTGATGGTACAATTACTAAACAGATATGTCTTGCTTCTTATGTACTTAGAAGGTAAATGCTGACAAATAGGCTGATTTTATCATAGTGATCGTTTCCTCCTTTAACTTGAGATCATGACATTTTAACTCAAGACTGCCTGACAATTATGATTAAATCAGACAAATCTGATGTTCCTTGAGCCCAATCTATCCTTCCCACGCCTTGATCTCATTATTTCTAGAGACCCATTTTGATCATTTCAATGTCATTGTTTTCCTATTACCTATTAAAGAAAGGCAACATTCTTTAGCCTCTAACTCCAACAGTAATTTCTTATGTCATCTTTTACCACATGTATGTTGTAAGATTTCCCCACTTAATCAAATGAAATAATTGTTTCCTAGATATAACATGCTTTTCCTCTTTTCTCCTCTTCCCATTCATTTCCTCCAGCTGACATGCCCCACTTTTTTTTTTTTCTTTTTCTGGCTGTATAGCTCTTAGTTTTATCTATTACCCTAAATCTTAATTGATCCAATCCGCTCATTCTAGAAGTGATTTTCTTCTTTTTCTGGATTCTGATATCCCTCTTTCACTCCCTCAATGCCTTTTATTTATTAATTCAACAAATATTTACTGAACACTTGTGTGTCAGTTCATATTTGTGAACAAAAGAGACCATATCCTCTAGCCTTCTTGGAGCTTGTAGTCTAGTAGGTGAAGACATAAAAGACAAAAATTTAAAGTTTTTAAGCTGTAAATGTAAATTATTAAGCTGCAGAGCCCTTCAGAAAGTAACAAATCATAGAAGAAGATAGAAGGAGGGTTGAGGGATCCAAAAATGTTAGGGCTACAGAGAGGATGTTATGAAGGGCAGACCTTCAAGAGAAGGTGACATTTGAGCACAGCTAGAAGGCTGTGCAGGAAGAGAGTTTGCTGGAATGTGAGGAAAGGGTGTTAGAGGATACCCAGAGCAGACACCCTAAAACATAAGGATGAAGAAGAGCAAGAAGGCAAGAGTAGGAGGAAATGAGGTGAGAGAGAGAAGGGAAAATGGCGGTCTTGTAGGCTATTGTAAGGATGTAATTTTTCCCTCCAGTTGTAAAAGAACTCGTTAGGAAGTTTTGAGCAGAGAAATGGCATGCCCTGACTTATAAGGCACTGTAGGGTGCTTTGCAATTACAAATGTTTAGTAATTTTAATTAGCATTTTTGAATTATTTCTCAATGAATATTAAGCTACTTGAGTATATTGTATATCATTTATTTCTGATATTGTGCAACACAATGTTTTATTGTTGCTTCTACATCCCCAGCAAATATTTGCTAGAAAACTGGTTAAAAAAAAAAAGACAGTAACTACATTTATCTAAAGGAGATAACTGTATATTGGTGTAATTATACTACTACTTTTGTATAATTGTGGCCTATGACTTGGCTATTATCACCCAGGTACCAAAGTTCTGATAGCCAACAAGCTATTTACTCCAAGTATTCCAGTATCTAATAGGTTCTTTTGTTAGTTACTTATTAAAGAAGGAGGTCTGGCTTAAAAAAACACACACAATTTTATACTTAAAAAAAAAAAAAACCTACCTGTTTTTGTACAACGTTGTTTTCTTCTCAGGTGTTAGTCTGTATTTTTAAAGAAAATTTCTAT
This sequence comes from Neofelis nebulosa, assembly GCF_028018385.1. NCBI lineage: Eukaryota > Metazoa > Chordata > Mammalia > Carnivora > Felidae > Neofelis > Neofelis nebulosa. The sequence goes on along the minus strand of NC_080795.1, from coordinate 57,108,895 downwards.
GGGGGCGCCTGGGTGGCTCAGTTGGTTAAGCGTCCGACTTTAGCTCAGGTCACGATCTCGCGGTCCGTGAGTTCAAACCCCGCGTGGGGCTCTGGGCTGATGGCTCAGAGCCTGGAGCCTGCTTCCGATTCTGTGTCTCCCTCTCTCTGACCCTCCACCGTTCATGCTCTGTCACTCTCTGTCTCAAAAATAAATAAACGTTAAAAAAAAAATGTTTAAAGAAAATTTCTATGTAGCTGGGTTAACTCTTTCATACATTTTGCCTTGTAAAGTATTTGAAGCAAAAATAACTATCTCGAATTTGGCACATACTGATATTTAAGGCTCACATTTGCTTGTCTATCCATGATGGCTTTCAAAGTGTGGAATATCTATAGTACAAACAGCCGTTTGTGTCAGAGCATTATAAACTATAAGCATTTGAATGACTGCTAGGGTTCCTCGACAACAGTTAACAATCCCTCCATCATGATTATTGGAATCATTATATTATCATCATTATATTATAAGGTTATTAAATTATAAAGTTAACATTTTTTTCAAGTGTCCAGTAGATGTCAACATAGTATAAATGTTTTATAGATATATCTTTACTTAATTTTCCCCCTTGAGGCAGGTATTATTTTTAATCCTATCGTATAGATGACAAAACTGAAGTTTAGATAGTAATCTGAGACCTCAAAGTAAGTGAGTAGTAGAGGTGAGATAAAAACCTCAGAGAATTTTGGAGCACCTGGGTGGCTCGGTTGGTTGAGGGTCTGATTCTTGATTTCAGCTCAGGTCATGGTCTCATGGCTCATGGGATCTAGTCCTGCTTCAGGCTTCATGCCGACAGCATGGAGCCTACTTGGGATTCTCTCTCTTTCTCTCTCCTCCCCTCCCCCCACTCATGTTCTCTGTCTCTCTCACAAAATTTTGTGAATAAAATTTTGTTGACAAATTTTGTTGACATAAAGCTACATTGTTTTTCTGTTTTGGAAATGTGTGCTGGTTTAGTAGTCATGTCATTGGATGTAGCTGCTCTGAGTTAATGTATTTTTTTCTACGAAGTATCAAATTTTTCTGTCTAATGATCCACAAGAGCACTGGGAATGAATTCTTAAATTGACAATTTGTATTTTTTGTTGTTTGTTTGGTTTTAACATATGTGATTCTAGTTGTAATTGTATGTCTTGCATAAATATATTTTTTTGCTAGGAAAAATGTCCCTGGTACATGGAATGACATTAAATTGATCAATTGTTAGGCAGCTTCTGTAAAGAGAATTTATAATCTCTAGTTGCTCTGCCACTTGGATTCTGTTAGAGCTTCATCATTAAAACTTTTAAAATGCAAACTACAATTTGGTTATAATATGCCTATATCATTTCTTTCACATTTCCTAAAATGTATTGCCATACACATTTGTATCTTACTCTAAAGGAAATTCTAAAGGGACATGGAAAATTCTAAAGGGACAGTGGAGCATCTATAAATCAATGAGTAGTTTTTGGTTTTGAACTTATACAATGCGCGTGTTTTAAAAGGGCAAATTACATGCAGTAATGGTGTTTGCACATTTAAGGGAGCTCAAAGATCTTAGGACATACTCTGAGGAAAGCAAAGGTACATGTTACCATGATGAATAGATTTTTCTCTCCCCCCAAACCTGAGAACACTCATGATATGTGCCACTAATAACTTTCTGCAAATCCTGAGAAAACACAGGTGGTCTGAAAATATCTTTCCATCCCACATCATAGTGGAAGGGCTGGTCCGAATAGCCAAAGGTATAAACATAGTCACAAAATAGTAAATGCCTAAACATGTATTCATTTAACTCTAGCTTATAAATAACAAAAGATTCAATTCAGCACAATAGTTATTTTACTGCTTTCCGTCCTTGAGCAATATGCTTAAGAGATAATGCATTAGGTCTTAATGAGTTTATTTTTATAATCACTAAAAATGGTTTCCTCCCTTGGGCTAATTAAATAATTGATTCTTTGAGGAAAAAATAGTGATTTTAAGATTAATTATGTTTTTACTTAAACTAATTTTCTTGTTCTAACTAGTTTATGTATATCATCTCGTACAATGTTAATTGTAGAAACCTCTCCTGACCAAATTAAATTATAAATATTTGTCATTTCTAATTTCAGTTGCCATTAACAGAATGTATTAAATGCAAATAAGTATAATAGGTTTTACAAACATATCTCACTCCTTAACCCTTTAAGGCCACTAGTTTTGTCATAGTTTTCTCTTTTAATCAGAATTTACTTCATGATCATCTCACTGACTTTTTACCTCTTTGTGGTGTCGACGTAGAAATAGATTTAGCCTAAGTTGTGAATTCTGGAAACATTGTGGTTTTGTATTCCTACACTTTCTCTGGTTGTATCTTGAGCTAACAACATTAGTCTGTTGGTTTTTCTCCCAGTAATATCAGTAACATTTTAGCTTATACAGAAACTTTTTGTTTGCGGTCAATCAAAAAATTCAAAGTATTTAAAGTCTTGGCACGTTATATAATTTTTTACATATTTTTTAATATTCCTATAGTATATATGTGAAACTTATTGGTCTTAAACATACAGAAACATACTCTCATAACAACAGAAAAAATATCCTATCCTTTATCTAGAATGTAAAAGACCACCTCACTCCCATGCTTAAAACCACTAAATGATGTTAGCTTTTATGTCCCTGCCACTATTTTAAGTATTGTGCATATCTTGTTTTCCTTCAGCATTACAATATTCCTATGAAGTTGGCATTTTTCCACCTCATTTTATAGGTGAGGGAACTGAGGCATATAAGTGATTTCAGACTTTACCAAAGATTACGAAACTAGTGCAGATCGAGGTTGTGTTCTCAATAACTAAGAAATTTTCCTTCACTACCCACAGGAAAAAAACCAATTTCCTACATTGGTTGAAATTATAAAACTGTACACAATGTATATATCCTGCCTCCCTTTCAGCTTCATTTCTTGCTCTTTTCAAAACACTACAAGGTGCTTTGGGGGAAAACATTCCTCTGTTTTCCATACAGAAGGAAAAATCACTTGAAACTTCATTTATTTAACATGCCACCTTGTCTGCCAGGACATCACCATCACCTTACCCTTTGTTATCATGAGTGGGTAAAATATATAATTTTCTAGTAGGGTTATCCTTTATGAAATAATAATTTAAACACAGGTTAACCTTCATTTATTGTGACTGTTTCACTACCCTGTAATCTTTTGAAATAGTTACCTCTCCTGTTTCATCAAATGTTTCCTTAGAGCATGGTCGCTTATGTTGCTAATATTTCTTTGCATTTCTGACATCTAACATGATACAGAGTACACAATAGGTGCTCAGCAATTGTTTATGTCAGATTCTCTTTAAAATTTTATCATTTAACTTAGTTTTCGTTACTCCGTAGACTAAAATTTGCTAAGCACTTTCTATTACTGAATATTCAATTAATTATTCAGGGTAATGCTAAGTTAAATGTTAACTGAAATAAGAACAAGTAAAGTAAGTAAGTAAAAATTTACAGATTAACGTAAATGCGAGTGAGGTCCGTGCATCACAATGTGTTCCTGACCCACTGCTGCTCATCAGTGACTTTTAAGTCAGAATTGTTCCTTCTGAAAAAACTTGCTTACAAACATTCAAGTTACATGTTTCATAATAGGTATTTGGCAAATATTTGTTTACCAGATTAATTAATCAATTCCAACATACATTATACCAGAACAAAGTCTGTGTGCTTGCCATTGGAGTTTTCTACAAGTCCTCAAACGAGTACTCCAGCTCATATTGGATTCATTCTTTGATTGTCACCAACTTCTGTGTTTTTTTCAGACAGTCATATTATAATGATAAATGTGGAATGCCAAATGGCGATTCTAGTGTATTTAAAAAAAATCCCTCATATGTTGTATAAACATAGAAATAATAGTTATCTTGAATCCACTATTTAGAGTAAGATTTAAAATTGAAGACCTGAAATATATTTAAAATAACAAGACTTTGCTATCACTGAATACAACCTTTGTGCAAAGACACGATTCCATTCCTGCTCCTTTCTTACATGTATGCAGTTCCAATATTTTGGTCTTGATTTTCAATAACTTTAAATTTTTTTTTTTCAACATTTTTTTATTTATTTTTGGGACAGAGAGAGACAGAGCATGAACGGGGGAGGGGCAGAGAGAGAGGGAGACACAGAATCGGAAACAGGCTCCAGGCTCCGAGCCATCAGCCCAGAGCCTGACGCGGGGCTCGAACTCACGGACCGCGAGATCGTGACCTGGCTGAAGTCGGACGCTTAACCGACTGCGCCACCCAGGCGCCCCTGATTTTCAATAACTTTATACATAGGTTGTCATGTCAAATTCGTGAAGGAGTTTTTCCTCTTACAAAACAATTTACCAGGAATCTTAGCAGTAATTAAGCTTTCTTCTTCTTCCTGTCTGCCTCTCTTGATACATTAAAACTAATTAAAATCATTATGGAATTCTGGGCAGTAATATATATATATATTTATAATATAATATATTATATATATTAAAATATGTATACAAAGTACACAACAGATCCTCAGTAATTACTTATGTCAGATTCTATTTAACATTTTATCATTTATGTATATCACATATATATGATATATACATACATATAGTCAGAATGATCAGATATAAATGATATGATTTATGATTAAGAGCGTTTTCTACTGCAGATTGATTGCCTTGTGAACAGATTGGAAAGAATAGTTTTGGGTTATACATAAATGGTTATAAATAAATGTTGGAAATGTAAAGAACTGAGGTTTTGGCATTTTCATTCAGGGTAACTGCCTACTGTAATTTGACAGCAGACAGAACTCTGTGCAATTTTTGATATGGATTTGTTGCTGGATTCATTTCTGTTTGTTTTTGGCTACAAAAGCAGATCAATTGATCCAATTCTCATTTCAAAAATTCACCCAGAGAGTATCTTTGATTGCCAACACCAAAATTTACACTCATAAAGCTGCAAATGACTCAATATTTTGATTGCCTTCGTTAAACAAGAGAATCCTTTACAATATTTTTATAAAAATTCTCTTTTCTTTGTTGATTCTAATAATCTATTGATTTTGTTACTTATAAAGAAGTGAAAATAATTCTCAAAGAAGACTTTTTAAAGAGTTTTTAAGTTGAAGGGTCATTGACATACGAGATCATGTTAGTTCCAGGTGGACAGCATAGTGATTCAACCTTTATATCCATTATGAGTAATCACCACCATAAATCTAGCTACTTTAAAATTGCTATTTAATCACTCAGAGGTTTATTTGTTCAAATAAAAAAATATAAAATATGAACTGTAAGATTTAAGATATTTCTGTTTTATCTTCTTTAGTGTACATAAAATAATTGGCTGCAAAAAAATGAGAGAGCCATCAGTGACTTCTTCTTATCTGATTACCTCATCACCTTGCTTTCTACCTTGAAACAATCATATTCAACAGATTAGCTGGTCCAACTCAATCTCTTTTTTTTTCCTAACTCAGTGTCTTAAACAATAGACGGGAATATGTACTTTTACCCTCAAATTCGCTACTAGTACTAATTCATCTAATAGATGAGGAATTTTATTAATTAAAAATTCATTCCAAATTATAAAAATTTTGGAAATACAGGAACATTCAAGGAAAGGCATACAAATCGCCAATAATCTCATAATAAAGAACCCTAACCTATACTAATATTTGGCATATTTCCTTTTACTCATTTTTCTCTGTTCATATATATATGTATATATGTAGATATATACATATATATATATATATATATATATATAATTTTTAACTTACAAAATCGCTATTACATAGTTTATTGATTTTTGTATCACATTTTAAAGTTAAAACTTATAAAATATTTTACTATGGCCATATATATTATATATAAACCTCACTTAACAATAAAGCTCTCAATACTCTATAGCATCACTATACCATAGTTTTGTTTTGTTCTCCTCTCAGAAAAGGAAATCACCACTTCTGTATATTAATAGTTTTCTGTGTATATGACTCTGAATGAAGTACTTGATAGAAAAGAAAAATGAACATGTGCAAAATTTGGCCTTCTCAGTAAGAATGACTGTAAGAATGACCTTAGCAGTAAAGAGTAATAGAAGTACTGTTCGGGACTCCCTAAAAACTAAGATTGTATCAAAGGGAGGTGAAATCTTATTTATAAGACATGTATGTTTATATCATAAATCACTTTTTTGGGATATTCATTCATTCTTGAAAAGGGCTCCATGAAGTCAGGTAAATGTAATGTGTAAGGCCCATTAGTAGGTATTAAATGAGATTAAAACAAATATAAGACAGTTTCTTTCACTTCTTAGATCCTAAAATCTAGTTGGGGAAGCAAGACATGAAACCTTAAAATTTTTAAAGTAGGTCACAATGTAATGATAACTTATCTTGCCTTGGTCCAGAAATTCAAGATTTCAAAAAAATCAAGAGATATGGAGCATGATATATGTTTAGAGACCTACTTAACTGAAGCACAGGGCATTGGAATTCCAGTCCATGGACTACTCTAGCCTCCTCTAGGATTGCCTCAAGTGCACTCCCAAATGACCAATTTACTCTTCCTCTTTACTGCCTTCCTTTCTGATCTAATCATAATTCTATAAAGATAGTGCTCTCCTGTCATTTTCTGTCCTTAAATGTGACCTAATTTGGCATGGTTTTTAGCTACTCTGACCATTGTATTATTAGGCAGAGAAAGCATTTTTCATTTGCAGGGGTAGACATTAGTATCTATTAAGAAATTATCAAAACAGGGATTCGCTTTGTTTTCCATACTCTTCATTCATCCAGTCAACTGATGTTTATTGAATGTGTCCTTAAGATGCTGTGCTCTAAGCTGCCCTTAAGAGTTTCTATTCTCAGAGGGGAAACAAATATTGAAGAACTAATTACATAATTATGTATTCATTATTAGTTTATACTAAGCATCACAAAGGAATGTAGAAAGTAGTGCTATGAGAGCATCCATCAGAGAGAAATATCAAGGAGTAAAAGAATGTCTGAAGTACTGTAATTGTTTAGGATTTAATTTTTAATGTTTTTTCATGAAAAGAACATATGTATAATGACTTTGCAGTGGTGACTACTTATTCTTATAATTTAAATATGCATTAGATTAGCTTCAAAATGTGGATTGCAAAGAAAAGGGTAATAAACATTGGCTTTTACTGAAAATATAAGTCAGTCAGAGAAAGACAGATATCATATGTTTTCACTCATATGTGGAACTTGAGAAATTTAACAGAAGACCGTGGGAGAAGGGAAGGGGAAAAATAGTTTCAAACAGAAAGGGAGGCAAACTCTAAGAGACTCTTAAATACAGAGAACTAACTGAGGGCTGATGGGGGGGGGGGCGGGAAGGAGGGGAAAATGGATGATGGGTATTGAGGAGGGCACTTGTTGGGATGAGCACTGGGTGTTGTATGTAAGCAATGAATCACAGGAATCTATCCCCAAAGCCAAGAGCACACTGTATATATTGTATGTTAGCTAACTTGACAATAAATTATATTTAAAAAAAAAAATAAAAAGTTTATAATAGTAGTACATTCACATGTTTGAAAAAAATATTTTGGCAAAAAATTAATTTTTAAGACTTTATTTTAGGAAAACAGCTTAACATTTAGTATGTATTTGTCCCCATATATTGAAAAATATATTGTTAATGTGAAAATAATGGAAGTGTTTTGAATTATATAATTGTCTCCCCTTCAGAAATAACTGATTTCAAGTGTCACGAAAACTTTTCAGGTTTCAATAAGCTACATGTTTTTCTCCTTTTTATTTATAATATATTTGGACAACAAATCTTCCTTAAAAATACATTTAAAAATTTTACATGTAATAAGTAACTTAAAAATGTGTCTCATAAATTAAAAAGTCAATTCTATATTAAGGAGGAAGGAACCAGGTGAAATGGACAAAATAGCAAATAGTTTTTTAGTTATTTTATTAAGAATACTTTAGATGGGGCGCCTGGGTGGCTCAGTCGGTTGAGCATCCGACTTCAGCTCAGGTCACGGTCTCGCAGTCCGTGAGTTCGAGCCCGGCGTCGGGCTCTGTGCTGACAGCTCGGAGCCTGGAGCCTGCTTCAGATTCTGTGTCTCTCCATCTCTCAGCGCCTCCCCTGCTCATGCTCTGTCTCTCTGTCTCAGAAATAAGCATTAAAAAAAAAAAAAGAATACTTTAGAAATATAATTTCATTCTACTCTCACAATAAATTATTATTTCTTTTTTATCTAGGAAGTTTTTAAAGGGATTTTTAATTGTTGTTTTACAGTAGAAGACATTTAGGCTGGGAGTTAAAAAAGACTTTAAGCGTAATCACAGAGCTATTTAATGGTTGGTGCCATGAAAATCCAAAGAAATAGTTTTATGGTATAGTTCCAAAGCACATTGCTTTTAACATCTCAGTTAAATCTTGTTCACTTAAATATTATTCACAGAACATTCTTAACGTCCCAATGTAAAATCTAGTTTTAATGATAATGGTATTCAATTTTGGTAATTTAATATGCATAATTTAAGCATTCATTACTTGAAAGTTACTTATGCTATTATCTTTATATTTCTCAGCAATTGGTTTGGATTCCTGTCCTGAACCGCAGACTCCCAGCAGTGGAATGAAAATTGGAGACAGATATATGGTTGGTGATGTTGTGTCCTTTCAGTGTGATCAAGGATATTCTCTTCAGGTAAGATGACTTTTAAATTATAGTTTTGATATGCATTGCTTTTTCAGAATATTTTAACAGAACAATGATTGATAATCCACAAGTTTCAAAAAATATTGATTTCAGACCATGTAGCATACCAAGTCAAAAGTATTAAATTTGTTCATAAAACTTATTCATGAGAGAAATTACTGGAATGGATTAAATGGGTTTTTTTTAAGTTTATGTATTTTGAGAAAGAGAGAGGGAGAGCAGGGGAGGGTCAGAAAGAGGGGGAGAAAGTATCCCAAGCAGGCCCTGCACTGACAGTGCAGTGCCTGATGTGAGGCTCAAACCCACGAATCGTGAGATCATGACCTGAGCCCAAATCGAGTCTGCATAACCAGCTGAGCCACCCAAGAGCTCCTGGACTAAATAGGTTTTGTTTGCAAGGGACCAAAACTTAAATTTGAATCAAAATTAATATTTACTTCACACTTTTCTTTCTATTTGCATAGGATGTAACAACTGAACTCCTGCATCTTTTAGAATCTTTTAGATTTGAAAATAAAAACAAAGTGCTACTTAAAGCATTAAATGAAACTTCCATGTAAATAAATTCCCCAAATTAGTGAAAATCAACTACAAATACATTTTAGAGGGTCTCAAATTTATGGTTGCATAAAAATCTCTCTAAAGACCTACTAAAAAATTGAGAAAAAATATGAGGCAAAAACTATTTCCTCTAAGAAATAGAGGAAACTCCTCTATTAACTCCTCTAAGGAGTTAAGTAAATAAACTCCTTAGAGGAAGCAAAGTTAAAAATTAATAATTTAGAGTCTTTAAACTTGTATTACAAATTATTAGTCTCAGAAGAACAATCAGATCTTTCTGGACTTTATATTTTAATTTAAAATTTATATACCTTAATTAACTTGTTTTAATATTTTTATTAAATGTTTTTAAATTATGCTTTAACCTTTCTCACCTTGAATATTATAGCAATTTATTATAAACAGTAACATATGTGGTTATTTCATTCAATGTTTTTAACAATTTTTTACCATGACTTTTTTTTAAAGAAAATTCCAGTAAAAGTTTGAAAATATAAGAAATGAAAATATATATCTAAGCTTGTTTTTATGATATTAAGTTTGCTATGTTTAATTCAGTCTTTTTAAAGTGAGTACTGAACTGTACTGTCTTGTTTATATAGGGTCATTCTCATATTACATGTATGCCTGGACCTGTAAGAAGATGGAATTATCCAATCCCAATTTGTTTGGGTAAGTTGAGGAATTGTAACTCATTTATAAGCTTTATCAAATTTTAAAGACACACCCTGTATATAACGTTCTTCAAACATATAGTTTGCCTTTTGTCAAGTTTTATGGAAATTATATTTTGAGATAAACATTTCATGTCTTTTTAAAATTTATTTTACATGTTTAGAATTTTTATTTTTTTTATTTATTTATTTTATTTATTTATTTATTTATTTATTTATTTATTTATTTTTTAATATATGAAATTTACTGTCAAATTGGTTTCCATACAACACCCAGTGCTCATCCCAAAAGGTGCCCTCCTCAATACCCATCACCCACCCTGCCCTCCCTCCCACCCCCCATCAACCCTCAGTTTGTTCTCAGTTTTTAACAGTCTCTTATGCTTTGGCTCTCTCCCACTCTAACCTCTTTTTTTTTTTTTTTTCCCTTCCCCTCCCCCATGGGTTTCTGTTACGTTTCTCAGGATCCACATAAGAGTGAAACCATATGGTATCTGTCTTTCTCTGTATGGCTTATTTCACTTAGCATCACACTCTCCAGTTCCATCCACGTTGCTACAAAAGGCCATATTTCATTCTTTCTCATTGCCACGTAGTATTCCATTGTGTATATAAACCACAATTTCTTTATCCATTCATCAGTTGATGGACATTTAGGCTCTTTCCATCATTTGGCGATTGTTGAGAGTGCTGCTATAAACATTGGGGTACAAGTGCCCCTATGCATCAGTACTCCTGTATCCCTTGGATAAATTCCTAGCAGTGCTATTGCTGGGTCATAGGGTAGGTCTATATGCTGAAAACTACAGAAAGCTTATGCAGGTAATTGAAGAAGATATAAAGAAATGGAAAGACATTCCCTGCTCATGGATTGGAAGAATAAATATTGTCAAAATGTCAATACTACCCAAAGCTATCTACACATTCAATGCAATCCCAATCAAAATTGCACCAGCATTCTTCTCGAAACTAGAACAAGCAATCCTAAAATTCATATGGAACCACAAAAGGCCCCGAATAGCCAAAGTAATTTTGAAGAAGAAGACCAAAGCAGGAGGCATCACAATCCCAGACTTTAGCCTCTACTACAAAGTTGTTTAGAATTTTTAACTCAAACTTCAACATCAATGGATGACTTCAGAAATTGAGAAAAGTTACTAGATTGTTCGATCCTTAGAACTTTTTCTCAGTATGCTATGATAGAAATACCCATAGATCAGGAAAGTAAGTAAATATTCATTGCTTGCTATTAAGCCGGAAACAATAAGGAATCTGGAGTGTACCAAGGAAGCATGACAGTCCTTGAGATGTCTTCAGTAGTGACAGGTGATTTAGATATGGAATATATCAAAATGGCACTTGGATCTTAGAAAGAATGGACCCAATTTGTGCCCTAACTTACTGCTGCTTCCAGTCATTTCTGTCCACTTTTTCATGTTTTTTTCTCTTCCTCATTTCTAGTATCTGTATGCAACCATTAATATCCTGGGCTCTACAGAGTATCTGAGAAAGAAATATGAGGTGTGATCCCTATCTTTAAATCATTTATTTACCATTTAGAGTGGTAGAAATAAAAGACATGAAATAAAAGAGTAATTTAGTTCTACCATTGACTACATGATGGAATTTCAGGAAGATGAGATGATGTTGACCCAAGTCATTGGGAAACATAGTCAGCCCATAAAACTTAAACAGAGTTTTAGATGGTAAGTGTAATTAAGATAAATATATGTAGTAGATGGCCTTTTTTTGAGTAGGAAAATGGGCAAAAACAAAAGAATTTGTGTGACTTCTATGACTTACCTCTGTATTGTATTTGTTTGGGCTGCCTTAACAGAATACCACAGACTGGTTGGGTTAGGCAACAAAAATGTATTTGCTCTCAGTTCTAGAAGCTAGAAATCCAAAAGCAAGGTGCTGGCAAGGTTGTTTTCTCCTGAGGCCTCTCTCCTCGGCTTGTAAATGACCATATTCTCCCTGCATCTTCACATGGTGTCTTTTCTCTTTTTTTTCTGTTTGTTTCCTTTTTTGTTTTAGAGTTTATTTTTTATTTATTGTGAGAGAGAGAAAGAGCAGGGATGGAGCAGAGAGAGAGGGAGAGAGAGAATCCCAAGCAGGCTCTTCACTGTCAGTGCAGAGCCTGATGTGGGGCTAGAACTCATGAACCATAAGATCAAGACCTGAGCCGAAACCAAGTAGAATGCTTAACCAACTGAGCCCCCCAGGTGTCCCTCTAGTGTCTTATAAGGATAATAGTACTATCAGATTAGGGCTCCACCCTTATAATTTCATATAACTTCGATTACCTCCTTAGAAGCCTGAATTCCAAATATAGTCAGATAATGTGTGAAGGCTTTAACATATGAATGTAGGGCAAAGACAAGTCAATCTATGCCTATGTACCAGGTGTACTATTTCTGTTGAGACTACTGGAAAATATGTCTAGAAGCAAGGATGGTCTTAATTACCCAAAGATATTGAAAGCATTTAGATTTTATTTTATTTTATTATTATTATTTTTTGAAGTTTGTTTCTTTTTGAGAGAGAGACAGAGTGTGAGTGGGGAAGGAGCAGAGAGAGAACGAGACACAGAATCCGAAGCAGGCTCCAGGCTCTGAGCTGTCAGCACAGAGCCCCACGTGGGGCTCAAAGTCATGAACTGCGAGATCATGACCTGAGCTGAACTCGGACACTTACCATCTGAGCCACCCAGGGACCCCAAAAGCATTTAGATTTTAGATTGGATGATATTTTTTAGAAGATATATCTCTTTAGGTGTGAAATAATTTACAAGTCAATTATAATGTCGATTTTATAATTTCAATTATAAAATTATATGTATATAATGCCTATTGTAAAAATTTAAATATGTAATGTCAATTATGTGTGTGTGTTATGTGTGTGTGTATCCAATTAAGTATAAAAAATTGGGAATATAAAAAGGTACAGACAACAAAATAAATGGCATATATATTTTGCTGATATGAAAACAGAGAGTTTAGACCTGTTAATTACTATATCCCCAGTGTCTAGAACACTAATTAATAAATATTGCTTAAGGAATGAATTAAAATAAAGTTTTAGCATGCTACAGATATGTGTGTGTGTGTATATATATATACATACATATATATATATATATGAAGAGAAAGAGAGAGGTAGAGATACACACACTTTATATATTTTATATATAGTATATACTCTTCCTTGACATTAAGTTAGAATAAGTTTCCATACCATAGCATGTTTTCAAAAATTTGATATTAAAAATTTTTTTTTACATTTATTTATTTTTGAGAGTTAAAGTGAGACAGAGCATAAGTGGGGGGTGGGGGCAGAGAGAGAAAGAGACACAGAATCTGAAGCAGGCTCCAGGCTCTGAGCAAGCATTCAGCACGGAACTTGCTGTGGGGCTCGAACCCACAACTCGTGAGATCATGTGTCCAACTGAGCCACCTAGAAGCCCCACAAAAATTTGATATTTAAAATAGCTTCATGGCACACAGCATAGTCTAATTTGTGTGGTTATTTTCTCTTCATAGAGTGTAGGTTTTTGTCTTTCTTTTTTTTTTTTTTCAATATATGAAATTTATTGTCAAATTCGTTTCCATACAATACCCAGTGCTCATCCCAAAAGGTGCCCTCCTCAATACCCATCACCCACCCTTCCCTCCCTCCCACCCCCCATCAACCCTCAGGTTGTTCTCAGTTTTTAAGAGTCTCTTAGGGTTTGGCTCCCTCCCTCTCTAACTTTTTTTTTTTTCCTTCCCCTCCCCCATGGGTTTCTGTTAAGTTTCTCAGGATCCACATAAGAGTGAAACCATATGGTATCTGTCTCTCTCTGTATGGCTTATTTCACTTAGCATCACACTCTCCAGTTCCATCCACGTTGCTACAAAGGGCCATATTTCATTCTTTCTCATTGCCACGTAGTACTCCATTGTGTATATAAACCACAATTTCTTTATCCATTCATCAGTTGATGGACATTTAGGCTCTTGCCATAATTTGACTATTGTTGAGAGTGCTGCTATAAACATTGGGGTACAAGTGCTCCTATGCATCAGTACTCCTGTATCGCTTGTGTAAATTCCTAGCAGTGCTATTGCTGGGTCATAGGGTAGGTCTATTTTTAATTTTCTGAGGAACGTCCACACTGCTTTCCAGAGTGGCTGCCTCAATTTGCATTCCCACCAACAGTGCAAGAGGGTTCCCGTTTCTCCACATCCTCTCCAGCATCTATAGTCTCCTGATTTCTTCATTTTGGCCACTCTGTCTGGCGTGCGGTGATATCTGAGTGTGGTTTTGATTTGTATTTCCCTGATAAGGAGCGACATTGAGCATCTTTTCATGTGCCTGTTGGCCATCCGGATGTCTTCTTTAGAGAAGTGTCTATTCATGTTTTCTGCCCATTTCTTCACTGGGTTATTTGTTTTTCGGGTGTGGAGTTTGGTGAGCTCTTGATAGATTTTGGATCCTAGCCCTTTGTCCGATATGTCATTTGCAAATATCTTTTCCCATTCCGTTGGTTGCCTTTTAGTTTTGTTGGTTGTTTCCTTTGCTGTGCAGAAGCTTTTTATCTTCATAAGGTCCCAGTAATTAATTTTTGCTTTTAATTCCCTTGCCTGTGGGGATGTGTCGAGTAAGAGATTGCTACGGCTGAGGTCAGAGAGGTCTTTTCCTGCTTTCTCCTCTAGGGTTTTGATGGTTTTCTGTCTCACATTCAGGTCCTTTATCCATTTTGAGTTTATTTTTGTGAATGGTGTGAGAAAGTGGTCTAGTTTCAACCTTCTGCATGTTGCTGTCCAGTTCTCCCAGCACCATTTGTTAAAGAGACTGTCTTTTTTCCATTGGATATTCTTTCCTGCTTTGTCAAAGATTAGCTGGCCATACATTTGTGGGTCAAGTTCTGGGGTTTCTATTCTATTCCATTGGTCTATGTGTCTGTTTTTGTGCCAATACCATGCTGTCTTGATGATGACAGCTTTGTAGTAGAGGCTAAAGTCTGGGATTGTGATGCCTCCTGCTCTGGTCGTCTTCTTCAAAATTACTTTGGCTATTCGGGGCCTTTGTGGTTCCATATGAATTTTAGGATTGCTTGTTCTAGTCTCGAGAAGAATGCTGGTGCAATTTTGATTGGGATTGCATTGAATGTGTAGATAGCTTTGGGTAGTATTGACATTTTGACAATATTTATTCTTCTAATCCATGAGCAGGGAATGTCTTGCCATTTCTTTATATCTTCTTCAATTACCTGCATAAGCTTTCTATAGTTTTCAGCATACAGATCTTTTGCATCTTTGGTTAGATTTATTCCTAGGTATTTTATGGTTCTTGGTGCAATTGTGAATGGGATCAGTTTCTTTATTTGTCTTTCTGTTGCTTCATTGTTAGTGTATAAGAATGCAACTGATTTCTGTAAATTGATTTTGTATCCTGCAACTTTGCTGAATTCATGTATCAGTTCTAGCAGACTTTTGGTGGAGTCTATCGGATTTTCCATGTATAATATGTCATCTGCAAAAAGTGAAAGCTTGACTTCATCTTTGCCAATTTTGATGCCTTTGATTTCCTTTTGTTGTCTGATTGCTGATGCTAGAACTTCCAACAGTATGTTAAACAACAGCGGTGAGAGTGGGCATCCCTGTCGTGTTCCTGATCTCAGGGAAAAAGCTCTCAGTTTTTCCCCATTGAGGATGATATTAGCTGTGGGCTTTTCATAAATGGCTTTTATGATGTGTAAGTATGTTCCTTCTATCCCAACTTTCTCAAGGGTTTTTATTAAGAAAGGGTGCTGGATTTTGTCAAAGGCCTTTTCTGCATCGATTGACAGGATCATATGGTTCTTATCTTTTCTTTTATTAATGTGATGTATCATGTTGATTGATTTGCGATTGTTGAACCAGCCCTGCATCCCAGGAATGAATCCCACTTGATCATGGTGAATAATTCTTTTTATATGCTGTTGACTTCGATTTGCTAGTATCTTATTGAGAATTTTTGCATCCATATTCATCAGGGATATTGGTCTGTAGTTCTCTTTTTTTACTGAGTCTCTGTCTGGTTTAGGAATCAAAGTAATACTGGCTTCATAGAATGAGTCTGGAAGTTTTCCTTCCCTTTCTATTTCTTGGAATAGCTTGAGAAGGATAGGTATTCTCTCTGCTTTAAACGTCTGGTAGAACTCCCCTGGGAAGCCATCTGGTCCTGGACTCTTATTTGTTGGGAGATTTTTGATAACCGATTCAATTTCTTTGCTGGTTATGGGTCTGTTCAAGCTTTCTATTTCCTCCTGATTGAGTTTTGGAAGAGTGTGGGTGTTTAGGAATTTGTCCATTTCTTCTAGGTTGTCCAATTTGTTGGCATATATTTTTCATAGTATTCCCTGATAATTGTTTGTATCTCTGAGGGATTGGTTGTAATATTTCCATTTTCTTTCATGATTTTATCTATTTGGGTCATCTCCCTTTTCTTTTTGAGAAGCCTGGCTAGAGGTTTGTCAATTTTGTTTATTTTTTCAAAAAACCAACTCTTGGTTTTGTTGATCTGCTCTACAGTTTTTTTAGATTCTATATTGTCTATTTCTGTTCTGACATTTATTATTTCTCTTCTTCTCCTGGGTTTAGGCTGCCTTTGCTGTTCTGCTTCTATTTCCTTTAGGTGTGCTGTTAGATTTTGTATTTGGGATTTTTCTTGTTTCTGGAGGTAGGCCTGGATTGCAATGTATTTTCCTCTCAGGACTGCCTTCACTGCATCCCAAAGCGTTTGGATTGTTGTATTTTCATTTTCATTTATTTCCATATATTTTTTAATTTCTTCTCTAATTGCCTGGTTGACCCACTCATTCTTTAGTAGGGTGTTCTTTAACCTCCATGCTTTTGGAGGTTTTCCAGACTTTTTCCTGTGGTTGATTTCAAGCTTCATAGCATTGCAGTCTGAAAGTATGCATGGTATAATTTCAATTCTTGTATACTTATGAAGGGCTGTTTTGTGACCCAGTATATGATCTATCTTGGAGAATGTTCCATGTGCACTCGAGAAGAAAGTATATTCTGTTGCTTTGGGATGCAGAGTTCTAAATAGATCTGTCAAGTCCATCTGATCCAATGTATCATTCAGTGCCCTTGTTTCTTTATTGACCTTGTGTCTAGATGATCTATCCATTTCTGTAAGTGGAGTGTTAAAGTCCCCTGCAATTACCACATTCTTATCCACAAGGTTGCTTATGTTTATGAGTAATTGTTTTATATATTTGGGGGCTCCCGTATTCAGCGCATAGACATTTATAACTTTTAGCTCTTCTGATGGATAGACCCTGTAATTATTATATAATGCCCTTTTTCATCTCTTGTTAGAGCTAATTTACAGTTAATTTAAAGTCTAGTTTGTCTGATGTAAGTATGGCTACTCCAGCTTTCTTTTGGCTTCCAGTAGCATGATAAATAGTTATCCATCCCCTCTCTCTCAATCTAAAGGTGTCCTCAGGTCTAAAATGAGTGTCTTGTAGACAGCAAATAGATGAGTCTTGGTTTTTTATCCATTCTGATACCCTATGTCTTTTGGTTGGCGCATTTAATCCATTTACATTCAGTGTTATTATAGAAAGATACGGGTTTAGAGTCATTGTGATGTCTGTATGTTTTATGCTTGTAGCGATGTCTCTGGTACTTTGTCTCACAGGATCCCCCTTGGGATCTCTTTTAGGGCTGGTTTAGTGGTGATGAATTCCTTCAGTTTTTGTTTGTTTGGGAAGACCTTTATCTCTCCTTCTATTCTAAATGACAGACTTGCTGGATAAAGGATTCTCGGCTGCATAATTTTTCTGTTCAACACATTGAAGATCTCCTGCCAATCCTTTCTGGCCTGCCAAGTTTCAAAAGAGAGATCAGTCACGAGTCTTATAGGTCTCCCTTTATATGTGAGGGCACGTTTATCCCTTGCTGCTTTCAGAATTTTCTCTTTATCCTTGTATTTTGCCAGTTTCATTATGATATGTCGTGCAGAAGATCGATTCAAGTTACGTCTGAAGGGAGTTCTCTGTGCCTCTTGGATTTCAATGCCTTTTTCCTTCCCCAGTTCAGGGAAGTTCTCAGCTATTATTTCTTCAAGTACACCTTCAGCACCTTTCCCTCTCTCTTCCTCCTCTGGGATATCAATTATGTGTGTATTATTTCTTTTTCATGTATCACTTAGTTCTCTAATTTTCCCCTCATACTCCTGGATTTTTTATCTCTCTTTTTGTCAGCTTCCACTTTTTCCATAATTTTATCTTCTAGTTCACCTATTCTCTCCTCTGCCTCTTCATTCCGAGCCGTGGTCATTTCCATTTTATTTTGCATTTCGTTTAAAGCGCTTTTCAGCTCCTCGTGACTGTTCCTGAGTCCCTTGATCTCTGTAGCAAGAGATTCTCTGCTGTCCTCTATACTGTTTTCAAGCCCAGCGATTAATTTTATGACTATTATTCTAAATTCACTTTCTGTTATATTATTTAAATCCTTTTTGATCAGTTCATTAGCTATTGTTATTTCCTGGAGATTCTTCTGAGGGGAATTCTTCCCTTTGGTCCTTTTGGATAGTCCCTGGGGTGGTGCAGACATGCAGGGCACTTCCTCTGTGCTGTGGTGTATAACTGGAGTTGGTGGGCGGGGCCGCAGTCAGACCTGATGTCTGCCCCCAGCCCACCACTGGGGCCACAGTCAGACTGGTGTGTGCCTTTTCTTCCCCTCTCCTCGGGGCGGGATTCACTCTTGGGTGGCATGGCCCGTCTGGGCTACTTGCACACTGCCAGGCTTGTGGTGCTGGGGATCTGGCGTATTAGCTGGGGTGGGTAGGCAAGGTGCACGGGGGCAGGAGGGGCAGGCTTAGCTCGCTTCTCCTTAGGTGATCCACTTCAGGAGGGGCCCTGTGGCAGCGGGAGGGAGTCAGACCCGTTGCCGGAAGGGTGGCTCCGCAGAAGCACAGCGTTGGGTGTTTGCACAGAGCGAGCAAGTTCCCTGGCAGGAACCGGTTCTCTTTGGGATTTTGGCTGGGGGATGGGCGGGGGAGATGGCGCTGGCGAGCGCCTTTGTTCCCCACCAAGCTGAGCTCTGCCGTCCGGGGGCTCAGCAGCTCTCCCTCCCTTTGTCCTCCAGCCTTCCCGCTTTCTGAGCAGAGCTGTTAACTTATGACCTCCCAGACGCTAAGTTGCGCTTGCTGTCGGAACACAGTCCGTCCGGCCCCTCCGCTTTTGCCAGCCCGACTCGGGGGCTCTGCTTGGCCGGCGAGCCGCCCCTCCGCCCCGGCTCCCTCCCGCCAGTCCCTGGAGCGCGCACTGCCTCGCCGCCCTTCCTACCCTCTTCCGTGGGCCTCTCGTCTGCGCTTGGCTCCGGAGACTCCGTCCTGCTAGTCTTCTGGTGGTTTTCTGGGTTATTTAGGCAGGTGTAGGTGGAATCTAAGTGATCAGCAGGACGCGTGGTGAGCCCAGCGTCCTCCTACGCCGCCATCTTCCCAGTTCCCCAGGTTTTTGTCTTTCAATATACATTTGTAAGTCTTTTAGCATTCCTTCATGCATTCTCTAATTGTTTACTTAGAATTTTACCTAAGTAGATTATTTATGTCATTGCATGTAACTATTTAAAGCTTGGGTAAATTATGCCACATTGCTTTCAGAAGTTTGCATCAATTTAAATACCATCTCAGTATTATATGACAATTTTTATCCTTCTGTATTATTAGCGCCAATTATTACTCTTACCAATTTACTAATTTTTTAGGTAAAGTATTGCATTTTGATTAAATCTACATTTTCATTGTATACTGTTATCAAGAGAAGGATTAGATGGAAGTGATAACTTAATAAAATTTAACTAGGGAGTTTAAATTTCACCAAATAGGAAAAAATTGATAGGAAACTGTACGGAAAACTTACTAGATTTTGATGACCATATATCAATATTCAAATTTCAGTTAAGGTACAAATAGCTATGTATGCCCAGCATATCATTCTTTGAGCTTCTGTTTGCTCACCTACTAAATGGGACAATAAGGTCCACATCATATGGCTATTTTAAGAATTAAATGAAAGAAAGAATGTGTTTAAAGTATTTAGCACTGACCTAGAACACACAGGCATTCAGAGTGGTAGCTATTATCATGAAAAATAGCCATTAACTGAAGCATCTAATAATGGGGAAGAAACTTAAAAAAAAAGGAAGTGATCATTATAATGGAATATTTAATGACATGACCAAAGTTTACAATATATAGTTAAGTGTAAAAAAGGCTTAAAGCAATTCACTCTAGGAGCCTATTTTCATTGTATATACACACACATGTATAAACAAACATACATATATATTTTTCTGCAGAAGAAAAAATATAAAGATAAATAAGTTATCTAGGGGTAGTAAAGTTAGAGGGCATTTTTATTTCCTTTTCTACTCACTTGTTTGTATCCTATAGATTTTAGACAATAAGCTTGTACTGTGTTTTGATAGACAAAGTATTTGAAGTGACATCATGGCCACATCATAAGGATAAACAGAAGGCAGGAGGCTGATTCAGATAATGTCCTACAGCTCCAGTCATCATGTAATAAGGTTACAGCCTTGTGAACTGGAAAATAAACAATCTGCCAGATATTCTGATGGATGGAAGGAAAAATCACTTGAGATTTTTAGGTGATAGAGGCAAATCAGAAAGAAGAATCAAAGATGTTCTTATCTGAGAGGACTATGGTAGTGTTCATTTTGGAGGCTATAGTTGTGTCTTTAACTAAAAGAGTGCAATGGGGCCCAGTAGAGTCTACTACAGAGCCACTAGCAGGACACAAAGAATTGTCATTAGAGATGTACATGTGTGGAGATTGCAGAGACAATGAGTACGCATGAATGTGGAGATGAAGGAAGATGCATTTTTTGGATTCTTCTTCATGTCTTTCATGACGTGTCATTCTTTCTCCTTCATGAGTTCTTTGCTCTTCATTTCCTTTCCTTCTTTTCTCCTCTGATTTTGGGATTTAAACTGTAGAGAGGTGAGTAACACAGAGGTTGGGATTTTCAGGTCATATCTAAAGAGATAGAAAGTAGCAATGAGCAAGGGGCAATGAGCAGCTGAAAGATGAGATGTTGAAGGCAATAAAGCAAGAGAGCATCCTTGTACTCTTTTACCCAAAGTTCACAATAAAGCAACACAAACCTACAATGCACTCGTGCCAAAACTAATATACATATATATATATATATATATATATATATATATATATATGTTTGCTTTTTTTAATGTTTATTTATTTATTTTTGAGAAAGAGAACATGAATGGGGGAGGGACAGAGAGAGGGGGAGGCAGAGACTCCCAAGGAGGCTCCCGGCCATCAGTGTAGAGCCTGACTGACACAGGGCTTGAACTCATGAACCATGAGGTCATGACCTGAGCTGAAATCAAGAGTCAGATGCTTATTGACTGAGTCTCCCAGGTGCCCCTTAAAAATATATTGGAATGGCCAAAATATTTTCTCTACCACTCATTAATCATCAGACTGTGATAAATATATATGAACAGTCACACTTTAGAAAAGGAATTTTGGAACATTAATTGTCTCTATATGTTGAAAAATTGCTCTGGTTTAAGGATGGATTAGTGGAGATTTCAGAAAGATAAGAAAGTGTGCAAGTGTCTCTTTAGATCTCAAAGGTAATCACAGTTTGAAAGAAAGGTTTATATGAAGATTGCTATATATTATATATTATACATATGACTCCCTGGTAAAATCTATTTGATATAATTCATTCAGTTCACATAAAGATAGCTGTCAAAGGGTTACTGATATACAAAACACGAGTCAAATTTTTACTGAATTTGCTTTTATGATATATAATCTGAAGTTTGAGTATCTTTTGTTTCCTAACAATAAATAAATGAATGAAATCGCAGGTAAGTGTTCTATACAGGTAACTTTAAAACTTGGTGCACAGTCATGAAATTTGATTTTTCATCTCACAATTAACAAATGTATTTTAGTCCTTATATGATCAAATAATAAAAATGTACTTTTAGAGGAAAGAATTAGCTTCTAAAATGCAATGACTCTTTCAATACATGTTAAATAGTTCTATCTAATCACGAACTTGGGTAAGTATCTGTTCTTGTATCTTTTCCTTATTAATAGCAAATCAATATAACAGGGGTCTGAAACAAGCATGTTTATAAACTATGCCTAAATTCTCAAACCTTGTGCATCTTTTAATTTGTTTTGTACTTCCTATTCTTCGTCTAATTCTTTTATGATAAAAGGCGGCCATATCTCAGGTGTGATATGTGAATCCCTCACATATTAACAATAGAAACCATTATTTTTCTTAAAATTCCTTAACCTTCTCACAAAAAGAAGGAGGGAAGGTTGGCAAAATGGTTCCCTCTCTAATACAGTACTTAGAATGGATGTTTTTGGCTAAATTATATCATCGTTGGAATGAATGAATACATCCCTAGAAGTACTTACGGATAAGAAATAAACTGCCTCTGTGGAAAAGGACATATTCTCCTTGTTTGATTGTATTCACTGCACATGAGCTACTTCTTGCTGTGCAATAATTGATTTAGCTTGCATTTATTGCTGAGAAAGAAAGTATGATGTCTTTTAAAGCTATTTTAGAAAATGCATTGTCAATTGATTATATTTGATTACTAGTATGTGGTGTGAATGAGAGTTGACAATATTAACA
The DNA here is from genome assembly GCF_028018385.1 of Neofelis nebulosa. Taxonomy (NCBI): domain Eukaryota; kingdom Metazoa; phylum Chordata; class Mammalia; order Carnivora; family Felidae; genus Neofelis; species Neofelis nebulosa. The sequence goes on along the minus strand of NC_080795.1, from coordinate 57,086,188 downwards.
TTTATATCAAACAGTTTTAACTCAGACTTGATTAAGACTTGAAATGATTTCAACTTGTTTTTAATACCGTAAAGTATTCTGCTGTTCTGGCTGACACGGGACCTCTCGTTTTGTAGCTCAGTGTGGAGGTGCCATGTCAGATTTCAGCGGTGTGATCCTCAGCCCTGGGTTTCCTGGAAACTATCCCAGCAGTTTAGATTGCACGTGGACAATAAAGCTGCCCGTAGGTTTTGGTATGTATATTAAAAGCATATGAAAGAGTTTTCCGTATCATTAATGCATCCCTAGAAAGAAATATCAATGTGTAGTAAACACTCACAAATTATAGTTGACTTTGGCAGTTATATCAGTTAAGCAGTAAGATTTGGATTGCTTGAACCTTTCACTTGAAATACTAGGATAATTGAAAGCATATGGGCATTTTCTAATTTTATAGTTACATGATAGACAGATGGATAACTTTATGATATTTTCCAGTTGATTTGTATGGATTTAGCCTGATTTAGTGGCAATAATAAATTCAATGTGAGTTTTTATGTATAATTATTTTGTAACTCTCTTGTCGTTGGAACCGAGTAGTATATAGATAAATTATTTTCTAGTAATTTATTGAATTTGTCTATTTTTTTTTGAGAGAGAGAGAGCAAGCAGGAAAGGGGCAGAGGGGAGAGAGAGAGAGAGAGGGCAAGAGTCTTAAGCAGGCTCCACACCCGGCACGGAGCCTGACGTGGGGTTTAATCTCATGACCATGAGATTATGACCTGAGCTGAAATCAAGAGTCAGATCCTTAACCGACTGAGCCACCCAGGCATCCCTGAATTTATATAATATTAATTGCAAATAAGTAAGATTTTACATTTGAAAATAGTACAAAATTTCTAATTTGGGGTTTATAACCCAGGTACTTGTATACTGCATTGTATAGCATTTCATAGATTCTTTCTCACACTTCTATCACCAATATATTCTCATGCAGCTCCATATCACATGGGTCTGTATATGCTAAATAGAAGTGATAGATGGATGATAGACTTGTTTATTAAATCACAGAAGAGGAGGATGGGTAGACTCCCTGTGAAGCACCCACAAACTTTGTGGATTTCGAGCAATGAAGAAATTCTGTACTATCTCACTTATTGCGGACTGAATTTAGTACCTCATTGCCCAAAGACATCTATGGTCTCAGAATAAAAATTTGTATTTAAATATTTTACATAACTAAATATTTTACATAAATTCACAGAAAACTCGTTTTGACAATTCCTTACTGAGTACATATTATAATCCAAGTACTGTGCTAAACTGGGAATAAAATGTATTGTGAAACAGATTTTGTACCTTTCCCCAGATAAGTTACAGTCATAATAAGGAGACAGATAGACAAATATGTTATTACAATAAACTATAATAAAGAACATAGGATTGTAATTATTACAGATATCCAGCCTCATCCAGGAAATGCAGAAAAGTCTTGTTAGAAGAATGATTCCTAAATTGTTACTTTATAGATAAGAATCAGCCCAACAAACAGGGTCAGTCTGTGGGGGATAGAAATTCTAGGTAAACAGAGTGACATGGAAAGATGCAGATGAAAAACTAAAGAAATTCCACAATAAAAAAATTCTCTCTTAAAAATAAAAGATTATTCTGGCTACAACATGGGAATTAACTCTGAAGTTATAGGCAAATTCTGTGTCCATTCACTGAACGACAATAACAATGCTAATGGATAATAGGTTTGAACCTATATGGTTATTTTTATGTGTCTTTTAGCAGTCACTTAAGAGGACTCATCCAAGTTGCTTATGGAGCTAAATGAATTATTTTAAAATAAATTATTAAGCATATTTTATTAGAGTCATCATATCAACTTACCTTTTGTTAATAGTTCCTTGATTTTATTTTTATTTTTATTTTATTTTTTTATTTTTTTTAACGTTTATTTTTGAGACAGGGAGAGACAGAGCATGAACGGGGGAGGGTCAGAGAGAGAGGGAGACACAGAATCCGAAACAGGCTCCAGGCTCTGAGCTGTCATCACAGAGCCCGACGCGGTGCTCGAACTCGTGGATCGTGAGATCATGACCTGACCCAAAGTCGGACGCTCAACCGACTGGGCCACCCAGGCGCCCCAATACTTCCTTGATTTTAAAAACCAAGTTCATTAAAATTAAAAGTAATACACATCTCTATTTTAGAAATGACAACATTAGAGACATTCTGATTTGATTACATTTAAATAATGCCACCATTTTCTTTGAGTTTTGGTTAAATCAAAAATTAGTTCTAATGTATTTCAAAAAGATACTTTGTAAATTTTAAAAAGAAAATTGAATATATTTTAAAATTAAAGAAGTAGTTTTTTACGTCCCTAAAACACTTGCTGACAAAATAATTTTTGAAAAGGAGGCTCAGGGGAAGTGTTTAGAAAAAATATACAATTCTTGGAACCTCACATATTAAGGTAGTATGTTCAAAGTTCCAAGAATTTGTATAATTGTACAGAAACTTGTTTAAAATTTTAAAGCCTATTGTGAATGTTTCCCAAATGTACTGCCTATAAAACTTTTCTCCCATGTGACAAAAACTTTTTGTGGCACTCTTTTTCCAGGAACAAAACGTGACGTTAGGTGAGAACTCCAGTGTAATCATTCAGAGCAAGAGTCCAAGAGCCAGGGGGTCTGAGTTTGAATTTCAGCACTTTTAGGTCACTGTGTAATTTAGCATATTGGTTAGCTTCTCTGTGCCTCAGTTCCCTCATTCTCATGAGTACCTGTGAACATTAAATAAATTAGCACTTATAGAAATAAAATAAATACATAAACACTTAAAAGAGTGTCTAGCAAACACTCGATAAATGTCAGATTTTATTACTAACAAGGTGGAGAATGATAGTCGTAGTAAAAATACCCTCTAATTCACTAAAATTGAGTATTAATTGAATTAGGCAAACATACCTCAGTGAGGTTTTTCTTTTTTCCATCTCACAGACCTTTCACTACCTCACATTTGTATGTTTATGAAGATATTGAGGCTACATTGCAATATGACAGCATATAACAATGATCACTAGATTTTATTGAGACTATTATATAAAAATCAGAATTATATTCTGATAAAATAGTAAAGAGCATGTACATAAATTGCATGCCTCAAAATGATATGTTGAGTAAGGTAATGTATCTCCTATAGATGAATGACTAATTTCTAATGCAATTGTGGAGTTTGATTATGTTAATAAATAAAAACTGCAATCATACTTTGGCTTCGAATTGGACTACTGCAAAATGCATATTTACTGAATGACTTTTTACTTTTAAAAATTGCTTGATACAATTTTAAATGGCATTAAAGAGTAAGAAAGCCATTTTTTTTTAATTGGTTTTTGCTATGGCAACATTATAGTAAAGTGAAAGAGATATTGCCATGTGACAATTAGTGGGCATTTGAGAGCAGTATTCTGTTACTTTGAACTATGGCAAAGCTAATTGCCCTAGCAAACAGCAAACCCATGGCCCAGATCTTGAGAGTATGGCTCTTAACCTGAAAGGAAACATATAACTACAGTATTGTGAGTGTGCTTTGTGCATATGTGTGTGTGTGCACGTATTTAATCGGATAAAGCAATAAAGTACTGTTATTTGTTTTTCTTTTTTAGGTGTACATCTACAGTTTGTAAATTTTTCTACAGAAACCATACATGATTATTTGGAAGTAAGAAGTGGATCATCAGAAACTAGTACTGTTATTGGCCGACTGAGTGGTCCTCAAATACCATCTTCCCTATTTAGTACGACTCATGAGACCAGTTTATATTTTCACAGTGACTATTCACAAAACAAACAAGGGTTCCACATTGTATACCAAGGTGAGAATAATAGCAAAAAGTAAAATCTTATTTAGCTCCAAATCAACTATTAGCAATCGAACTATTTTCTATATTCTGTTTTAGAAAGAGAAAGGAACCTACACTAAGTCAAGCCTCAATCAGGCAGATGTTTTTAATATTGCAATTTTTGGGCAACTGTATAGGGGAGATGATGTCTGTCTGAGCCCTTGGAAAATTCTAAGCACGAAAACAGGATTCAATTGGTCTTAATATACAATTAAAATAAGCAAGCCAAGGCAAGGCAGTTAAGCAAGGCAAGCTGGATATCAAAGATGTAACTTTGCTCATATATTAAAATAAGCATATTGAAAGATATTTTGTAGTACTCATGCAATATTTGTAAAATTATTTTCTTTATACTTCATCATGATAGAATATGGCATTCCTTCATTCCATTCCATTTCCATGAGTATATAAAATAAATACTTTGACAATCATATTATTTTAGTCCTATTTCTATTATAAAATTGCTGCATAACCCTTTGCAAGATTTTTACCCCTTTTGAGTAGAGACCCAGCCTCAAGTGTTAACTCTCCAGATCCAATCTAACATAGACTAGAGCTCCACTCCGTTACTTTATTTGCATGATGGAGTTAGTACGTCCCAGATTAATTGTTTTGTTTTATATGATGAAATTAATTTGAAATATGTGCCATGATATATACCATTAGTAAATATTTAGTGCATTTTAGCTATGTTTAGTATTATATTATTTCCGATTTTTTAAGTCTAGTATTTAAAATTAAATATTTAAAGTTGTATTTTATGCAATGTAGTTCCAATGACTACAATTTTTATTCATAATATAATTACATCTCACAATAATATATATCAATAATATATAATATGTTATATATTATATGTTGGTATAATATATTATATATTATATGTTGATATATCAATAATAATATCACAATTAATTACATCTCTGCCATAATTATTAAAGTATTATACATGCATGTGATACTTTTGGATGTGAGCTCCACAAGAGCAGGCATCTTTGTCATGTTCATCGATGTATCTCAAGTGCCTAGAATAACAGTAAGAGCACAACAAATATTTACCGAATAACAGTAGATACCCCAAAGGAAATTTAAGAATAGTTAAAATAGAACATCCAACTACATGGTTCTAAAATAATTACAATTTGCATTGTGCTTGCATACATAATTTAAGAGCACAGGATCACACATCATCCTTTGCATAAAATAGAAATCATTTCTGCCACCTCTCAGTGCAGAATCAACCATGTTCCCGAGGAATTTAATTATTTCAAAAAACAGTTGGGCAACTGATTTAAGTTTCTTATTTGCTGCTAGAAGACACAGAGCTATATTTGTAGTCCCTCTCTAGCAGGTGTTCAGGGCCTTAAGCCAAGCACTTTGCTACTTACCTTAAACCAGGCTTCGTCTTCTTTTTTCCTGCCTTCTTTTTCCTGCTGCCTCTCAAAACAGTGCTCTTATCTGAATGATGTAAAACTAGAATTTAAACTTTACTAACTGCATTTTTCAGTCAATGTGCCCCTGAAAAAAGATTCATTAATTGGATAATAAAAGCGTAAAAGATATAGAATTTTTACTATTATTGATATAATATTAATATTTTTGACATGAGCCATGTGTTAACAATGATCACTAAATATTGTGAATTATATTGAATTTTAAAACTATCTCTTCTTTAATGCATTTATATCAATTGAGTTAATAGCATTTTTGAGAAATAGGTTAATTTATACAGATTCAAAGAATCAATGTTACTTTTGGATGATTTTGTGATTAGCTTTTGAGAACTTTCTGAATTTTGGAAAAAAAGAGTATCATACAATTCAGTATATTTTTCTACTGAAAAAATGGCTGTCAAGATTAATATTTTACTGGCAACATTATTGTGATGTTAAGCCCCCTATTGTAAATGTTATGGGGTGAGAACTTTTTCCTGAAAATTTAAAATCTAACCTATATTTCCTTATTAAGGCAAAAGGCTTAGAAAATAAAATGTTATAGAAGTTATCACAGGATTATATATCTGTCTGAGTCTTATCCCACTCCAAAGTATCTAATTACCTAAACTTATTGTGATACTCTTTCACAATATATGGAAGTCAAATCATTATATTGTATACCTTAAACTCATGCAACACTGTATGTCAATTATATCTTAATAGAACTGGAAAAAAAAACCTTTTAAACGTGAGAAAGGGTTTATTTAGTAGAGTAACAAATTCTGACTCCTAATCATCAAATTATACACATTTGTCTTAAGTTGGAATGACTCCTTTGGCTTTGATATTTGTGTGTGTGTGAAATATGAATTCAAATAAAAAAGACAAAGAATAAAAACACTTAACATATTAAAAGGATTGTTTATTAATTCTGAAATATCTACTCTTAAAAAATGAGTTATATTTTTAATAAACAACTTAAGGTTACATATTCAAGTATAAATGCAGTTTTGATTTGGGGAATTTAGAATTCAATGGTCAGGAGCAAAATATTTCTGACCACTGATAATTTAAATTTTATTAATTACAATATAATTTTGAACTTCTTGAAAACAAAATCCCAAATATTAATAATATTGATATGAGTATATGAATATTTATGCTGTTTATAGTTTCAAAATTTATTTAGTAATGCTCATGAAATACCTACCGTGTAAAAGGCAATGGACAAAACTTTTAGTATATAGTGATAAATATAATAGGAGCTTTGATTTCATACAGAGTGTAGTACAAGAGAAGTATGAACATATAAACATGCAGTTATACTAAGCCAAAAATATCATGATAACTGAAATATAAAATTTATATTAGAAGGAAATGTGTTTCCTGATATTTTATCTTATTAAATAACTTATTTGGAGAAATTGAACAATGGGATATTATGGTTTGTTTGTTTTTTTTTTTAGAGAAAAAATAGTAAAAAATTTAAAAAGTCTCAGAGTTAGGCTTACACATATGTTTATTCTGTTCTGTGTACATGCAATGTAACCACGAAGCAATTGCATTCTATGGATAGGAATCAGAATATGTCTGATTAAAATTGTACGAGTAACTTACATTTTCATTAAAAGTTATAATTTAGATAGGTTGCATAAATGGGTGTAGCAACTATGAATCACACTAACATTTTAAATATGACAATTGTAGACACAAGAAGAAGTTTATATCTCACTGCCATTGACATCACTTATTATAAATCTGAATTACTATTTATAACCAACAGCAGGCAGTGCTGCATTCATTTTGCAAGTTGCCAATGGTACCCGTCTGTGGTATTCCGATATTCAGCAACGAAAACCGTTTTCTTTTTTCCCTTTTCCAGCCTATCAGTTGCAAAGCTGTCCTGATCCACGCCCGTTTCGAAATGGTTTTGTAATTGGCAATGATTTTACTGTGGGTCAAACCATTTCATTTGAATGTTTCCCTGGATACACACTAATTGGAAATTCAGCTCTCACTTGCCTTCATGGAGTGAGTCGTAACTGGAATCATCCACTTCCAAGGTGTGAAGGTATGCTTCTAACTTGAAGCTATGTTTTAGGTGATATCGTCTGTGTTTCATAATTTTTGTCTTGGCACTCAATTTTGTCTTCCTTTTCAAGTAGCATGTTAAATGTGTAATCTTTCAGTTGAGAATTAGAGTCAGGTCAAAACCCTGAAGGCTCCAAAATGAATAACTGATTTTATCATTATTGGCAGGAATTCTAACCTTCTCCGTTAGAAGTGAAAATACAGTTGATTAACACTTCAGAGCTTCTCCTGTGTCTCTCTGAGTGCGTGTGCCTGTATTTAATAATCATTCTTATACAAGCCCATAATGCAGATACCGCTACTGAATTTGGGCTCATTTTCTATAAAAATCCTTTTGAATAAAAAAGACCTGAACCTTTTATAAGGCTTTGTATGTATACACGATATGAGATGAAAGTTGAACAGCAGAAAATCTAGTTTACTAGTCTAAGAATAGTTAGTGGTAATTATATAGCATACGTCACATTGAAAAATAAATAAAAGCAGATTATATGCATGTATCACCAACCTCATTTTATATACTTTAACTGAGATGAAACATAACACAGATATATTTTATACTGCTTGAGAGATGCAATGTTTGCCTTTTTCTCTATCATCAGTTTATTGTTATTTTATTTTAACATTTTTGTGTGTGTCTTTTCTGTAGCTCTTTGTGGAGGAAATATAACTGCAATGAATGGCACCATTTATTCTCCTGGGTATCCTGACGAATATCCTAACTTTCAAGACTGTTTTTGGCTTGTAAGAGTACCCCCTGGGAATGGAATCTACATCAATTTTACTGTGCTTCAAACAGAACCAATCTATGATTTCATTACTGTATGGTAAGCCAGCACCATTGTTGTTGATTGATTCAACTATATATAACGGTGAAACAAGGTAGGAATGAAATCATATCACAATCCTCTGCACACGTTGCCATCTGATATTTGAATTGGTGTGAGTAACCGAGGGTGACAATGTGTGGTTTGTAGAATGAGACAAACAAGAGAAATAGGTTTTGGCTTATTTGCCCATGAAGTAGCTAAACACTTAGAACAAAAATTTTCATGGGTGAAAAAAGATGGAAAATTATTATGAATAGCAGAATAAGTGTAAGATAAGCAAGTTCTCTATAACACCAGTGAAATTTAAAAGCCTATGTTCAAATCATAATAATTTAATGAATGAATTTGTCATTATAATTTGTTATAGAATAGTATCTTTGCATTATAATTATCCTGTTAATGAAAAATCTTTATTTAAAAATATATTATAAAGGAAACGGGGTGCCTGGGTGGCTCAGTTGGTTGAGCGTCTGACTTCAGCTCAGGTCATGATCTCACAGTTTGTGGATTCGAGCCCCATGTTGGGCTCTGTGCTAACCGGTTGCTCGGAGCCTGGAGCCTGCTTCAGATTCTTGTGTCTCCCTCTCTCTCTGCCCCTTCCCCGCTCATACTCTGTCTCTGTCTCTCAGGGATAAATAAACATTGAAAAAAAATTTTAATTAATAAAATATGAAGAAAATCTCTACATTAATTCTTGACAATTGGTTACAGAACTACTAGATGAGTCTAAGATTCCTTCCAAATGTAGTAGTCTTTGTTTCTCAAGATTATTTTGAAGAAAATAAAAGGAGGGCAAAACTCAAGTGTTTGGAACAAAATGGGTTGTGGTAAAAAAAGGAAAAAAAAAAGGACAATGTAATTGGTTACAACTAATATGGATGCATTTTATTTCGGCAAATATGTGATGTATTTTTATACTTTACATTTTTAGATATATTATTACCTAAATAAACATAAAATGTACCAATATGATTTGGTCCTCATTGGGTATTTCACCTCTTATCTCTTTATCATTTCATAAGTAATACTTTCTTCAAATCTTGTGCAAAACTTCCTTAAAAAAAATCTCAATCTCTTTCTCTTCTGTCTCTCTCTTTAACAGGGATGGACCAGACCAAAACTCACCTCAGATTGGGCAGTTTAGTGGCAATACAGCTTTGGAATCAGTCTATAGCACTTCAAATCAGATTCTAATCAAATTTCACAGTGATTTCACAACAAGTGGCTTTTTTGTGCTCAGTTATCACGGTTGGTATTATCTAAGAGTTTCTATTTTAGTTGACACTATTTCAATTTAAAACTGTCCTGGAAAAATTGAGTGTAATATATATTTAACCAATGATTGAAAAGGTATTAAAATTTGACACTTTTTTTTTTTAATCATTTCAAACACATTTACTTGCAAAGAATGACCTCGTCTAAACGTTCAGGGGCATTAAAATGTGAGCAAATGGAAATAGGAAATAAATCAGTCAGTAATTACTCAGTAGAAAATAATCATTTTTGTGTGGAAACCAATAAAAGAGAACCAGCTGTTCATATTTTATTGCATGTAATTTTCAGACATCAATAGATTTTTCAATACAAAATGTTTAATCTATTCAACCTGCTGTGAGTCTTTCTAAAAATAGCATCCAATATCTTTATGCTTTGGATAATATTATTCATTTATACTCTTATTTCAAAACCGTTTCTATTCTAGAATCTTACAGTTTTAAGTGACTATTCCAGATCATTAAGTTCATAGCTTTTACTCCTGTGAAATAATTTATGAAGAGTTTCAATTTTAATTCTTTTTATAGATTTATTCTGGGTCCTCTCTTCATAACATTAACCTTTTGAAAGAACATTTAGATGGTTGACAGAGCTTTTTAAAAAAGTTCCTTTTATCTCAAATTGACTGTATTCCATTATAAATAAGAAAATGTTTATTCCTAAGGCTAAACCCTTTCTCTGCTATGACCATAGTTCCATAAAGCACTTTCTGCTTTATGATTTTGTCAGACCAACTCCCTGTGTAACCAACAGGATCAGTAAGCTACTGTATTACATTTACAGAAGCTATGTAAAAATTTGATAGATGAACATGTGCTTTGTCTTATTATATTAATATACAATGCAAATTTCTCATCTTTTTTAATACAAAGTAAGAAAGCCTTTGATATTCAAAGCTTATATTCCATGAAAAATACCTTAATTCAAGTATGGTTATGCTCAAAGATACTTAAAGCCCATCAGGTCTAGAAATAGAGAATAGACAGAAAATATTTGTTTGCTTAATCTCAGCATTTACCAGGCAGTAAATCGTATACAGTTTGTGCATTTTTAGTGGCTCACAGCTGTCAGAGCTGCATGTACACTCTGGCATTGGCCAATTAGAAAGTGAGGCATTCTGGGGCACCCAAGTGGCTCAGTCAGTTAAGCGTCCGACCCTTGATTTCAGCTCAGGTCAGAACTTGATCTCACAGTTCATGAGTTTGAACCCCCTGTTAGGCTCTGTGCTGACAGTGCAGAGCCTGCTTGGGATTCTCTCTCCCTCTTTGTTCCTCCCCCACTCAGGTGCGCTCTCTCTTTCTCTCTCTCTCTCAAAATAAATGGATGAACTTAAAAATATGGAAAGTGAGGCATTCAGTGAGATAACTTTTATTCAACGTGTTAATTTTTTTAAGAACTCATTTGTCTTAGTTTTTTTTTTTTTTTTTTTTTTTTTTTACTGAATTGGTCATTGATGCTGACAGTATGTAGGTACAGTCTAAGGCTACAAAAGTAGCTTTATTACTTTGATAGATAATCTTAACCTGGGGACTGATACATTAAATAATAGTTAAGGTCAAAAGATGAATTGTTGCTGAACTGTATTTTGTACATTTTTTTTTCTCTTCAGGGGACCCTGCATAAATTTCTATTATTTTGTGTCCTGCCTGAACACGTACTAAAGAAGGAATTATTCATTGATAAAATCTGAATATCCATAAGATTAGCTCTATAGAGAGCATAAATTCTTATAAAACTTTGGAGATGTTTCACAGGAGAAATATTGCCAAAGAAAAAGACGTCTGTGTGCGTGTGTGTGTGTGTGTGTGTGTGTGTAGAAAATATAAGCATGACTGAATGTCACACACAGAATATAAAGTGAATTTACATGGACATTTACATGAATGTCTATACATATATTCTCATTCCAAAATATGTTTCACTTGATTTTTATAACTAATTTTTGAGTCATGTGCAATATAAGAGAATTAGCTTAGGGACAAGGAAGATCAAGTATTCATTCAGCACTTTGTTTTCCAGTTGACTTTGGACAAGTTACTCTTTGGCTTTTGCTTTCTTCAGTTGTAGAACAACGTGGTGGGATTGCTGACAGGCTGAATGAGAGACTAACTCTAGAGAGAGAAATTACTCCAATACAGCAATATATTAGGTTGAACTATATTAAATTATTGGTCAAAAAATGTTGAATATTTGGCACATTTGTAGAGCTCAACCCAAGTAAGTGCTGTCGTTATTACTATTATCAGCATGAGATTGCAGCCATGTTAGGAAACTGCAGGCAATGGATACTATACAGTTACCATAGTGCCCGGCAGAGTTAATGTTCAGTAAATGTTCCTTTCCTCAGCATATCTTATCTCACATTTTAGATTTTGTAATAGAGGGCTTATATTTATGTTTATACATTAAATTTCATAATAGGGCACGACTGCCAGAGCCTTGAAAACCTGCCATTGAATCAACATCCCTGGGAATCTTACCTAAACCTCAAAATAACCTTGAAATTTGAGAATGTAGCCAGGGTTCATGTTAAACATTGACAGATGTCTTCCATTCCACCCTCCTTAGTAGGATAATTTTCCTAAAGCACTGCTTTCATTCTGACTCTCCTTTTCAAGATCACGGGATCCCTACATTAAATCAAATTTAAAGCTACCCTATAATCCAGTTCAATGAATCTTTCTCTGCAGTGCCTGCCGGCCCTGAGTACAATCAGATTGGTTCTCGTGCTGCCTCCTCAACTCCCATTCCTAAATGATTTCTTACTCATATTCAGTTCTTTTTGTCTCCCTGTCTTAAGTTCCATATCCCCCACTTCTTGGTAATTCCAACTCATAGGGATCTTAACCACCTTCTAAATTATTGCACTTTTCTTACCAAACTTTTGAGAACTTAATTACATCATGGTGTATTCTTGCAAGTTTAATAATACTAAGTACTTTTTCGAGGACATAGATCACATTTATGCTTCCTAACCTTTTTATATTTTTATTACTGAGTGATTATATTTTAGTGCTACAGTGGGAAGTGTGAGTTCAAATTCTTTTTTTTTTTAAGTTGAGTTTGAGGTGTATTACTTAGAACTTTTAAAGATTGTTTTATGATCATGAAGATGAGTACATATTTTCACTCACAGAAACAAAAACGATGACTGTTTTCAAACTACTATTAATATAATTAATACAATATAATACGACTACAAATATAGTATTTGCTTCCCGAGCCCATTTTAGGTAGCTATGACTCAGTGCCAAAATGAGCTCCATAACAGTCAAAATATTGGTCAAGTTGTTGAGTAATTTGATAAGTAAACCAGGGAGGTTATACACTATTTAACACTTATTTTAAGCTGATTAAGTCTATCTAAGCTTAGAATGGTCTACTCCCCAATTCAGTTTTCTTTAAACTCTGTTACTGATTTAATAGCTCCTTATGTTATGCCCTACTGTAAGTCAGAAGTGGTCTTCTTAGGACTTGTGTATTTATTTTATAAATTTGACACATTAACCTTTTCATATACTTTCTTAAGATCACACTGATCAGTTAGGCTTTATTTATTAATGTATTTTGAATATATTTGAAAAGAGTAAAAATGAGATTTTCCCCCTACCCTGACTGCCTTTATGACATTCAGCCAGCCATCTGTCTTTTATAAAATATCACCTTCATAAAACCTTTCATGATCAAAAATAACATTCATAAAAAGCTTTGAAAAATGAAAGTTCTGTGCAGTGAAAAAATAGGACAGGTGTAAATGTTGAGGCACTTTATCTCAGATATCATATTTCTTTTTTATCTGAGGAAATGTTTTTGTGTCTCTATTGCTGGGATTGTAATTTCCTAAAGTAAGAGCTAAATTTTCTTGATATCTGCCATAGAGTCAAGATGTGTTTGGCTTACAACAAATAATAACAATATTCAGTCCTAATCAGTGGCTTCCTAAAAGTAAATTACACAAAACTGGTTTTAACTGCATTGTTTTTGCAGACACTGACTTTCCATATCAATCACAATAATAGCAATAGCTACCATTTACTGAAAACTTAATATGTTGGATACTCAGCTAGCTACTTTTCATGTATTATTGCCAATTTTTGTGATAGTTTTACAAAGTATTATTACCCCCATTTTAATAATGAAAGAACTAAAAGAAAAAAATTAACCTACATCAAACTAGAGAACTAATAAATAGAAGAGCTGCCTGGAATTCAAAATAGTTTCATCGGACCCCAAAGCATGACCTCTTTTTAAATAATGATGACAGCATTAGCAACAATAAAAATAGCTAAAATATATAGAATTCTTACTAAATGCCACACAATGTCCTAAGCTGGTATTGCCTAACACATAGGTTATATTTATAAATTTTTTAAATGTTTATTTATTTTTGAGAGAGAGACAGAATGCGAGTGGGACAGGGGCAGAGAGAGAGGGAGACACCGAATCTGAAGCAGACTCCAGATTCTGAGGTGTCAGCACAGAGCCCAACGCGGGGCTCAAACTCACGAACCATGAGATCATGACCTGAGCCGAAGTTGGACGCTCAACCAACTGAGCCACCCAGGTGCCCCACACATAGGTTATATGTAATGGTAAATCAAATTTTTCTTTAAAAATTCAGCCCACGTGATTTTCATTTTTAGCCAGGTAATAGGTCATCTCATTTTCTAGAAGATAACTCTCCTAATTAAAACTTAGAACTTCAAAGCTCTTAGTGCTTCTCTTCTTCAGGACTTACAAACTAACAAAAACATGTAGGTTTACTGCAACTTAGTATGTTCTTTACAGTTTCCAAAATGTGCTATAGTCACTATGTGAAGAAAAGATAGTTTTTATTGGGTGTCTGACTTATGGCAACCAAAACAACTAGGAAACTATAGTATAGCCAAAATATATATTTATTCATTTAAAACTGAAGGTAGTATTATTACACTTAAATCTATTATCCAGGGCATTACTTTTTCTAACATCAGAATATTAGAGGACCTCACTTTATATACAGATGACTTTCTTAATAACCATAATAGAATTCAATTTATATTTTCCGTTGTTTTCCATTATTGATACAACTGTAAAAGAATGAGTTGATTATATATCGGCTTCCAGATAATTTTTAAGAAATGTATTTAAAAGGCTTGTAATGTCTTTTAGGTCATCTTTTAAGTTTCTGTTGCCTTTACAATAAATGCTGCATTTAGGGAAAGTATATTTAACTCCACAAAGTCCCATCCTAAAAGAGACCGCTGCAGGTATAAGGACACATTTTATATAAAACATAAATCACCATTGCTTTGAACTATGTGACCCCTTTGGCTCACACAACCTAAAGACCTGACCTCCTTTCATATGTCAGTAGATAGAGCATTGAATTCAAAGTGTTTCATTGTTTGATATCTGGAGAGCATAGGGGGTTTGGACATCATACAATAATATATATATATATATATAATGTGGTGAAGAAACTAAAAAGCCAAACTGATGAAACCATTTTGAGGAAAAGATAATACCATTTACTACTAAGTGACTAAAATCATGCCAAAATTGCTTACTGTATTTTGACATTTGGCTCTATGTGCACACCCATTGATAAGTTGTAGCATTGATTTTGTATGATGAGTAGGTTTATTTGTTTACTGTAATGAGTGAGACAACACACCATGAGGGAATCTGTGGTGCCCCAGTAAAGAGGGTATTAGGAGAGGCTTGTTACAGGAGTTGGGCTGTGTAAGATGGTTCTGGAAGGTTCAAGGAAGCATGATTTATCTCTGGATTGAGTGTTGTTAGAAAATTGGAGACGTTCTATAATTGGATGTTTTGGTACTTTTTTTTTTCTAGAAGGTGGAAGGAATGGGACATACCTGGAACAATAATTGGTATGGAAGCAAATTTGCTCATATTAGCTGAGATGGAAGTCTCTTGGTCTCTTTGGCAGTTTGGATAGTGTTGTTATTTTTTGTTGTGCTCAGACATAATTATGGAAAGGTCTTCTTTTTGTCTTGTTCCAACAAGGTCAAAGAGTTGTCATGTCTGTTGCTAGATGTTAGTGAAATTGTTATTGGTCAACAGTGGAAAGTCAGGGCCTGTCAATTAAAGCCAGGCCAGTTCGAAGCTGAGAGAACACCTGAGCTGTGTGTTTTGTTTGTTTGTTTGTTTGTTCTATTTTCTTTTCAATATGCAGGGTACTTTATGATAGTTAAAGATAGCTTATAGCATCTTTCTTTGTTTAAAGCCAAAAGCAAAGCAAACAATGGTGGTGAACGGGGAGAGGAAAATAGAGACTGACAAAGATCAAATGATAATGCTGATGTGTTCTGTTTTCTACTGATGTGCCAGGTGACTCAACTACATAGAGAAGAGATCCTTGGCATATCACTCTCCAGATTCTAATGAGCTTAGTACTAAGGCAAGATATTTTCAATGAGCTATCTGAATATTGGGAACTTAATTCATACAGCAGATATTGAAATGTTTTTATGGATAATTCAGGACACTTCCTAATAGTTTTGTTTACTATACTTCTGTTATTCCATCTCTAAAGAAATACCAAGAGTGACTTCTTATTCATTCTTTTCTCATGATAGGGACTTATTCAGTCTCAACTCTAAATCCAGACATGAGTCATTTGCTCCTGATTTCTAAGATTCTTCCTTATATAGGCAGAGAAACAAACTGATTGTAAAATATTAATGGAGTAAAAGTGATATTTGTAAGTAATTTAAGCACTGCTAAAACTTTCCTGTATGGTTCATTTCAACTTGCTAGCAGATTTTCTCCAAGATGGAAAAAAATGTGTGTATTATTTTTCTCACTTTAATTAGAACTTGGAAGTATTTATTTTAAACACTCCTAACTCTTCTTTCAAGTGGATCTGCTTTAAGTTACTTTACATAACTTTTGAAATAACATTGAAAAATGTGCATAACTGAACATATCCTTATCAATGCTTTTCCTCCTCCAAATCTTCCCTAAATCATGAAATTATTGTACTTCAATTAACCCGAGTCACCATGAAGCATACCAGTGGTTAGACAGAGCTTAGAATTTATAAGGGAACAGAGGAAATTATCATTTTTTCCTCTGTAAGAGATACTGTGTTGGTACTTGGCAGAAAGGTTGCACACTTGTGCTTTTTTGGTTTAGAGAAGGAATGGCAATTTGTCAGTGTTCTGTGTTTTTTATGAAGAAGCCTTTAATAGTTCAGTTGAACCGAAGTAGACAAATGTAGCATTCTTTTCTGGAATTGGGTTGAACATTTCATTATAAAGAAAATAAGAAATTAAAAATAACTGACAAATGTTGCCAGATTTAAACTTTAAAGTGATAGAGAACAAACTGAGGGTTGATAGAGGGAGGAGGGTGAGGGATGGGCTAGATGAGTGATGCATATTAAAGAGAGAACTTGTTATGATGAGCACTGGGTGTTGTATGTAAGTTGCATGAATCACTAAACTCTACTCCTGAAACCAATATCGCACTGTATGTTGAGTAACTAAAATTTAAATTAAAATAACTAACTAGCTAACTAAATAAGATTAAAAAATAATAAAGTGACTTCAAGAAGAATATCTGTTGGACTAGCAACAGGACATCTATACACATCTGAACCAAACATGGCACCATGTAAGCAATAGTCATCCTCCAAAGATACTGACATGTAGAATATGATGTCCCCATGTAATTATTAACTAGTAAGTGGCATCGTAAATCTGAGGGACATGTCAAATGAAATGATTCTTATAAAAAAAGAACACAGATTTAAGTCAGAAGTATATTCGAAATATGTAAATATCTATTATACAGCTTTTTTTCATTAATGGTCATAACTGTAAAGGTGCTTCTAAATAGAACAATCAGCGAAAAGCATGGACTAAAATATATGTTCTGCCTACAACCGAATGTGTGGCCTTGTTTACCTCATTTCATTTCTCTAGGTCTGTTTTATTCCTTCCACTCCCTAAAAAAGAGGAAAAGTCAGACTAAATATTTGTATCATAGCTTCTAGTTCAGACAATCTAGGGTACTACCCCATATAATATTGAATATGCATCCTAGACCTGTTTATTTTCTTCCAAAATAACCTAAGTAGATACATTACAGAGGATGTAATATTGCTTTAATTCAATTAGTTCTTAGTTAATATTTTTAAAATATGATTTCCAGAGCACTGTACTAGCAGTTTTAAGACCAAGACATATGCAACAACATACATAGCTATCAAATGAGTTATTGAAGCTAAGGGCTTTCTGTTACAGTGTAGTGTACATCTGGGTAAAACAAATAAGGAATCTCAGCATTTTCAAATATCCAGTTTAAAGCACAATAGAACCGAGGTGAATAGTTTGATGTATCCTGGGAAATCACATGGGTACTAGCCCTTTGCATGACATCGGGGTTGTGAGCAGAGTCATGTCAGATTGAGATTATACGTGTCGGGGGCATAGCCGTAATCACAGCTGCCATGCTCACGTTAACCTTCGCCAAACAGGGACTGCATTCTCCCTTTGAAATGAAACGTGTCCGGCACAATTCTAAGCACTTTACAATATATTAACTCATCTTAGATTTATGTTTATTTTGCAGTTGAGAAAACGAAAGCCCAGAGTCTGAGCAGTTTACCTAAGGTCATGGAGCTAACAGGTAGCGGAGCCAAGATTTGAACACAGTCAGCTTCCAGAATAAAAACTAGGTCAGGCTGCCTTGTGCACAAAAGATTTTACTCATCAACACAAATTGGAGAATATATATCTTTCTTTCCAGTGATGTTTATTGGGTTGATAGAAACATCTTCAGAAAAATCAGAGCTGCACAGTTTAATTCCTCTTCAGTTACCTCACACCTGAAACTGTTGCCTTATTACACCCTGCTCCTACCAACCAAGATAATATGCCTAAACTATTCATAATTATTTAAGTAATTGTCAAATCAGAGTGTTTTTCATAAATAAAAAGTGAAACTTGGGAAAAGCGAAAGTATATTTTACCACATGTTCTTATTCATCGGCAAACACCAAATATGTGGAAGGAACTGAACTCCAATTTGATACAAGAGCTTACCCTTATAGAGTACTTACTGTGTGCCAGGCACTGCTCCGAGTGCTTTGTGTATATAAACATTTTGATCCTTATAATCACCCTTTGAGCTGGCATAACGTTATTACTATTTTCACTGCTATTTACAAGTGAGAAGAAGTGAGGTTGAGATTAAGTAACTTGCCCAATATTTCCCAATTTGTCAGCATTGGAAACAGGATTTACAACCAGAGAGAGTCTGGACTGGGTTCATACTCAATATGGTAAGAATTTATTTCATATATAGCTTTTTCTCATTCATTATTCATTCTTTCATTGTCCTAGCATTCAATCACTCAGCAAACATTTATTGACTACTTCCAGGCCAGGTACTGTGTTATGACCTGAGAAGTTAGCTGCTGATAAGATAATCAAAAGTCCCTGTTCTCACACAGTCTATATTCTAGTGTAAGGAAATGGACAGTAAACAATTCTTACGGATTGTGAAAATTGCTAGAGGGAAAATAGATGTGAAACAGAGTAACTGCAAGAGGTTAACTCTAGTTAACATGAGTTAATAGGGACAATGTTTTTATTTTAGTCATCTGAGGGCAAAGTTATAAAAAACACTCAGGAAGATAGGTTTCAAGAAGGCAAAATAGATAAAAATAAAATTATATAGAACATAGTTTTAGACATGTCATCAAATGTTACCCTGTCAACCACTTGAGAGCAATGTTGATTAGGGAATGGGAGGGACTACAGTAAGGGTTAGATTGTAGATGAGTTTGATTTTTCAAAGTTTCTTATTATGAGAGTGTAGAGATGTGGTTTAATATTTTTTATGAGGTGAGAATGGCGTCATAGGTGGGTGATATGACAAATCAGGGGTACTTGAGTTTTAAGTGGAGGAGAGGAACTCTACATTTGCAGCTAAAATTATAAACCAGTCAATAGGTGGGGCTGAAGTTAATTAAACAAAGTTAGAGGCCCTTGGAGAATATAATCAAGACTTTTAATTTAATGTCAAGCCATTTGAGGACACTTGTGAGTTTTTTTAGATCCAATCAACAATTGTTTATTTAACACCCGCTGCAATATAGACTCTTTAGGAGTCTCTGGGTATCCACCTTTGTCCCCTTCCAATTGCGTTTATTTTTCTTACTGTAGCCAGTTATTTTTTTAAAGGAGAAATCTGATCACATTACTCCCAGATGTAAAACTCTTCACAGGTTTGTCATTCGCCTCAGATTAAAATAAACGAATCCTGAGTGCAGCCCATAGCCTCCTGTCGGACTTAGCCCCAATTTACCAGTCTTTCTCATCCCTTCTCACTCAGTCCAGGGCTGTCACCCAGCCCCACCCCTCCCCCTCCTCCCCCCCCCCACCCCGGTCCCCCCACCAGCCTTCCTCTTTGCTGACATTACACTTGCTGATTCCTCTGCCTGGGTTATTATTCTATGTGTCATCCCTCTCCCCTACACACATATGTGTGTGCGCGCGCACACATACACACACACACACACACACACACACACACACACCTTGTTTCAGCTAGTTAATTTCCACTCATTAATAAAATAATTTGATTAATATCTTTCTGACAATTAGTGCCTTTAAGTGCACGATTGTGTCTGCATATTTTTCACTACCACATTCCCAGCACATAAGATGTGGTGTCTGATACATACTAGGCCCCCCATAATATGTATTTAATAAACAACAAAATAAAGTGTTAGACACTACAGGAAATGTAAACATGTACGAAATGGTCCCACACAAGCTAAACATGGAGCAAGCACTAACACATTAATGAGTAAAGGTGGAATAATTCAAGATAGTAGAACCCTCAATGCTAAGTGTTATGGTTCCAATATTCAGGCCTGCAAGGTTGTCAAAAATGACAGTGTATAACTAGGGAATTAACATGGTAAATATAAGGGACCTGACAAAGTTCAGATGAAATGTAGCAGACATCTCATATGAGGGATGGGTGAGAATTAAGGTAAGAAAGTTGCTTTATCTAAGATTACAAATTTAATCTGTAGGCCAATGTTTATACATTGACAGTAGGGAAATGGCAGCACCAAAATAATTCTCCAGTCCGAGCTGATTTGTCTGTAAATGCAGGAGAAAATATGGCTTAGTTTTCAAGCACGTGGCTCAAATTCTGGCTCATTGAACTGGGTAAATAATTCAACCATTCTGAAATGGAGTGTCTCTCTTAGCAACATGAGCTATTTACACATATCTTGATGTAGTAATTTGGGCATTAAATGAAGTAACTCATGTAAAGTAGCTTGCAGAGTTGTTTGCACACAGTGGATTCCTCAAAAATATAGTCTTACCTCCCTTCCATTACTTCCTTTTTGTATGGGAAGGATTGCACTAGAGAGACACAGAAGGCAAGAAACATCCTGTAGACAAACTTAATAACTCATGTGCATTTATTTTCTAGGGCTGCTGTAATAGAGCACCACAAGCTGGCTGGATTAAGCAAACAGAATTTTTTTTCTCTCACAGTTCTAGAAGCCAGAAGTGTGAAATCAGTGTATCGACAGGGCCATGCTCTGTCCAAAGGCTGTATGTGAGGATCCTTCCTTGACTCATTCTAGCTGCTGGGGGTAGCCAAAAATCTTTGGCACTCCATTCTCTGTCCCTGTCACATGTCTTCCCTGTTCATCCATCTCTGTCTTCTCTCTTTTTATAGGGACAGCATGGTGTTTTAAGGGCCTGCCTTGATTCAATATGACCTCAAATTAATTCATTGTGTCTGCAACAACTCTATTTCCACATAACATTCTAAAGTTCCAAGAATGACTTAAATTTTGATGGGCACTATTCAACTCAGTACGATAGGTTTGAAATGACAGGTCTACAGTGAGAAGTTCGCAGAAAGAATGGAAAGACACTGGACAAATTTTATACTTATTTTAGCAAACAAACCAGCAGAAATGGATGGAGATTGAAAACAGAATTGTTGGAAGCTGTTTATGATTTATTTACTTTTTGTAGTACTTGTCTTTAAGAGTCAAAAGAAAAACAGATGCAAAGGAGTTTCCTTCATTATTTCCTTCTCCTTTACATTATAGTCAGAATTATATAGTTCTACTGTGTAAAACCTCTCAGGGCCTGCCTAGATCTCATTTCCTAGCACTGTCACCCACAATTACTTCTATTTTATGCCCACTTGCAAATTTAAAGGGCATAATAATCCTAGGGAAGACTGTTCAGAGACTCATTCCTTCCCAGGGAAACCAGTGTTTCATATGCTGTTTAGTAAATATTTGTTGGGTTATATGCATAGTTACAGGAGCATATAATTGTGAAAAAGCAGATAAACAGTCTTCTCTCTCATATTATTTAAAGTCGAAGTAGAGACACGAACAATGAACAAATAGGCTAAGAAATGGACAATTATTAATAAATGTTGAGACAAGTCATGCTGTGTGTGCAACACCTGTGATTAGAAGATACCAGTAAGGGGTCAGTGTAGGTAGGCAGTGAGGAGCTCAGAAGACATGTTTATCCAGGTGATCTAAAATTGGGAATTAAGACACAAATCAGACTTGAAGTCAAAAGAATCAATGAAATCACTTAGGTGGGGATTGTAGAAAATTTGTTCAAAGGGAATTTTATTCAAATCTATAAAATTGAGGGAAATAGAGTGGCTTTTATGAAGTAGAGGCAAGAGGACGGGACATTACCCCTCCTCAGACCCTCCATGACCCTAAAGTGATCTCTTGGTTCCCAAGACACATTTTATAAAACTGCAGGTCATGGAAGAGAACAGAGAATAAGAAAGAATTTAGCTCACAACACCCATGTGGTCTTGGGAAAATAGTACAAAATCTCAGGGCGTCTGGGTGACTCCATCAGTTCAGTGTCTGATTCTTGATTTCAGCTCAGGTCATGATCTCACCGTCATGGGATCAAGCCCCATATTGGGCTCTGCATTGGCATGGAGCCTGCTTAGGATTCCCTCACTCTTTTTCCCTCTGCCCTTCTCTGCCCGCCACCCCCCTCCCCCCCCACCATGCTCTCTCTCCTTCTAAAATAAAACCTAAAAAAAAAATTTTTTTTAATAGTGCAATATGTCTGAATATCAGATTCTTATTAATAATAATTTCTAATCCCTAGTCTTATAAACTCTGCAACTGAGTTATGTAGGTCATTCTAAGCATG
The DNA here is from genome assembly GCF_028018385.1 of Neofelis nebulosa. Classification (NCBI taxonomy): domain Eukaryota; kingdom Metazoa; phylum Chordata; class Mammalia; order Carnivora; family Felidae; genus Neofelis; species Neofelis nebulosa. The sequence goes on along the minus strand of NC_080795.1, from coordinate 57,063,468 downwards.
TTCTACAGATGACACTAGCCATGGATTCCTCACTGATAAAAAATGTGCTCTTTCTTAAAATAATAAACTAATTTATTCTTAGCATGAAAATCAAAAATAATTTTATGGGCAAACAAAAGTGAAATAATACATGTGTGGGCATCTCTCTACACTTTGCTAACTTCTGAGTTGATCTCTGTTCTACGTCAAGATGAGATAAAATGCCCTGGGTACCTGTGTGGCTCAGTAGGTTAAGTGTCCCACTTTGGCTCAGGTCACGATCTTGCAGTTCATATATCTGAGCCCTGAGTCTGGCTCTGTGCTGACAGCTCAGAGCCTGGGGCCTGCTTCCGATTCTGTGTCTCCCTCTCTTTCTGCTCCTCCCTCACTCATGCTCTGCCTGTCTCTCTCTGTCTCAAGAATAAACATTAAAAATAAAATTTAAAAAAAAAGGTGAGATAAAATGCTCTCCTCTGAAGCATAGTCTCCTAAGGATTTCTCCATACTGGGCTCCCTATACCTTTCTATATATCCCCTTTCTCTTACCTCTTTGGCATTTATTACAATTGCCTTTTGCCTTGGTAATTGTATCCCTCTTAAGGTCTACGATCAGGAAAATTATTTAAAAATTCCTAAAGTTACTCTAAACTTGCGTCTCAAAAATCCAGGTTACACTTTTCTGTCCTGGGCTTCTTTCCCAGTGAGTCTTTTCTCTAGTTGGTAACCCTTTTGTGTAGAGCAGTGTTTTACTTGCAAATTAACATCTTTGCACAGCAAGTGCTTTTCTAAACAGGTTGAAGTACTAGAAGGAAGATGTTTGAAGAGACAAACAAAAATTTCCAGCAGGAAATTGAAATGAAAATTTCCCTCGATTCATCCCTCCTCAGCTACATTTCAAAAAACGTTCTTTTTTTTTTCTGTCCTTAGAAACCTGGAGGTGTACTAATCGATTGACCTCTTATAAATGGCTTTTTGTTACATCATGATGAATCAGTGCCCAACTTGTTGCTCATGTTTTCTCCTCCATCTGCAACGATCTCATGTCCATGATTACCCTTCAGAAGTGGAAAAATCTTACTCGTTCTTTAAAATGTTGGGGTGCCTGGGTGGCTCAGTCGGTTAAGCGTCGGACTTTGGCTCAGGTCATGATCTTGCAGTCCATGAGATCGAGCCCCTCGTCAGGCTCTGTGCTGACAGCTCAGAGCCTGGAGCCTACTTCAGATGCTGTGTCTCCCTCTTTCTCTGCCCCTCCCCCATCCTCTCTCTCAATCAAAAATAAATAAACATTAAAAAATTAAGAAAAACAAACCGTACTTTATCCATCTCCTTTTCTAGGAGTCTTCCTTAACTGGTCCAGTTGATGTTCCCCAGTACTCTCATAATTCTTTCATGATAGTGGCAATACTGAAGGTATGGGCTTTGGGGTTAGGGGACAGAGGCTGGAGTCTTGGATAAACCCTGTACTAGTTGTGTGAGCTCAGACAAGTTACTATGTCTTTTAAACCTCATTCTCATTATCTGATCATTGAGATACCTAAATAATTCAACTCCTGAGTTTAAGCAATAAAATTAAGCATATGAAACACACTCTTCAAATGTTATGATAAAGTGTGTTCTTGACTAAACGAGATTATATTACATTATTTATAAATCATAGTGAAAATAAAACTGTGATGTAGATATCAGATGGGGCTAGCAGTCATGATACTTGGATTCTTAAAGAACTTTTTATTGTGGTGGCCTTTAAACTATGCCAAATAGGAGTGTTTCTAATCTAAAGGGGACAACCTATTCAAGTGATGTAGATTATTAGAATCATGAAATTTAACTAATAGGTATTTCATGAATATACTCATATAACATGGGGAGAGAAGGTTCTGGAGCCAGACTACCCAGGTTCAAATCTCAGTCTGTTACATTACAGCTGTGTGATTTAGACAAATTCTTTGATTCTCTGTGACAGTTTTTTTCTTTTATAAAATGGTGATTATTCTAGACATAGTCATGAATTAAGTAATAAAATAAACACATTTTTTGTGAGGACTGAGTTAATATTAGTAAAATATTTATAATATTTTCCAGAATCGAGTAAGCATTGAGTACTTGCTTGTGATTATAAATACATGCCAGGCACTTTGCTAGGTGCAGGAGACTGAGATGAACCTTGGCATTGGGCACATAACAATGACATATTTATAATGATGTATGTATAATGAATATAAAATTGCTAATTGTGATAATGCCAAGGAGAAAATTAACAGCTGTTATGAAGCACATAACAAGAAGGAATAGAATGAGGGTAAGAAATAAGGAGTTACAGGTAAGCATTCTTCCCTTGGAAAATATGTTGGCATCTAAGTAATGATTTGTTTTCCCTCAATATTGTATCATCTTTTAAATAAACAAATAATTGAAGCTTGATAAATTATACCGTTTATTTTTATTCTTACAAATAAAGCTTGCATTATTTTTTTCACATGTGTGAATATATACAGCCTCTTAGAGAAGGAATAAACACGTTGTCTATTTTTATAGCTTATCAACTAAGAGTGTGCCAGCCTCCGCCACCTGTACCCAATGCTGAAATTTTGACAGAAGATGATGAATTTGAAATAGGTAAAGTCTGATAAATTATTTTTTAAAAACATAGTGTTACTAGAAGTATTTTCTTTAAAAGAAATAGAATAGTAGCGACCTATCTTAGACTGTCTTTCTCTGGATTGATGGGGATTGTTTGGAATTCTTAAAATTGGACAGTAGTGAAAAGACCAAAAGGGAGTATTAGGCAAAAAGCAAGAATTCTGTATCTCTAGGATATGTAATTGGAAAACCAGCATGATCATTTGAACCATACAATCATGGTCAATAATTTGCTTCCTTCCAAATTATTTTTTTGTTACCTTGCAATACACTAATGTTCTTTGAATTCAGGCTTAAGCCTGAAACATACAATGAAGAATATATAGGGTGTATTAGAAGATATGCTTTATTTCCATATCTTTAAAGACAAGTGGTGGATTATGCTCAATTTAATAGTAAATAAAGCCCTTTGGAAATTAAATCCCAATAATGTCTCACAGTTCAAAAAATGATGTAACAAAAGAAGACATTTTAACATGGCTATAAACTCAGCATTATCATCATATTGATTTTGGTTGAGAAATTAAGAAAATATCAATGACTACTGTAAACTTAAAATAAAAGCAATAATTCTGAATCATTTTAACTTGCTTAATATATTTTTAATGAATACCTTAACTATACCAACTAGATTGTTTCCTTACTGCTATTGCTTACATCCAACTGGTGCACACCAGTTAAATCTTACTGTAGTTTACCCCTGGCTTCAGTTCTGGTTTGTCAGTGTCCATGAGGTACTTGTAGTTCAATGTTTTGAATATTATCCCTACTTATAACTAGTAGAATTTTATACCAATTGAAAATAACTGAAGGAAAAAAATATTCTACTTTTGCAATAGAAACATCTGTTCATTGTTACCATTACTTGTTGCCTATCTGAAACCTCTGTCTTTTTTTTTTTTAATAGGTGACATTATTAGGTATCAGTGTCTTCCAGGATTTACTTTGGTTGGTAATGCAATTCTGACATGCAGATTAGGAGAAAGACTTCAAATGGATGGAGCACCTCCAGTTTGTCAAGGTATCAATTCCTATGATTATTTATCTCTAAGCATTCGTTTTATGTTTAATCCAATAATGGAAAAATCGAGAAAAGTCTACTTTATATAAATATGTAACTGGCCATAATGTTAAAAGTTATACAGCTTATATGTGGTATCTTTTATTTCATGATTTCTCAGATTTAACTTTAAAAATTACTTATTCTTCCAAGGTCTATTTTTTTTTTCCTTTTAGTTTACCCCAAAGTCAGTTCAATTTATTTAAATTAATTTTGCTGTGAGGAGTGGAAATGGAGGTGGAAAATAAGAGAAAAAACCTTAAAGACTCCAATGTTGATTGCCTTTACTTGACATAGTTATGTTCTAACCACTAAATTCATTGAACTTTAATCCAGCATCTGTTACATATGAGTGTTTGAGTAACAAACAAACAAACAAACAAACCAGTCATAAATGGTTCCTGCTGTGAAGGCAACATGGCTTAAAGGATATAACATCCATGTAGGTGGTAGGAATACAGTGTTTAGGAAACAGGTCAAGGGGCGATAGAATCATGTAATGTTTTATTGTTTATGGGGCAGGGAAAGCTTGATGGAATTGTTGCTCCCTGAATCTTGGTTCCAAATGATGGGTGAGACTTAGAATAGAGATAAATAAAGGGTGGTCCAAATGACAGATGAATATGTGGAGACACAGAAGTGGAAAACAGAGGTATAGACATGAAGGAATCCACTATGAAATTACAGGGGTAAGACCATGATGGACCTTGAATGGTGTGCTAGAGTTTCGGTGTTCAGAAATGACATATTGTTAATTTTTGTAACCCCATAGGGCCCAGAACAGAGCCCACCACATGGTAACTAATTATAAATAGTGGTTTATTTGAATGAAATTGAATTGAATTTGACAATCCCTCCCCAGATTTTCTTGGATTACTTCCTTCATTGGAGTTTATTCCTGAGAAATGGAAATCTGTTTCTTGCACAGACCTTTAACTTTATCTATTAAAATGAGCCAAAAACAAAACTTTTATTTTTACGTTTCTTAGTTATAGCATGTTTATTAGTCCAAACATGCTATAAGTAGGAATTAACATTTAATTTTCTACCCCATTGGAGTCCTTGCAATAAAATGGAAGGATTTTCACAAGAAGCTTTGACAATAGAAAAAGGAAAGACATGTTTGGAGGTAAAAACGAACACCAATGTGAGCATTTTCTTTGCTCTTAGTCAATGACTTCAGAGCATCTAGAAGTTGTTTGGGTTTTCTAAAGCCTATCACCTATAATCTTGATATTTAAATGTCATTCATTCAATTTTCTCCTTCACACAAGACTTCCTTTTAGCCACTTAGGATTATTCAAGGTGCATATTCAAACATTTAGATGTGAATGTGGAGGATACAATTTTAGCCTTTTGGGAAATTATACATGTGAAAATAACTTGGGCAGACACAAGAAGGTGTGAAAGAGCAATTACATGTCAGGACTTTCTCTTTGACTCCAATATATAAAATTTTTTGTGAGTTCTTAGAGGGCAACACTTAATTATTTTTTTGTATCTGGATCTCAATAAGTTTCTGAAAATTAAAATAAAACAATCTAGATACCTTAATTACTTAATAATCCCTCATCACTCAAACTTTCAATCTACAATCAGAAGTTGCTACTGATTAATAATTACATCTCTTCCTAGTCTATGTAGTATCGAGAACACAAAAAAAAGACTAATTTTTATTTCATAATGGCACTTCAGGTACTAGCTAAACCCTAATAAATCATCTCTCAGAATTAGTTTATGCAGTGTTATTACATTAACTAATTGACCAGGTACTTAAGCCAAAACTCTAACTTTACCTTTTTTCTTTATTTGACTGAATTCACAGACTTGCCAAAACGGTCATTCTTTTGGAGTCTGTTAGAACGAATATACATTGTTTTTAGTCTATCTTAAATTACTTCACGTTTTCTCACTTTTCCTAAAAGAGGCTGCATCAATTCTGTTATTCTTCCCTTTATCCTTTTTAGTTTTCTTTATCATGCTTAAAATATGGAAAGCAATGCTAAATGTGCTGCTTTTCAAAGACTTTGATATAAATGAAGTATAATGGGTGATTATATTCGGTGGTTAAAACTGCAGGATCCATCCAGCTGAACCTGTGACACTTCTGCACTCTAAACTTTCTGGGCACTGGTTCCTTCGTATGTGTAATGGCAGGAGGAATTGTACACACTTTCTAAAGTTGTTGGGATAAGTTACATAATGCACAACAGGTGCTTAACAGTGTCTTAACATATAGTCACAATCAATACATATTCCTCTTATTCTTGATCATTGCAGGGCTTCTTGGTATGTGTTGGATAGTATGAAAATAGGTTAATTTGTGTACTTAAAGTAAATTATATTGAATCATATCAGTTTTTCAAAAGTAATCTGGAATATTTATTCAGTTTAGAATATGGGGGCCAACATATTAAATAGGACATGGCACTTGGTTTTTGATAATCATAGCCCAGAAAGGGAGACACCAAAAATTTAGGGAAATAGCCATGAAATTGCTAACTGCAGTAGTAAAAGCATACATTGCAGAGACACCAAGAAGGAAATCAGCAATTCTGCTCAGATTGGTAGCAGAGCGGTTCAGGAAGGATTTTACAGAAGATGAGACATTTCATCTGGGTGTTGAAATGCAGTAACATTTCAAATGCAGCAGAGGAAAAAAGGGCATTTGAAACAGAAGCACGGATGAATGAATGTGCAGAGTTCAAAAAGCTGCACATAGTTTATCTACTATGTTTGGAGCATTTCACTTCAGTGGAGGAGGAGCAGGAAAGAAACTTGGGGAGGTGGGTAAGGACTGAACTTGGAGGACTTTGTGGCAAACTATGAAGTTGCTAAATGGTTTTGGTGAAGAAGTCACATGCTCAGTAAGCCAAACAGATACTTAGTTAAGTATTCCACGGTATTAAATAACTGAGCACACACTAAATAAACCCTTCCTTAAACTTACTTCAGCTTCCCATATGATTATATACATCTGTCATTTCAATATGCCATAGCTATATACTCACTAATATGTATTCTTCATCTTCGACTCAAATTTTTCATTTCATTTACGATTGTCAAGTTAATGTTTTTGTTTATTTTACACATTTTTCATTTTATGAAAAGCAAAGGTCAGATTTCTTTTAGAGTGCTTATGACCTGCTACCATTTACTTAATTATTTTTGAGAAATCTTAAAGTCATATCCAAGAAGCAAACATCTTAGATTGAAGTAAAAGAAGCAGAAGTAAAAGCCAAAAAAAAAAAAAAAAAAAAAAAAAGGAAAACAACTCTTACATGTTTTAGCTTTACTATATTCTATGTTTAGTATTTTGTTTTTAGTATATCTAACTATGCTATATTCTTTAGTCAATTTTCAAGTGTCTTAATATTAGTTATGGTTAATTTTATTTTCAAATTATTTCTTTTCAAGTTATCAACTTGATTAAAGAGCCATTATGTATTGCCAAAATCTACTATTTTTATATCCTTTTCTATCCCTATACTACATGGAGACTTTATGGCTCAAAGTATTTCATTGTCCTTGTACCCAGGAAGTGATGAATATATATCCTTCATCTATTCATGTATATTCCAGCAACTATATTTGGTGTTTCCAAGCCTAGCTCATTTGAGCAAACACTGAAAAACAAGAATACTGCTTAAGGTGCTATTCTAATTATTTTGAGATCCACATTATCTAACTCCAAGATGGAAATTGATTCATAGTAATTGGATTAGGAAATGTCGTGTGAAACATTTCCAACTCACCAAATTCTCAAAAGTGGTCTACTCTGCCCATCATTCCAGTTGAATGTCCCCAGTAATAATACCCCAAAACTGGTCTCTCCAAAATTTAAAAACTTTTTAGCAATAGTTCACATAGGACATTTTGCTGTAACCACTCTCATTGTTCTGACAAGTAGAAAGTTCTGTATTTGAACTAAATACTGTTTGGTATATATGAGTTTACTTCTGTACAATGTAAGCTATACTGAGGAGCTCCAATACTGAAACTCTTAAGAAAAAAAAAAAACAAAAGGCTGAAATAGCATCACTTGAATGGCAAGAATTTGATCATCTTGCCCACGCTCTCATTCCAAATGCAAATTTAAGTAGATGTTTGTATTTGGCCCAAAACATGATGCTTGATGCCAACAATTAAAGTTTACTATACTTTGGAGGCTGTTACATCATAATTATGTTTATTGTCAACATATAACAAATTTTCTGTATTTTTGAATATACATATATTTGTTGTCTAGCAGTGGTATCATTATGAAATAAGAAGTGTTATACTTTGTCTTACATTTATGGCCTGGAGACAACACGAAGAACTGAAAGATGACTGGTAACCTAAAATTGTGTTAAATCCTCATGGCTTACCCACTTCTCTGAGTTCAGAAGTGCCTAGCCAGGAATGAATACTCTCAAAAGAGTGCAATTTCTTGTCTGGCCCTACATACCTGAGTGAGTTAAAGTTTGAGGAGAAATGAAAGTGAGTAACAAGGAAGGAAGGAAAAGGACAAGCAAAGACATAAACAAAAGGGGCAGCGGGGAGAGGACACAAGAAGATGAGGAAATGTAGGGAAAGTATATAAAGAAATCAAAGGAGATAAATGTTTTATCTTTTAATTTTTTGGTCATTCCTCCATGTTTTGAACTGCAAGTTTAATACAAATTATCTCTTCAAACACATAATTCACAGTATTGTCTCCTTTATAATTATTAAACATGAAAGTGGAGTACCCAATGTTTAAAATGCAGTTTAAACTTAGGTCTAACACACTAGCATTAGTTAATGATTTCTTTCTTTGATAGTGCTCTGTCCTGCCAATGAATTACGGCTGGATTCCACTGGAGTCATACTGAGCCCGGGATACCCTGATAGTTACCCAAATCTTCAAATGTGTGCCTGGAGCATTTCAGTAGAAAAAGGATATAATATCAGCATGTTTGTAGAATTCTTCCAGACAGAAAAGGAATTTGATGTTCTTCAGGTGTATGATGGTAATATCATTTATATTTACTGCATATTCATAAATTCATTTCAACTGCTCTAATTTTACATGCAGACCTTCAGTATAAACAATTGCTTATATGATTTTGTTTTATCTCCCCCATTATTTTTAGAAGTATCAATATCAAGTTTATCTAGATACCATGTGAAAACTGTACTTAAGCTTATTATTTTACAAATTATAGATTCTTTGGCTGTGGAATTAAATGTTTAAAACAAAGATAATATGTTTTAAGGTACTGTTGATGATATAAATTGCTTGTGGAGCAAAATGTCACCATACTTAATAGTACTCTAAACATATAAAATATTAAAGATAAATTGGAACATAATTTTTCAGGTATGTCTAAATTGTATTATTTTCTTCCCAAAGGACCAAATATTCAAAGTCCAGTGCTTATTTCCCTCAGTGGAGATTATTCATCTCCTTTTAATGTAACAAGCAACAGTCATGAAGTATTTCTTCAATGGTCAGCAGATCATGGCAATAACAAAAAAGGCTTCCGGATAAGATATATAGGTATGTGATACTTACAACTTCAGTACAGATCCCACCGACATCTTCAGTACGGTTGTGGCTAAAGAGCACAGACGCAGATACTATTCAATTAGATACGAATCTAAGTCAGAGTCCTGCACTGAGGTTCCTTGAGCAGTTTATGTAGCCTCTCTGTGTCTCAGTTTCCCCATTGTCATGATAATAATCCAATATCTGTCTTGTGATTTTTGAAAAGATTAAAAGCATTTAGGGTATTTATGACATATATGTTAGTTATAAGTTAAAGTCTGGTATCTTCAATACTTTTTTTTCAATAGATTTATTTCCCTTGAATTCTTGCAAAATAGCAATACTGTTGCTCAATTGTGTGTATCAGATCTATTGAATGACTCCTTTATATGATAAGGTTAAACAAAAGATAAACATACAATGGTAAAAATCTTTGTTTTTAATTATCCATCCATTTATGATACTCGCTAAGTAAGTTAAATATTGAAAGTGAAGTGATCAGCACATCCTTTAAAAACCTTCAGTTTTGAAAAAATAATTGTTTTGTTATTACTGCTTTTCAGTGAATAATATTTAGAAAGATATGGAATAAAATTCCTTTTTAATAACAAGATGAAATAATTTTTCTATGCCCCTTCCTGTTTATCGGGTCTAATGATTCTGAGCCAAATATTTTCTTATTGAATAAGTATATGTAAATAGTTCTTCATTATTCAAAGGTCATATTCCTTTTTTCGTCATCCTAAATCATGTCAGAGGAATGGGTTTGTGCTCAATAACTGAATATTTCAAAACCAATCAGGCATCTCTTTCTGTATCATGTTCTGATCATGTCTCCCCAAGCCATGGGTCATTGCTAATCAATTCAATGGAAAATTACTTTATAATTATAAACAATTCTGACAAAAATTCTAGGCATAGCCTTCAATAAATTTTGAATTTCAGTTCTAAAAATATACTCTCAAATTTGTTTATTTATATAAATTTGCATCTATATCATATACAAATAAAATTATTTTGTCTATTTACTTTGATTTTAAAACTATAAGATGATAGTTTGATTTTAATTGATTAACATTTGTCTTCTACATATTAGAATTGACTTATCACTGACACCATAATACCAATATGTATAGAAGTTTTATCATACAATATATTTATGTTAAGTTTTAATAATATTATTAACATATGCAAAGAAGTGTTTTAAAAAATTTAAGCATGCACAGTCATCATTAAATTTTTTTCATATTTCAGTCTATATTTCTATCATATGAACAATATAAATGTCTTTTTATTAAATTTGTGCCCAAAGATGGAATTTAAAAGTCAGCACATTAAATGTATTTTTAACGATCATAATAACTTAAAGGGAAAACATTCAAATCAATCAATTATAATCATTAGATTGACTATATTATAGACTAACCCTTATTTATGTTGATATTTCTGAAAAATTTTGATATAAACATATTGAAAGCACCACTTTAACCCCAAGAATAGCTTGACATATTGTAAATTTTTCTTTAGAAATAGTAGGTTATGACATATGTATTCCAGATCCAATCTCTTTCTTACTAGTTACCCCTAAAGTCTTATTTTTCTCAGATGAATACATTGAAGTTTCAAAGGGTAAATGGATCCTGCCAGGCTGAATAGCCTTAAAAGTACATATATATGAAAAAGCCATTTGAGATTATCTTTTGACACTTCAGACTTCAAAAGATGAAGAAAGTTTTACTTTATTGACATTTTTATCACCATATGTAAGCACTTTTGACAGCATGGAAACTCTTTAATAAACTGGGAGAGAGGATTATGGAGTGTGGGGGTCTATTTAGAAATCAACCAAAGTGAAATGCTTGACCTAACATGATATAGGTGTCTGGAAATACCTTCAAAGTTACAGGTAAATAACATGCCCTAAAATATTACTACCAAGACTGTGGCATTTAGTTTCTTCAAATTTTTAAAATTGTATGTATTTATTTTGATAGAGAGAGCAAGCAGGAGAGGGGCAGAAAGAGAATACCCAGCAGGCTGTGTAGAGACCAATGTGGGGCTTGAACCCAAGAACCACAAGATCATGACCTGAGCCAAAACCAAGAGTCAGACACTCAACTAACTGAGCCACCCAGGCACCCTACATATGGGTCTTTCAAATGACAAGAAGTACGGTTTCTAAAATTCACTGAAATATTTGTAGGGCTTTTCAACCTCTAGGGTGTTAAGAAAATATGTGTATTTCAATTCAGAAGGCATCTTCCATGATGATAAAATTAAAAGAAAGCTCAGAGATAGTTTTGTCTCCCAAAAGTTATTTCAACAGATTGTGAAGAAAATAGAAAATTATATTATGTGCATATGAAGTAAAATTCACACAGGTGGCAGTTGCCCTATTTTAAGTACTAGTATTCACTTAGATTTTTTTACCATGCTGTATTGTAAAGAATTTCTGATTCATTAATTATACAGTGATTCTTTTGTCTTTTGAAAAGCTTTCTACTGTAGCACACCAGAATCTCCGCCTCATGGATACATTATCAGTCAGACGGGTGGACAACTTAATAGTGTGGTCCGCTGGGCCTGTGACAGAGGATTTCGACTCGTTGGAAAAAGTAGTGCTGTGTGCAGAAAGTCTTCCTATGGGTATCATGCATGGGATGCACCGGTCCCTGCTTGTCAAGGTGAAGTATATTATCCCCACATGCATTAAAAGATTAACCTCATTTAACGTTTTCATTTGGGTCATTGGAACTTCCCAAACCATAAATATTCAGAAGCATAGTATAGATGCCCTTCATGAAAGTAAGACTTAAAAATGCAGAATGATAAATTTGAGAAACATGATACACACTGTTTTATAATTCATTTGTTGTTGTGTGATTTATGCCTTTCCTGTAACCGCTCATACACCTATACAACTTTATTGATACGTCTACCATTCTCGTGACTTTGTTGTCAGAAAATGATTGACCCAGAGCTGGAGACTGCATTAATGTGAAGTCTGCAGAGAGAAAGCAGAGGATAAGAGTGGGCAGGGTCACTGAAGATGCACTCTGAGTATGCAAAAATGTGCTCTCAGAGCAACAAATTTAAAATAGGAAAATGTAGCTGACCACCACGTTATTTTTTTTTTTCACTGTTTAGCTAACTTAACAGAGATGTGTCTTTCCCTTTCACTTGCATTTTATTAATAGTTGAGGGGGTGTCTGGGTGGCTCAGTTGGTTAAGCATCCCACCTCAGCTCAGGTCATTATCTCATGGTCCATGGGTTCGAGCCCCGTGTTGGGCTCTGTGCTAACAGCTCAGAGCCTGGAGCCTGCTTCAGATTCTGTGTGTGTGTGTGTCTCTCTCTCTGCCCGCCCCCCACCTGTGCGCTCTCTCTCTCTCTCTCTCTCTCTCTCTCTCTCTCTCTCAAAAATAAGTAAACATTAAAAAAAAGATAAGGAAACAATTGAGGCACTGTCTGAGCATTTTATTCTGACATAGCAACAGAATTTCGAGCTTCTTATTCAACAAATGGCACATTTTTGATCTTTGGACTAGATCTTGTCTCTTAGCTAGGTACAGTCACAAAGACAAATGCAATATCAGTTATACAAGAGTTTCTAATGTCATCGGACTTAGAAAAAATTTTAATACTTAACATATCACATTATGTTTCAATATGAAATTTAATTTTATATTTGATGTATTCTGCCCAGCATATAGAGGCATATTAAACAACTAAGACCCCTTACATTAAAAAATGCAGAACGTTTTAGTTAATAAATAATGGGGCTTATCTATCTATAATCTGCTTATCAGAAGGAATTTATATAAAACAAATAAAATATAAAATATATCAATTAAAATTTAAAATTGAACAACAGCAAGTTAAAATAAGCATAGGTATTGATAGACATCCAAAATGGGTTCTTTTACCTATTAAACTACGATTTTAATTCACGAAGAGATAACTCTCATATATATGCATAAATAAATGAGAAATGAAAAAAACTATTGTTTCCTTGAGGAAACATTAATCACTTATTAGAAATCTGTGAAGAGTTATAAACTTAGTGGGTAACCACCAACATTGAGAAAGCTGACTTCGTGCTGAATAGATATATTTTGGTAAACTATCAAAACGTCTGCTTTTCTTTGCCTAATGAACAGTGGCAGTATTCACAAATTCTTAGTATTAATTTCCCTAAACTGGTTTGGAAAAGAATTTTTGATCTTATAATTTCAGAATTATGGGAATTTAGAAAAATATATAAACAATAACCTCTAAATCACATATATTTTAAATAAATATTATAATGCTCTGACATTGAACTAGTACATTTCAGTTGTGTAATTATTGCTTATCTATATAAGATATATATAATAATCTTTAAGAAACCTTTAGCAAATATAATTAACTGTTGGTTGAAATAAAAAATGTCCTAGGGGTGCCTGGGTGGCTCAGTTGGTTAAGCGACCGACTTTGGCTCAGGTCATGATTTCGCAGTCTGTGAGTTCAAGCCCCGTGTCGGGCTCTGTGCTGACAGCTCAGAGCCTAGTGCCTACTTCAGATTCTATGTCTCCCCCTCTCTCCACCCCTCCCCTGCTCACAATCTGTGTCTCTCTGTCTCTCAATAATAAATAAACATAAAAATATTTTTAAAAAAAGAAATAAAAAATGTCCTAAACTTTCTAAAATTTTGAAATTGCTTTCTATAATCAACATTATAATTTCATTGACTTTTTTTTGGTATGCAATATGACATTTACATATGGAGTAATTTTTTCCCCATTGTTCCTGACTTAAAATTGTTCCACAATTAGAATAGTTAAATCAAAATGCAAATTAAAAAGATATTCGACATAGTAAAATGATAACATATTTATAATTCAAGGAGTGATTTCCACAATTGATCTTTTATTATCATGAAAACAATTTTAAAAGATTATTTAATAAAAACCTTTGTTGTATGTGACCTATCTGTAGTTGAACAGAACTAATTAAAAAGAAATGGTTAAATGTCATTGGGAAGAGCTATTTTTTATGCAAATTTTTGTTTTGTTCCAAATTTGTTTCAAATTCTTCGATCATTTTTATTCTTTTTTCCTTCAGTCTCCTTATGCGTCCTTGTATATATTTACTTGAACTACAATTGCACAATGTGAGCACAGTAAAAGATAGAAAATTTAGTCTGCTATCTCTATTTGGGTTTGGGTAGGTGTTTTATTTATTTGTCTATACATCAAGTGACCCTTCATTGATTTCCTCTCCTTCAAGAATTGAACCAGTCTCATCCCACTATACAGTTGAGTATAGTACAGTGTTATGTAGAAACAGTTTGCATTCTCTGCCTCACTTTCAATTTGTACTTTTTTTGAGTGAAGTGTCTTTGACAGCCACTTGGTGATGACGGTTCTTGTGAACTTGATTTGTTGTCTTTTTATTGCTGAGAAGCTAAGTTGTAATCTACCCACAGGCATAGTTGTTGTGCTATCATTTTAGTGTGTTGTCATTTTCTTAGTTCTAAAATATAGCCATTTTATACTAACCACATATATGGAGCTTATACTATTTAAACTATATTTCCTTTATATTTTGATCTAAGTTCAACCTACATTACTCCAACAATGTATAGTTTATTTTTTAAAAATCAGTAAATACACAGTCTTTGGTGGGGTTCAGTAGGGAGATCACTTATGACAAATTGAAATTCCCAAAAGTCCTCAGTGGAAATATAAGCATTGCTTGAACAGACATCAGGGAACCATTTATGTTTGCAACATGATTTTGAAGACTATAATTAGATTGCACGGATAATAACATAATTGTATGAGATTGCTTATGTAATTTATTAAGTCAACATCATTGCTTCTCTGTTCATAATTTGCAGGTTATCAGACTACAAAAGATCAAACCATTACCAGTAGGAAGTCTGCCATTCAATTTTGTGAATTTCATATAGATTTCACTAAGATCTTTTCACTTTATAGTGAAATGTGCATGGGTTAATTAAAAATAAACACCTAAATAGTAGTTTTTCTAAGAGAAATAGAAACAAATTTAGGTTGAAATGAGAGGTAGGTAACTAGAACACAGGTCTGTAAGTATTAAATCAAACTCCTAGCTTTCTGTTCTTTTATTTCCTTTAATATGAGAAAAATATAGATATAACTAGAATATTTTATAGGAAACCTGTAAGATTGGGTATTTCAGAACTCAGAAATTTTCCATTTCATAGAGGTAATACAGTACATATGCCAGATATTACAATATCCCAGCTGGTTCTGGATTGTACCAGTAACCAAATATACTAATTTTTCTGCAGACGTATGCATAAATATTTACACATATCTGAATATGATACAAAATTTACAAATAATCTCATTTTAATTAGTGTCTTGCTGTCAAATATATTCATTGAAAGCTTATGTCTTTTGTTTGTTTGTTTACTTTTGAAGACACAAATAATGTCCTTGAAGAGCAAAGATGGCAAACAATTCATCTTAGAGTGTATCTGTATAGTCATTTGAATTTATAAGATGTGAACATTTATAAGATTTGAAAATACATGATATACAATTAACTAAAATAAAAATTTTGACTGCAGTTGTCACATTATAGTAAAACTAATTTCACCTACATCAGATTTATTGCAGATGAAAACCAACACATCTAAGACATTTCAGTGAAATGCAGGATGATTCAAACTAGGTTTAAGACAATATTTCCGGGAACTGTATTTGTTAAACATATCCATACCCATGATATTCTATGGATGGTGCCTAAGCACATAGAGTTTGGACCTAAGACAAAGCAATATCCAGCTTCCAGGTAAAATAAACCTATGCATCTATGCATTGTATTCCTGGCAAAAATCTTGATGAGTATTATTTACCAATACCTTTGTAATCTTTAATAATTATCTCTCAAATGTAATTGACCAAACTTGCTATGTGGTGGCCCAATTATGGACTAGCCCTAGATACACTCTATATTTACCCAATTTTTATTCTTATATAATCTATAGAATGCTGATAACCATGCACACACTGACAAGAAACCAAGTAAGAAACCAAGAAATAAAACATTAATAATGTATGGATTCACCAATCTGAAACACATTCAACAGGAGTTTGAAATAAATTATTCAAAAAGTTATAGTTCAGGAAAGCTTTTCTAGGAGATATTCTGAAATTGTTTCAGAGGAATTAATAAAATCTCAAATAGTTTTACATGCCTTACAATTGAAGAGACTTATCTACTAAATTAAGTATTTTTCTATTTCTGTGATTTTGTATGTATGTATTTGTTCTAGCAATTTCCTGTGGGATTCCTAAAGCTCCAACAAATGGAGGAATACTCACAACAGACTACTTGGTAGGAACGCGTGTTACCTATTTTTGTAATGACGGATATAGATTGTCATCTAAGGAACTTACCACTGCCATATGTCAGTCAGATGGAACTTGGAGCCATCATAACAAGACCCCTCGCTGTGTTGGTATGTGTGTTGAAGAAATGGTATCATTTGTGTTTCTATTCACATCTTGTATGTTTTAAAATTTTATGTATTGTTTGCATTTTTCGAACTAATCCCTGCACTGAAGTGTGATGTCTAAGAGGGAAATAAAAGTTAATTAAGCTGTCTTATACTATGTACAATTGGAAGACTGTATAAGGACTTTCCACTCATTTTTGGAAACTCCTGACTATGTATGTCAAAAAACTAAAGTGAATTTTATTTTACATAACAAAGTTCCACTTCTTTTATAAAAATCCATCCATTAGTGAACATGTATTTTCTATATGCAAGTCCTTGAAAAAAATGTAAAGTTTTATACTTAATTAAATTATATTCCAATACATTCGGCTCTGATTTTTATAAGGATAAAAGATATTGCTGAAATGATGCATAACTTTCAACTTTTGTCGGTGTTCTTCAGGTTACTTGCATTTAGAATATTCCCATTGCTTTCATTACTACTTTAATAGGTAAGTGAATATTAGGTAATGGTGACAGAAAATAATTCTGATAAAATATTTGTTAGCACAAGAATTGTGAAATGTTATTTTAAGCAAGGTTTTTTATTTGTCTCTATATTTCACTTATTTCTTCTCACTTAATACTAACTTTTCAATTTAGTTGGCATTTCATTTAAAATGAAAGTTGTTCAATTATGTACAGTCTTAACATAGTGTTTAATAATGCTTCTGTTTTACCCGTGCTGAACAGGTTTTGAATAAGCCAAAGTTTGTAACACCTTCTTGCACAAAAACACCATTCTCATAAAACAAATTTCCTCAAAATATAATCCTTCCAAAATTTCTAAATTAGTAATAATAGGTTGTTTCCATATCTTGTCTATTGTGATTAGTGCTGCAATGAACACGAGAGTGCAGATATCTCTTTGAGATCCTGATTTCATTTCCTTTGGATGTATACCCAAGTTGGGATTGATGAATCACATGGTAGTTCTCTTTTTAACTTCTTGAGGAACCTCCATACTGGCTCTGCATATATATATTCCATAATGGCCGTGCCAGTTGACATTTCCACCAACTTGTACTAGGGTTCCCTTTTTTCTGCATCCTGTCGTTTATATCTCATAAAAGTTGGGAGAAAAGATTTCCAAAAGAATACTTTTAAATCAGCTTCAAAGAAAAGAGACAATTTTAACAAACCAATATAATTGGAATTACCATTAAAATATATTTCATGTATTTCTTTATTAAGGAATAAATTTTGATATGATAATCCAAAAAAAAGAAAAGAAAAAAAGAAAAGAAAGAAGAGAGTAGAGGGAGGTAAGGTAGTAATAAGAATTCTGTGTAAATAGAATAATATGTACACAGACTTTGAAGTGTGAAATAGTAGAACATGTTCAAGGAACTTCAAGCAGTACCATAGATCTGGGGGAGTAGAGAAGATTAACATGGAAAATAAATTCTTAAAAATGCTAAAAGGCTTGTATGGCACAGTAGTGAATGACTTAAGGCAGTGGTGATGTAGGCAATAGAATAGATTAAGTTACAGTGAAGAAGTACGAGAGACATGACTGACTTATTAACATTTATGTTCTTGGTTTTTGTATAGTTGTTACGTGTCCAAGCATCAATTCCTTTACCTTGGAACATGGAAGATGGCGAATTGTGAATGGCTCCCATTATGAATACAAAACTAAGGTAGTTTTCAGCTGTGACCCTGGTTACCATGGACTAGGCCCTGCTTCTATTGAATGCCTTCCTAATGGTACCTGGAGTTGGAGAAATGAAAGACCATATTGCCAAAGTAAGTAGCCAGTCTGCTAAATTTATTTCATAAGCTATTCTTGATTGAATTGCTTGAGCACTTCCTTTTCCAAACACACTTGAACAATAATGGATTGATATTATTAAAAAGGTCATTTATTCCCATTAAATCTTAAAATTTTGTAACGTTTTTTGAGTAAATGCTTATGAAAAAAGTATGGGCTTTAGATACAGAAATCCTGTGTTTGATTTCTATCATTTACTACAAACTGATAATGCCTCTTGCATACTGACAACTTGCCAGGCACTGCTTTTAGCCCTTTACATGTATTAATTCATTTATTGCTTAGTTCCTATCCTATGAAGTAGTTGTTATTATTACACTTATTTTGTCAAAAGGAAACAGAGCCCTGAGTTTAATCATTTTACCTCAAATCAGAGCCTGTAAATAGTGGAGAAATGAGATTCAGTCTAAGCACTCTATACCATCTGGCTTTTAATCACTATTTTATATGATGTTTATTCTCTGTCATCCTAAATTTCTTAAACTAGGTAATTACAATAATACCTATCTTTTAGTTATTATAATGATTATGTTATTATAAATGATATTATGTTGAAAATATCAGCTAGAACCTGATTCGCAGCATGACCTCAATAAATATTTATCAAGGTGCCTGGATGGCTCCATCAGTTAAGTGTCATACTCTTGATTTTGGCTCAGGTCATCATATCACAGTTGGTGAGTTTGAGCCCTGCATAGGACTCCACAGTGACAGTGCATACCTTACTTGGGATTCTCTCTTTCCCCTCTCTCTGCCCCCCGCCCCTGCTTGCAATCTCTCTCTCTCTAAGTAAATAAATAAATGTTAATAAATAAATAAATAAATAAATAAATAAATAAATAAATAAATAAACATTGATTCAAATTGAACATATTATCATATTTCCATGCATCTCATAATATAAATGGGCAGTATCTAATATAGATAAGCTAACTGAACATAGGGTATTCAAATGTAATATCTTGACATTCCTTTGAAATTTCTTCACTACGTTTTTTGAGTATTTACTCTGTGCCAGGAAGTATGCTACACTGAAAATGTATTCTGTGTCCAACACAACTCTAAGGCATTTATGACATAGGCACTCATAATTTATAAATAAACTAATAAGAAATCAGATATCTAAATAGGATTATGATTATGATGATTAAGAAGCTTAACAGAGCAGGCAAAGGTCTATATGTAATAAGTACACAAGTATCTATTATGATTTTAATTATGAATATTCAATTATTCAATATATTTTTTTAATGTTTTATTTGTTTTTGAGAGAGAGAGAGTGTGAGTAGAGAAGGGGCAGAGAGACAGGGGGACAGAGGGACAGAGGGCTCTGCACTGACAGCAATGAGCCCGATGCAGGGCTCAAACTCAGAAACTGTGTGATCATAAACTGAGCCAAAGTCAGCTGCTTAACCGACTGAGCCACCCAAGTGCTCTGCAATCTAAGAAAATCATATTTATGGAGTAAAATTTCAAAAAAAGTTGTCTAAATTATATTTGATATTCTAAAAATATGACCTCTATATTTGCAAATTTTTGCCCTGTTCTTTCAGGTTTTCTCCCAGGATCTTTCTTTGCCTCTAGCATCATTGTTTTTTCAGTATTATTTCATTAAAAGGGCACATGGGATAGGGGTATTTCAAGGAGTTAGGCAAAAAGTATCTACAAAAAATCAGGCATTCAACAAATGTTTGTCTGGTTCTTTTGTGATGCTTAAGAAGGGTTTAAAGATACATAAAATGAGGTTCCTGCCTGCAAGTAAGAGTGGGGGAAAGACAAGGAATCTAAGGATTGCAGTTCACTGAGAAAATTGAAAGAAGAGTAATTTTGCTGAATCTCAATTTATTCACTCTTAAAATAATATAAATATTAGTATTATCAATATTAATAAATATTATACCTACCTCAAAGGGTTGTTGAGGGATTAGTTCAGAACAGTCACTATATGTAAATTTTTATAAGCAATAATTTAAAGTTTGCAAATTTTCTATTTGTCCATCTAATGGCCACCTAAAGCCTAGAGATGAAACTCTGAGTTGCAGCCAGAATAAGACAGGTGGGCTGGTGGTTAAGTATTGGATTCTGGAGTTTGACCGCTGTGTTTTAATTTTGATTTTGCTATTTACAGGCTTTGTAACCTTGTTAAAGTTACTAAACTACTATGTGCTCATATCTTAGTACATACAATTCAGATAATGACCACACCTGCCTCATAGGGTTCTTTTGAGAATTACTTAAGTTAGAGCACTAGCAGTAGTATCTGGTACAAAATAAGCACTCAATAAACATTATCCACTATTGTTTCTTATTCAAGAAAGACATTTCATTTGTAGTGTTTAAATTCAAGGGAGTCCTAAGAGCTGCGTTCCAAATGACCTAGTGAGTTGGTCTCTTTTCAGGTTTTTAAAACCTACAAACAAAATGTGAAATAGAATTATATCCAATAATTTTTTTTGTGAAAATCAAGTGATATTTTGCATGTAAATCTCTTTATAAACTGTAGAGATCTCAACCAAAATTACTTGTCATTACAAACATACCTCAGAGATACTGTGGGTTCAGTTCCAGACCACCACAATAAAGCCAGAACTGCAATAAAGCAAGTTAAATGAGTTTTTTGGCTTCCTAGTGCATTATAAAACTTACATTTATACTATACTGTGGTCTATTCATGTATAATAGCATTGTGTTTACAAAAACAATGTACAGACCCTAATTAAAAATTGCTCAAAACGCTAATGGCCATCTGAGCCTTCAGTGAGTGGTCATCACTGATCCCAGGTCACCACGAAAAATACAATAATAACAAAAACTTTGAAATATTGTGGAAATTACCAAAATGGGACACAGAGATACAAAGTAAGCAAATATTGTTGGAAAAATTACACTGATAGGCTTGCTCTGCGCACAGTTGTCACAAACCTTCCTTTTGTGAAGGCACAACATCTGCAGAGCACAATAAAGTGAGGTATTCCTGTTCTATCTTAGCACTGTTTTAGGTACAGAGGAAACTTTGACCCAGGTAAATCAAAAGGATTTCCCAGTGTCACTTTGTAAATCAGAGAGTCAGACTGGTGAATTACCTTTTTCTCATCTTGTGATTTTCTTTTTTTTTTTTTTTTTTTACAACCACCTACTTGAGTGACCAGATTGGCTAAGCACAAATGCAAAGAAAATAGCTTCATTACAAGTCACTGTCACTTAGAAGGTTTTATGAGACTTGAAGTGGATCAATTTTAAATTATGTCATTTCCTCTGCATTTTCACACTCAAACTTTTTTTTTTTTACAAATGTCAGTTTCGATTATAAATAAGTCAGATCATAGACAATTCAAATGTTGAAAGCATGATTTTGTTACAAGTGCACACTGACTGTGTCTTTAAGTGTTTTTTTTTTTTTTCCTCTTCTTCCTTGTCTTTAAGTTATTTCCTGTGGAGAGCTTCCTACACCTCCAAATGGAAATAAGATTGGAACTCAAACTTCATATGGCTCCACAGCCATCTTTACCTGTGATTCGGGGTTCATGCTAGTAGGCTCCGCCGTACGGGAATGCCTTTCTTCAGGTCTCTGGAGTGGATCTGAAACCAGATGCCTAGGTACGGATTTTTGAATTATTTTAACCAACCACACCCCCTGCCCCCCACCCCTAGAAAAGAGGCAGACCTTTTTTCATAATAAGAGATGACCATTTATATCCCATCGGTAAGGATGCTAACCAGAAAATGCTTAACTTTAAAAATGTCTCATGGTAGAAAAGCTATTAAACAGATTACTCTTAAAGTTAATCAACTAGTATTTGAAATGAGAATCTTAGGTCATTAAGGTGAGATGCATTTTCTTCCAGGCATTGTGAAAATAAAAAGGTGAAAACTAATTGCCGAAAATTATACGTCTGCATACTCGGCTGGGTTAATCACTGTAGCAGTTAATGCGTTCTAAACTATAGTCAATCCTCCTTTCACCTATTTACTTAAAGGTAATGATCAAAGGAGAAAAATGACTTCCGCATTCAAAATCTTTCTCCCTTTTAATTTCACAAGATTTTAACATGTGTAATATTACTTTCTAGTAAAGTTTTTAAATACAATTTTTTTTCAAACCTGATTTTAGGCAAATTGGATTTTTCCCCTTAGGGTTTTTAAATTCATTATTAAAAAAAACTGTTCAGTTAAAGAAACTGAACTAGCTAATTCTGCTTGCCCCTCCTCCTTTATTATTAAAAGAGTATTATGATTTATGCTTTATCTTTTTTTCAAAGACTAAAATAATTTTTTAATATTATAAGAGTGGTATGATTTATGCTTTATTTTTCTCCAAAATGATTTCAAGATATGACAGCAAGTACTGAATTAAGCATAATTAAAATTGTTCTAACTATTCACTTATCTGCTGGGTACAAAGGATACTCTTTTTGTTTACCAATTTAAAAATTGCTGACCATTATGAACAGGTATTGAAAAATATGGACAATGTTTTGCCTCTAAATATTTACTGAGTTTAAGAATATGAGGCATGGCAGAAAAGTGTAGCAATTTAGATACATATCGTTTTGCTAATAAGCTTGAAAATATTCATGGCAATACAATCATGATTTGAAACTTAAAAAGGTATAGCTAGGGGTTTTGATTAAAATCCTATTTTTCTGCTCTCAGACATATTTGTTAATAGGTATACTTGGAAGCGTAGAAATAATGTTTTCTTTATGACAGCACGTATATTTGAATATGCTATAAGACCATAGCATAAAAAGTGGTACAAAATTAAGATCTTTACATATTCACATAGGTTTAAAAAATCAAAATATTTTTAATCCTTCCTAAACTACAGGAAAGATTACTGTAGTAAATTACAGATTACTAAATTACAGGTTACTTTAGTTTACATATAAATTTGAAAATGTACATATAAACTAAATTTGAAATACTATATTTTTTGGCTCTATGTCCTGATAAAGTATATAATATTGTGTATTATATACTGAATATTGTATATAGAGGATGGTTTTATTTACCCGTTTAGAATCCTGATTCTGTTCTTTGAAGAGATAGGGCATAAAAGGAAGATTTGTAAGAAAACATTGCCTCTCGGTCTATGAAGACAACATTGCCATCCATTGCAGAGGATGTAGGTGTCAACACCTAATATAAATTCCAAAGGATGTTGGTCAAAGGAAAGTGTAATTGCCAAACAAGCAAATCCCTAGAATCTTACTCTTGAACTTGATTTTAAGGATTAATGTAGTTCAGTCATTCTCATTTTTGAAAAAATAAAAACAAAATGAAAACAAAACAAGCAAACAAACAAAAAAACTTACTCTTTATAGCCCCAGACACTTTTGGCTAAGAATGGCCGCTGGAATGTGCTTATAATTTTTTTCCGTAAGTATAGTGCCTTTATTCCCAATCCCCCCAGCCCTTTATTATGAACTTTTCAATTTTTCAGTTGAAACACTAGGCAGTGACCCTTGACATATGCATGTCTCTGTGCCCACCACCTAGATGCTACAATTAGCATTTTGTCGTATTTGCTTATCACATATGTATCTATCCTTCCAGGGCTCTATCAATCCATCAATTCATTTTTTTTTTGATGCATTTCAAAGCAACTTGTAGAATTCAGTGCACATTTTTTGTTAAACATCTCAGTATGCATATCATGCCTATCATTCCCTAGAGTTTAATACTTGCTTATTTTCTTGATTCTTTTTTACCACGGCAAAATGTGTATACAATGGAATGTACATCTCATAAACATGCTCATAAGCATGAGTTTTATCAAGTGGTTTTGTTAAACCACTCCGTAGTTATAGAATAATACTGTTACCTAGGAAAAGTTCCTCATGGCCCTGTACAATCTGCAGCTCCCCCAACCCTGTGACAATAATTGTTTTTTCATCATATGTTAGTTTTCCCTGTTCTAGAAATCCATACAGATGGAATTCTACATTATGTACTGTTCATGTAAGACTTCTTTCATTCTTTTTCATCCATGCTGTTGTGTGTATCACTACTTTTTTCACTGTTGAGCAGAATTCCATTATATGAATATGTCACATGTTGTTCAATCTCTTAATGGTAGACACCTCACCCTTGTCCAGTTTTGGGGCCATCATCAAAAACAAGTTGCAATGAATATTCATGTAAATGTCATTTTTTGTGAGTATATGTATTCATTTCTGAGAGATTTGGGAGTAGAATTCCTGGAAGACTTCTTGCCCCACATTTTTTCCAGCATGTGGTATAGCTAATCTTTTAATTTTATCCATGCCATTGGGTATATAAAGGTATATTATAACATTTTAATTTGCGTTGTCTTGATAATTACTGATAGAGTACAACTTCTTGGGCTTTCTGGTTGCAAGGTCTTCATTATTATGTATTTTATAAGTATTTTCTCACAACCTGTGACTTGTTTATTTCTCTTTTTAATGAGCAGAAATTTTAGATTTTGTTAAAGTCTGTCTTTGCTGGTTATTGCTTTCTGTGTCTTGTTTAGGAAACCTTTGCTCAACCATAAGTCACAAAGATTTTCTTTCATATTTTCTTCTAGAAGTTTTATAGTTTTTGACCTTTTATATCTATGATTTATTTTTAATTTGTTCTTGTATGTATAACAAAGTAAAATTGAGGTTTAGTTGGGTTTTTTTGTTTGTTTTTTTTAGAAAGGTATCTGGTACTATTTGTTGAATAGGTTTTATAATAAATCTTGAAATTTTGTATGTATATCCTCCAAATGTGTTCTTAATTTTTAAGATAACTTTAGATACTGTATCTTTTCCAATCTCATATATGTTTTAGAATTAGCTTATCAATTTTTATTTTAAAAATTATCTAGTAGAATTATTATCAGGATTACATTGAACCCATAGATCATTTGAGGAGAACTGGCATTTGATAGTGTTGAATCTTCCAACTAATAAACAACATATTTAGTATATTTATTCACTTATATAGGTCTTCAGTTTTTTTTCTGCAGTAACAATATTTTGTATTTTTAGCATAGAGATCATGTATATATATTGCTAAATTTATTCCTGAGAATGTTTAGTGTGTTTCTAATATTATAAATTATATTGTTCATATTTAATTATGTTTTCTATTGAATTAAAATTTTCACATTAATTGGTTGCTGCTAGTATATAAAAATATAATTATTTAAAATATTTATCTAGGGGTGCCTGCCTGGGTGGATCTGTTGGTTGAGTATCCAACTCTTGGTTTTGACTCAGGTCATTATCTCATGGTTCATGAGTTCAAGCCCCATATTGGGCTCCACACTGACAGTGCAGAACCTACTTGGGATATTCTCTTTCTCTCTCTCTGTCCCTCACCCACTCATGTTCACTCTCGCTCTCAAAATAAATATTTTACTTACTTACTAGATACTGGTTTATTAACTCAGAAACAGCCAGATGGAAGATTTGCATAAGGCAAGGGATGTGGGAAGGGTGCAGAGCATCCATACTTTCTAAGGGCCCCACTCTCAATCTCCTAGTGTTCTTCAACCCACAAGCTCTCTGAACCCTGTGCTTTTGGTTTTATATGGAGGCTGCATTACATGGGCATAATTGATTAAATCATTGGCCATTGGCAATTAATTCAACTTCTCTTCCTTCCCTCTTCCCCAGAGTTTACAGGGGTGGAATTGAAAGTTGCAACTTTCTAATCACATGGTTGGCTCCTCTGACAACCAGTCCCCATACTAGGGTGAGGTCCCAAAGCCACTTCATTAACACAACAAAAGAGACTTTTTTTTTTCTCCTATCATTTAGAAAATTCCAAAGGTTTTAGGAGCTCTGAGCCAGAAACAGGGACCAAGATCAAATATATATTTCCTATTATAAATCATTATATCTATTGGAGATGTCTTTATCAGGTTGAAAAGTTCCCAATATTCTAAATTTCTTGTTAGTTTTCATCATGAAGGAGTACTGAATTTTGCCAAATGCTTTTTCTTCATCTATTGAGATAATTATATACTTTTATCTCCTTCATTGTCAATATGTCCATATCTTTTTTACTCTGTCAAATTAGAGTGGTTGATTTTATGTATGTTTCTAGATTGGTTTTCAAAAATATTAAGGAGTTTTGCATCTATTTTGATGAAGGACATTGGTTTTTCATGTGTCTACCAGGTTTAATATCGGGGCTGATTAAAAACTAACCCTTTTTCTCTAACTTCTAAGAGTGTGTACAATTTTTTTTTTTAACTTTAATGTTTGGTTGAAACAGTAAAAACATTTGAGCCTGAGTGGTTTTATGGGGAGGAGTTTAAGAATTCAAGTACTTTAGGGGTGCCTGGGTGGCTCAGTCACAGTTGAGTGTCCAACTTTGGCTCAGGTCATGATCTCAAGGTTTGTGAGTTCAAGCCCTACAACAGGCTCTGGGCTGGCAGTGCGGAGCCTGCTTGAGATTCTCTGTCTTTCTCAAAGGAAATAAAACTTAAAAAAAAAAGATTGAAAAAAAAAGAATTCAAGTAGTTTAACATATGAAGGGCTATTCATATTTTCTGTTTCATCTTGCTTTAGTTTTGGTATTTAATTTTCAAAGTAGTTGCCCTTCTGAACTGCTACATGTATTGGCATAAAACTGCTCTTCATTTTACCTTATCTTTTTAATCCCTGTAAGCTTGTAGTGGTGTCACTTCATTCATTTCTATTATTGGTAATCTTGTTCTCTGCTTTTGTGTGCTAGATAGAATTAGCTAGGAGTTGAGCAATTTTGCTGCTATTTTTAAAGAAAGATTTTTTAGCTTAGGTAATGTTCTCTGTTGTATTCTATTTCTATTTTATTGATTTCTGTAGCTGCTTTAATATACCCTTTCATCAACTTTGGTTTTATTTTCTCTTCTTTATTTTGTCCCTCTTTGTCCTGTTCTTAAGGTGGAATCTTAACTCATCGATTATATATCCATTTTTCCTTTTTGATAAAAACAATGCTATAAATTTTTTCACTAAGCACTGATTTATCTGTATTCCTCAAGATTTGATGTGTTTTATTTTTATTTTTACAGAGTGAAATGTTTTCTAACTTCTTTTAGACCCAAGTGTTGCAAGAAGTGTGTCTTCTTTTAATTCCCAAATATCTGACATTTTGCTGAGTATCATATTTATCTTTATGTCATATGATCATGTTTGCATTATTTGTAGCATGCTTGTAAATAAACTTTTAAGAGTTTAGTAGTGTTATATATGTATATAAATACACAAGACTTAGTTCACAATATTAAAGATATTACTTTCTGACCCATTTCAGCGGGTCACTGCGGAATTCCAGAGCTCATTGTGAATGGTCAAGTCATTGGAGAAAATTATGGATACAGAGACACTGTTGTGTATCAATGTAATCCTGGTTTTCGATTGATTGGTTCTTCAGTGAGAATTTGTCAACAGGATCACAATTGGTCTGGTCAGCTCCCATCCTGTGTGCGTAAGTAAGCATGACAGAAGTAATTAGAAGTCTCTGTTCTCATATAATTACCAATAATTTTTTCTTAGGTAAGATGCACATACACTCAGAGACACATAAAACCATCCATAAAACCATGAAAGCAGAAGAAAATATTAGAATGTCTGTTATTATTTGTTTTTTTGTAAAGATAAATTCAGCTATTCTACTACTTAACATAAATCTATAATATTTATAAGTGCATATTCCTGTATGGAAGGTGTATTCTTGACTAAGTTTTACTTATAAGGATTTTAATTTCTTGAGAGCAAATGCAGCAGCATCAATATTGTCATGATGTACTATTATGAAACTTTTTATAGTGGAAAATACTTTGGATAGATTTTTTTCTAATAATTATGATGCTGTAGTTGTTACATCAAAGTCATATCCTGATGGTATCATTAGTAGGGAAAAATTCATCCGACATGACATGAAGAACTGTTGTTCTCATTCAAGTTCTATTACTAATTACATGAGCTACTGCAGGTCATTTAATCTCTCTAGGCCTTAATTCCCTTATATATGAAGTGAATGGTTAAAAGTATTTATAATTATCATTCCTTTTAGCTTCAAAATCCATCTTATTCTTTTTTTTTTTTTTTTTTTTTTAATATATGAAATTTACTGTCAAATTGGTTTCCATACAACACCCAGTGCTCATCCCAAAAGGTGCCCTCCTCAATACCCATCACCCACCCTGCCCTCCCTCCCACCCCCCATCAACCCTCAGTTTGTTCTCAGTTTTTAACAGTCTCTTATGCTTTGGCTCTCTCCCACTCTTAAATGCATCAATATTAGATGTGCACATTTAATATAATTATAATATATTTCATAAAAGCTTATGTGAAATATTTAAAATTTATTTGTTTTAAAGCATTCTTTTCACTATTTTAAAATTCACAGGGGAACTTGGGTAGCTCAGTTGGTTGAGCATCCGACTTTAGTTCAGGTCATGATCTCATGGCCAGTGGGTTCAAGCCCCACATCAGGCTCTATGCTGACAGCTCAGAGCCTGGAGCCTGCTTCAGATTCTGTCTTTCCCTCTCTCTCTGCCCCTCCCCCACTTACACTATGTCTCTGTCTCTCAAAAATGAATAAATGTTAAAAAAAATTTAAATTCATACAAAATTGTGTAACACTATGTAATTTGGGAATTGTTTCAATATCTCTACTGGTTCAACAAATATCTCTCTGATCCTTAAGTTAATTTAGATATGAACTTACCCATGAAGAATAAAGTGGATTGTAAAATAAAACCTTTTTATCAATAATTTTTAAATACAGCTGCTGTGCTTTGTGCTTTGTGCTTTCTGTTTATGGCATAGATTTGCCCAGTGAGCATTTATTATGACTGTTATAGTACAAAAGTAATAATAAAAATTGAATACTGATAATTGTTTTATTTATCTTACTCCACTGAATACCCAGCATTTCACAGTGTTTCACATCACAATCTATCCTATTTTGGACCTGAAAGGCAATTATCAATGTATTTCTTATTTGTGTCTTTTTTCTAATCCTTTCCATCCCCAATAACTGACCTTTATTACAATTGGTGTTAGAAAATGAGAATAAACACTAAATATGTTGTAATTGTGACATCATGTGATCATACTATAAAGATTTTGAAGGCTTCAGATACATAACACATGGGACTTTTAGCATGGATTCATTAGAAACATTTCACTTGTTCTCTGACTAATTACATCCATATTTATAAATTTCGTTGTCAAATTTTTACACAAACAACACATATTCATTGAAGTTCTAGTTTCGTGGAAAATACTTCCAGGGGCTGAAATTTAATAGAATAATAGAGCATAGAGTTAACAATTAATACTACTTTCCTAAGGGGCATATGTGTGTGTGTGAGAGAGAATGTGCACACGCACACACACACACGCGCAAACTGATGATTTAAAGAGAGCATATTATG
Source organism: Neofelis nebulosa (assembly GCF_028018385.1). Lineage (NCBI taxonomy): Eukaryota > Metazoa > Chordata > Mammalia > Carnivora > Felidae > Neofelis > Neofelis nebulosa. The sequence continues at coordinate 57,033,588 of NC_080795.1, read as the reverse complement.
CCTGGGTCTGTCCTAGATTTTTTCCCCTTTCATTTATATTGAGGTCTAGCCAACTAATAGCACTGTTTTTCTTGTTGAATAATTGAGACTATAAAAGAAAATTGGCCTTTGGGGTAAAACTGGTTTCTTTATTGATAATTTTAACAAGAATAAGATGCAGTTAAATTTCCAAATGAGTAGATTGACATTAACAACACAGCTGAAAAATAATTGCTCTTGGGTCATTTCAGAAGTCCTAAAAGTGACTATGGTTTTTCACTGTGCCCAATTATGAAGCCCTATTACTGGATTTGCTCTGATTAATAGAGGGAGATGATACAATAAAACAGTTCACAGAAAAAGAGTGGTCAGGAAAAGCCCAAGCACTACACAAAATCATAACAGAACTCTAACCCTAAAAAACTTTTAAATATTTTACCTAATTGGTACATCATTTCCCAACAAAATTGCGCTAAATTATGAAACATCAATTGTGAAGAAAATAAATCATTAAGATTGATTGTTTTAGAGAATGTTAATCTTGGTATCCCAAAATAGTAAAGAGAATTCTAACACAGCATCGTGCATTATTTTTATTGTTTACATTATATAGTCACGTTAATTCTTGACGCACACTTTGTCTATTATCCATAAAAATGAATCATATAAATGATATTAAAATATTTCAAAATTAAATACAAAAAATCCTGTTTTTATATACCTTTAGTTCTCAAACTTAACTAGAAGAGGAAAATAGGTTTGGTTTCATTCTTCTGCTACTAACTAGATACATAAACTTCAATCATTCCCAGATTTGTTTGAATTTCAGTATTTGTCCCTAAAGAGAGAGAGAGGGAGGGCGGAAGGGAGAGAGAGAGGGAGAGATAGAGAGAGATAATGAAAAGGTACCATGATTCTTTAAGCATCTCTGCATCACCTGCATAAAATGATCACAATTATAAATATATATCTATTTACTAATATAATATTTCTATTATATTAGACTATTTTGGCATTCCAAATTGCTCATTTGTAAAGGTAAAAGCACTTTAAATGTATTTTCACATAAAAGTGATCTTCTTTCTATGTTGTTTGGAATGACTAACTGCAATTGTCATGTGATGACTGATAACCAAATATTCTGCTTTGTTCTTCTCCTCTCCCTCACCCATTGCCATTAGCTGTTAGCTGTGGTCACCCTGGTAGCCCAATTTATGGACGAACAAGTGGCAATGGATTCAACTTTAATGATGTGGTGACATTCTCTTGCAATATTGGGTATGTAATGCAAGGGCCCACAAAGGCACAGTGCCAGGCCAACAGACAGTGGAGCCATCCCCCACCAGTGTGCAAAGGTAAAAGTCTAATGATATTCCAGCTTAGAGCATGGTAGTAATATGTTGTGTCAACATACGTGACAACATTGAAATAGCTTGGGCAGATTAGTAGAAAGTTTTCAGCTAATAAACCAAACAGATTTAATATTGGTGTTCTTTCATTTAGCTATGCTTTCCTTTTCTCCTTAATTTTTACCTTATGGTTTTAAAAGGTAAAAGTAGCAGGTTTTATTTTAACTGCTTAGCTTTATTATCTTGTGCCCATTTTATGGCTGCCTCTAAAAAGTCATTAAGGTCATTTTTACTTGTTTTCTTTATAAATAAGGTAACTTACCTTTGGATTTTTTTTTCATATTTTTGGAGAGACTGTTTGAGTCCTGTATTACCATTTGCCTACACTGGGGGGTTATTTATTGTTTTCTCTATAGAAATGGATTAAAGAGAATTTTTTGGTGTTTTTCCATTTCCAAAGAAGTATGATATACTTCATATTGTCTGATAAAATACAATCAAGTTATAATTTTTCTACATTTTTTGTGGTTTAACTATAGCTTAAGGTATCATTCTTTAAATCTATATTCAGAAGAATACTTATGCAGGTACCATTATTCAAAGTTTTTTCAAAAACCTTTTCCTTTTCCTATCTTTTCAACCATATGATTTCGCTTCATTAGATAGCCCATTCATTAATTTTATTCCTAGAATCTTTGATTTGATTGAATTTACCTTTGATACTCCATCTCTGATGGAAATCTATGTATATTATTCTAAACACAACTTTCAAAATTTGTCATCTGTTTAGTGGTGAACTGCTCTGATCCTGGAATTCCAGCCAATTCCAAAAGAGAAAGTAAAATAGAACATGGAAATTTCACCTATGGCACTGTGGTATTCTATGATTGCAATCCTGGATATTTCTTATTTGGATCTTCAGTTTTAATATGTCAACCAAATGGACAGTGGGACAAACCTTTACCAGAATGTATCAGTAAGTAGATAATGTGAATTATTCCTTGAGAAAATGCCATGGAAGCAAAATGGATGTCTATTGTCTTATAAAGTATCTAGAGCTATATGTCAGAAGGATTTTGTTTTTAATTATTTCTTGTAATTTTTTTATTTAATTTTATATTGTGAAACTATACTTCCCTGTATTCTGCCACTTGAATGCCAAATGCCATTTTTTATTAATATGAATGGGATTCTTTGGCTTTGAGCTTTGATGAAGCAGATAGATTATGAAAAGCAACATCTTTTATAGCCTATGATATTACCATCCCATAAAAGGCAATTATATTTTGATTTTCCTTTGTGCTAATATTTTAAATTTCATTTAAGGCTATATTAGTCTTAATATAAACATCTACCAGGGCCTTAGAGTACTTGAGGATTTAGACAAATGTGTTACTTAAAACTTAATGATTTAAACATTTATCATATTACAGACACATACACATATAAATGCAGTAAATGTTAATACACATCATTTTTCAAGTCAGTGAACATCTATTGGAGTACACTGTGTTATATGTTGTGTTGGAGTTGTAGAATATAAATAACATAAATTATAGCAGATACGCACGAAATTCGCATGCATAGTGAGGAAATAATTTAACAGAAATAATTACGTGAGAATATAGAGAAATGAACATGAATTTGAAATATTTAGTTAGTTATTAAGTCTCAGCTATAGCTATGTCTCAAAGAGTTGATGAGTCATGAAAAGAAAGACAAGAACTTTATAGATTGAAGAGGCAGTGAACCAAAACTCATTGTGCAAGTGATTTTTGGTTATACTAAATTTCTAAATTATAAAATTATTTTATGATAATGTTTTAGTTAAACATAATTTATAGGGTGGGATTTCTTGAAAATTTTGTGAAATCATTCATGCTCTAATGAGGCAACAAAACTTTATGCAGTGCCCATTAAATTTCAGCTTCCATGCAAATAAGTCAATTGTTGATCTTTTGCTTAAAATGTATTCCACTAGTTTATACAGTTTAGTCTAATAGATTGACTATTTCACTTACTTTACTTTGTGTGGCTATAGCATTAAAGTTAAAAACCTTTCATAAGACATATAAACATGAACTTTTTCAGATTTTCTTAGCTCTCGTGCACATTTTTTGCCCTTTTAATTTCCTGTAGTATCTTTGGTAAATGCAAAGTACTCAGGGGTTTTTATTAAGTTTATATCCCCTTATGTGCTATTTAAGATTCTGGAGTTACATTGCATTGAATATTTTTCCATGTTACAACTAAAAGGGGATACACAGTTCCCAAGCTACCTCTAGGTTATAAAGAAAATACAATGCACTGATATCTGATTCCACAATGATATCCACTGATATCCACTGATATCTGATTCTACAATGCACTGATATCTGATTCCACTATGCTTAGTAGTGTTTCAGTCAACAAGACACAGTATTTTCTTCATACAGCATGATTTATACATTACCAGCCAGGATTAGAATTATTCTAGACTATATATTAGATTGTGTGTCACAGATCCATCTTCAAATGAGTTCCCTCTCCTTTACCTTCAAAATCCTTCCATTTTAATTTCTGTATGGGCTCATTTTGAATCCCATATAGCATTGCAGGTCTTTATTTAGCTATTTCACATTACTTCTCTCTCTAACTTGCATATCCTTGTCCAGGCACATATATACTTCAAACCCATGCACGTATGCGTATAAACACACACTCACCACCACACACATAACAGAGTTAAACTCACTCATTTATGCATACTTGGAGTGTTCCTGCAAAACACTGGTGAGCAGGTTAACGAGATTACTCATATAACTGCAACTTACATTTTATTTTTTAAAAGCTAGCTTTCACATGGATGTTTGACTTTGGGAGGTTAGGTATATTTGAACAGATAATTTACTTCTGATTTATAAAAAGTGGTGCAGGTTGTTCGATAGGAGATATAAAAAAATTTTATATTCAATAATTATGTATTGTAGTGATTGACTGTGGACACCCTGGCGTTCCTCCTAATGCAGTCCTGTCTGGTGAGAAGTTTACCTTCGGGTCCACTGTTCACTATTCCTGCACAGGAAAGCGTACCCTTCTAGGCCAGTCATCAAGGACTTGCCAGTTAAACGGCCATTGGAGCGGAGCACAACCTCATTGTTCAGGTACCACTTGGAAAATTGGACAATGTGTGCTGAAAGTTGTATTATTAGTATTTTATTATTAGAAATATGTACACAAAACATCCCTAAAGAGATAAAAATAATAGTTATTAAAATCTCGTGAGACAAACTGTAAGATAATTTATACATTTATTGGAATACTTCTTAAGGCAATTTAGATTCAGAGCACAAATTAATACTCATCTTGTAGATGATAAATTACTGATACATGTTTGAACTGTGTTATAGCTAATGTAAATAATTAAGTGGTTTTAGGATGCTACTTTGAGTACAATGCTTTTGTTCATTAAAATGGTGAGCCACTCAAGTTTGAGTATTCCATTTTAGCCGATGCAAATGTAATTTTCCCCAGAAAACAATGTTATTTAAATGATTTTTCTGTTAGAGTTCAATTCTATTAAACTTTCTACACAATCGATTACTTAATAGCATACTTTTAAAATAAAGCCCTAAATGTTTTAAATTAAACTAAGCCAAGTTTTCTGAAAGATATTAATAGATAATATATAATTTGAGTTTCTGTAACCCAAATAGAGTTATCTTATAATAAATGAATGTCGAAGCTATTAAAAATTAATAATTTATTGAACAGTATTTGATAAATCTTCTTTTGAGCTGTTTAAGCTACTGCTTTTCTTAAAAAAAAATGTCACTTAGGGCACCTGAGTGGCTCATTCAGTTGAGCATCCAACTTCGGCTCAGGTCACAATCTTGGGGTTAGTGAATTTGAGACCTGCTTCAGATCCTCTGTTTCCCTCTCTCTCTCTCTCTCTGCCCCTCCCCTACTTGCGCTCTCCTTCTCAAAATTAAATAAACAAACAAAAATAATGTCAATTAAGTTTTAGATCTGTGATGTCTCCCTTTTTGATACTACTTATTATATATTTGTTTTTACCCATCAGTTAAATGTTGGTGCTTATTTTTCTGCCTGTTGTTTTATTTATATTTTGCTCATTATCTTTATATTATTTTCTCTGTGGAGATCATAATGATGACGCAACATCGAGTTGTTGTTTTCCCTTTAGAAGTAAAAGTTGTGAAATGGGGGTGCCTTGGCAGCTCAGTCAGTTCAATATCTGACTTCGGCTTAGGTCATGATCTTGCTGTTCAAGGGTTTGAGCCCCCGCTGGTCTCTGTGCTGACAGCTCAGAGCCTGGAGCCTGCTTCAGATTCTGTGTCTCCCTCTTTCTCTGCCCCTCCCCCAGCTCATGCCCTGTCTCTCTCTCAAAAATAATTAAACATAAAAAAAGTTTACAAAAAAGTTGTGAAATGGTTACTTATTTCAGAGTCTTCTTATAATTAGTGGTTAATCCCTGTGAAGTAACTACCTAGGACTTCAAATTTAGTCTATAGATTTAAAAAAACTCTTATTTTTAATGTGACCATAATGTGACTTTAATGAGAATTAAAACTCTTATCTTACAGTAACTCAATTAACTCAGATAACCGATTATGCATAAAAACATAAACCTATATGTATATATCCCAATGTATTAGAAAACTGCTTCTGAATTGCAAACAAGAATGGTCATAGATATTTAAAGTGAAATAGTGATCTTAACATTTTGTGTGGTTGTTAATATTACATCACATGAAAATGAGGTGGTGTAAAGAAGGATTCCAAATATACAGGACACGTCAAAAAAGCCATCTACACACAGCTTTCCAATGTATATGCCTTCAAGTTTCTCTCTCTCCTTCTTTCTCTCTCTTAATGTATAATAATATAGTGGCAACTCTGATTAGAATTATTTAAGAAATGATAAAGGGACTGAATAAATCTTAATGTTAAAATCAAAAGATGAACACCTAGCCATGAGCAAAATCCTTGTTAGGAACTTAAGTCAGGGGCCCCTGGGTGACTCAGTTGATCAAGCATCTGACTCGTCATTTTGGCTCAGTTCATGATCTCATGGTTCATAGAATAGAGCCCCACGTCGGGCTCTGTGCTCACAGCACAGAGCCTGTTTAGGATTTTCTCTCTCCCTCTCTCTCTGTTCCTTTACTACTCATTGTCTCTCTCTCTCTCAAAATAAAGAAATAAACATTTTTTAAAAGGAGCTTAAGTCAGAATTTCTAATCTTTGTTTACAATTTATTTTTATATTTTCATATTGGAAAGAATACAATTCATTTATCTTTGATCAGTGGCCATTGGTAGAGAAAATTAGGGGGTGAGATTTTAGTCTACAGGATACTGTATTGTAACATTTACATTTTCCAGCACATTACAGTTCTAATTTCACACAAAAAAATATTTTCAGCTATTAGGAAATTCAGAGAAGGAAACATGCAAATTATCAAATACAGTTTTTAATTTTAGTTTTATAAATTCTTTGTCATTTGAGCTCATAGTATTATCAATTATAAATTTTCCATTAATTTGGTCATTATCTAGGTTTTGAGATACTGATAAAACGTCCTTAGCCTGTTTACTAGGCCGAAATATCACGGATATGGCAAATAACATTATGCTCTGCATGATTTTCTTTTTCCTTTAGGCCTTTTCTATGACTGGACTCAGATGGGAAATGTGAATTATGACTTTGCCCAGTCAGCATATCATATTAAGCGGGCTTGGATGGCTCAGTGAGTTAAGCACCCAACTCTTGACTGTAGCTCAGGTCTTGATCTCAAGATCATGAGTTCAGGACCTGAGTTGAGCTCCACTCTGGGCATCTAGCCTACTTAAAAATAAATGAATAAAAATTTTTTTAAAAACACAGCATGCACAAACACAAAAGCCTACAAGCATTTGGACTAAATCATGAACATAGTCAACGTTTAATGAGATGAATTAATCTGAACTGTATTGAATTTCAGGTGATGCTACTGGTACCTGTGGGGATCCGGGTACTCCTGGTCATGGTTCTAGACAGGAAAGTGATTTCAGAACCAAAAGCTCTGTACGTTTTGCTTGTGATATTGGTTATATCCTTCATGGCTCAGAAGAAAGAACGTGTTTAGCCAATGGCAGTTGGACTGGAAGGCAACCAGAATGCAAAGGTAATCTAAGCAGAAACTAAATACACTGAAAGGATTGGAATTTAATGTGCATCTGAATTCAGTTGGTCACTATACTACAGGTGCAATCACTACTAGCCATTCGTCCTGTCCCATCGCTGGAATAAAGGCATTAGTATTACATTTAACTGACCTCATCCTATAGGAGAACTATGATAGATAATAATTATAAAAAATAACTCTCATGGGCTATGTATACACAAACATTATTTAATACAACAAACATCGCGATGGGAAAAATTAAAAATATTTCTTAAAAGCATTTATATTTACCTCTTCACCACAGACCTTTATGTAATAGACACTATCAGGGAACAAACAGATTGTTCTTAACATTAGTTCAAAATCTGTTTTAGTTTTCAGGTTGGTAGAAATGGAAAAATATAGGAAGATGCCTAATTATAAATGAAATTTTTATGTATAGAGTACAGTTGTTGATAGCTTGAATCCTTAAAAATTTTGGTGTTTAAGTAAAATTGTTAATCATTCTGACTGACTCAGAGTTAACATAATTAACTCTTTACAGATTGGCTAGAAAATGAAGTGTCGCTGAAAAATTATCCATATAATTTAAACTGTTCTTTTTGAGATGACTTTAGTGCAAAAGCTAAACTTGCAAAGGTAATTATGAAATGTACTTGATGTTTTACCAAATGTAACAGGTTTTATAAATAGAAAATAAGTCCCAATAGAACCTTCTTGACAGTTTCCTGATTGATTATATTTCAAAATCCTTTGACGATGTTTAAAATTAGTGTCCGCATTCTAGGAAAAAAGGATAGTTATCTTTTTTTAACATTACCAAATTTAATCTTAATTAAGAGAATTGCAGCTCAGTTGCTATTATAAGGGAAACAAATTGAGGAACAATATTGCTGAGCAAAAGACAATAAGTAAGACTAAGATCTTTAATGACTCCTCAAACTTATTTTCCAAAGGAAAAATCTCTATAAATATATTGTACATGGGTGATCCTTTTGTTCGGCTGAACTACAAAATAGTTTTTAGATGAAATGTGTGGTGCTGACTTTGTTTTGTTAGTATGTACGTTATGGATAAAACAGAACGAGGAGTTAGAGAAAATATAGCAGAATTAACATTTTTCTCATGGATGGAGTTCATACAAATCATTTAGAAAAGCATTCTAGTAGATGAGTAGACAGAAGGAATGAACAGAAAACACAGAGGAGCCAAAAAACAATATTGTAACCTATAGAAAAAAATTCTACATAATTACTTGTCAGAAAATTAGAATTGATCATCAAAGCATCATTTTTCACCTGTTTAAAAATGAAATTCTAGTGTATGTACAACAAAACTAGAACTTGAAAACATTTCTGGAGGTTTTTTTGTCATAATATTTTAGGATAGGATAATTTGACAAAATACATATTTATTCATAGAATATATATAGCTTTGATTTATTAACTTCACTTTTGAGGATTTTTTCCTAAGAAAATAAAAATATTAAAGAAAACACACAATTGTGATGATGCAATTTTATATTTCTAATTGGTTATGACCAGCAATTGAAAATAATTAGACAGCAGTAGGAAAAATATTACATAAGCAATTCTATGTTTACATGGTGTAACAGTGTATCATCAATAAAATATTAGAATAAAGGCCATGAGAAAATGTAAATTTCTCATGTAAATTTCATGTAAAACTGTTAAAAATTAAGATTCAGAATTAGGCACTCTAGTAAAATTCATGGGAAATGATATTTATTTAAAACAAAGAATAAAAGGCAGTACACAAAAATGATAACAGGACAGAGTGGTGAAATTTGGAGGATTTTATTCTCTTTATTCCAAATGTTTTGTAACATTATATTACTTTAGTAACAGTAAAATATAAAAGCTTTCATAGGATGTATGGATGTGATGAATAAAACACATGAAAATAAAAATATCAGAAGTTTTAAAATAATTTAATAAATAGAAAATACAAATTTAAAGAACATAGCATTTTGATAAACTGACAAGGATTTTAAAAATGATGGTGTCTGATGTTGCAGAGAACGTGTGAAAACAAGCAAAATTTTTTTACACCATTGATACAAGTGTATTGTTATAACATCTTGGGTAACTCTATATATACTTCAAAAAAGTAAAAACATTTTTCAAAAATAAAAATTATTGAGAAATTCCACTTCCAGAAATTTATCTTAAAAATACCATATGATTTCACTCATGTGGAATTTAAGAAACAAAACAAAGGATCATAGGGGAAAAAGAGAGAGCAGAAAATCAAGAAACAGACTCTTAACAATGGAAAACAAACTCATGGTTACCAGAGGGGCAGTGGATGAGGTGACAGATTAAGCAGCGTTCTTCTTGTGGTGAGCACTGAGTGTTGTATGAAAGTGTTGAACCAACAAATTGTACACCAGAAGCTCATATTACGTTGTATGTTAATTAATTGGAATTTAAATAAAAACTTAAAAAACGGGACCTATGTACACAGTTGTATACATAAGCTAGAGTATGTTAAACTGTATTATATGATAAAGAAATAAAACTAAATTAATTTCATGTAGGTCAATAGGAGATTGGTTAGGTAAGTCATGAATATACATATAATAGAAAACTATCCAGTTACTAAACTTTATGAAAGAAGGATGCCCTAATTATAATGTTGAGTAAGAAAAATAAGATTACAAAATAACATATTTCTATCTTTTAAAAGGGTATTATTTTACTCCTGTGTACTCTGTGCTTAGCACAGTGCCTGAAATAAACATCATGATGAATATATATCCATTTATATATATTTGCATATACATATTAATATAAGTATATATAAATATTTTACCAAGTGCTATCTCTTGGTGGATTTATACATTACCTTTAACTTCTTCTTTATACTTTCATTTATTTTTTGACTTTTCATAAATAGCTATCACCTTGATAAAAAGTGACAAAAAAGGTACAGTAATTTTAAAAATTATCTCTAGTAACAAAAAAGGGTAAACATAAAATATGATTCATATAATGTATCTGACACACAAAAATAACCAACTGGCAAAAATATATCATGTTTAAGCCTTTCATTTACTAGTCTAAATAAAATCCAATACTCTCATTATACACTATCAGAATCATGCTTATGAATTTGTGCTAGTTGAAAATCTGCCATTAACTAGTTGTTAGACCTTGGGCAAGTTACTTAATCCTTGTGTGCCTCATTTTCTTACCAGGGAATGGTAATGATGTTAATATCAACTCAGAATTTTTGTGATATTAATTCATATTGAAAAAGTTGTGGCCGTCACATAGTAAGTCCTCAATGAATGTTAACCATCATTTGTATTAGATTAGGTCAATTGACAGCTGAGAAATGACTCTAGGAGAAATGGCTTTGTCAGCTAGTAGTAAACATAAATGGAGCTATGTTCACAGATAACAATCAACTCCCACTTTCCCCGAATGTCAGTATTACAGAGGGAAAGTTGTTATCGCTGCTCTTGCTGTGTCCAGAAAGCTTTCAGCTTTCACGCATGATAGATTTGCACTTACCTCCTTTCATTTTAAGTTAATTTTACTTGTGTAATTAAGATAACATTCTGAGTAAGAGGAATGTATGTATTGAGGGGGAGGAATTAGAGACCAGAGAACAGGAGTAATAGTGTGATTTCTCTGTACCTGGAAACCACCCTGACTAGAGAAGTTCTTGATTTTTATTGTGCAAGAGATAGACTGAACCTGGGTCCTTATTACAACATGCAAACTACATGACATCTTAAAACAAGGATAATGTTTTTCAAATCTTTCTTGTGTTGTGTCAAGGCTATGGGGCATGACACATAACGGATAGATATGACCAGATTATTGTTTTAGGCAGGTACTAATGAATATAGAAGAGGATAATTACTCTTGACAGCACATAAAAATATTTACTGTATCATATATTCTGCTGGAAATATTATTTGGAGTATGACATTGTTGTATTATGTATGAAATGTGTAAGTTTCCTATCTACATACACATACACAAACATACAGTACTATTACAAAGGAATGGCAAAATTAAATATTTGAGATGCAACAAGTGATTTAGATGGTACTTCTAAAAGTATAATTACATTTCATATTCATAAAGATAACCTTAAACTATAAAGTACTAAAATACCCTCTTATATTACAGCAAAATTTAGTATTATGTCTAATATAGGCTTGCTTTTAAGAGATTTTAAAAATTCACTTATGGCATTAATGACCAATAGTTAAAAATAATACAGAATATCTAATCATATAAGGCATTTGTGTTTGTGATTCTTATTTAGGATATGTTGCAAACTTAATGTCACACATTCATAGAATTTACTTTGTTTTTATTCAATTTATTGTTTTGTACACCTTAGCCCAGAAATAGAGATAATAAAGTTTTAATGCAAATCATTTATATACTTACATAAATAAAAATACACATGGATGTTTATAATACTTAAATTGTTCATTTTATATCTATCCTCTTAGTACAATTAAAATAAATCTGTCACATCTTGTTGTTACATCCATTCTAGTTTTACATGAGTTGTTGTTTTTTAGACCGACTCTTCTAATCCTTCTTTGAAAGATTTTGTAGTACCCAAAGGCAGTACTCTCAAGTAATTACTTTACTGTGTAATGTTTCTACCAAAGGCACTAAAAAAAGTCTTCAAAAAGTAGCCGTGATTTGCATCCCAGTAGTTAAACTAATAGAGTCAATATAAATTCATCTTGAATTTCAACTATTTATAAAAGATAATCCAATGCTTCTTTTAGAAACTTTTGTAGCTCCTTTGGATAATTTGAAAGAATCATTTAGTCATTACCTTTTTGTGAGAGGAATTCTAAAAACACTTTTATATCCACTCTTACCCGTTTTGTTTTATAGCCATACAGTGTGGCAACCCAGGAACAACAGCCAATGGAAAAGTCTTTCGGATTGATAGCACAACGTTTTCCAGTTCAGTTATTTATTCTTGTATGGAGGGATATATCCTTTCTGGACCTTCAGTTAGACAGTGCACAGCCAATGGAACATGGTCTGGAAGTTTGCCTAACTGTACAAGTAAGTTTCTTCTCATTAGTTTAAACTATCACTAGTAATGTGAAACATATTTGAGGATATAAATGTGTATGTGTGTGTTTTGTATTTAATCAAACCATGCCAGGTTGTGAATATTGGCATTTGTCTTCCAGAGTAAAAGGGGGTAGTAGTGTAATAGTTAGAATGTGCACCAGTGGCTTTAAGTATCAGTTGGCTTACCAAGGTACTACACTGGCAGAGGAAAGAGGAATCACAGAACATCAGTGCTGTTAATTATAATTTAACCATTCTTTAAGGATAGTGATGAATTATCAGCTGTAATTGAGATTAAATATACAAAGGAAGCAATTTTATTTTGTCCGTTAATGCACATCAATAACTGACTTGGTTTTAAAATTTCTAAATGAAGAACATGTTGTTTCTGGGGCTCAAAAAGCTATCGGGCTTTTGTCAAACATAGGGTTGCGAAGGTCAGTAGTTGCTCTCGACAGTGTCAGTGGTGGAGCAGCCCTGGACTGACCTCATAATTCACAGAAATCTAACTGAGGAGACAGGCTTTATACTGTGTGTGGGCCAATGACCCATTCCCTTCCCTTTAAAAGTGTAGCTCTTTTGTGAGTATTTGCATTTCCTGAATGACTGGCTCAGATGAATCATCCCAGAGGAGGATGCCATCAAAGTCATGTCATGACCTCCTGTGATAGGAGACAGTTGCTTGTAGTTACTATCTTGCCTACAAAGATTGTGTGTGCAGTGACAGGGCTGTTGAGGTGCCTTGTGTGTATAGTGTCTCTTCAAAGGTGAAGGGAGACTATGGCTAGGAGAGTATTGAAATGACCACCGAATAGAACACATTAGCCACATCTATAATAGCAAAACATTTTCCAGTTGTTCGTTCGAGTCAGTAAAAAGTAATATCCCTGGCCCTATGTCAGCCCCAGGCATTGTTACATCTAATCTTTTGGATAATTCTTTACCTGCCCTTGGGCAGGTCCTCACAGACTCATCAGTATTTTGCTGAATACTCAGGGAGTTCTCTTCCTACATCTCTCTTTCTTTCTGTGCCTGTCCTTTCCGGTACTCTGTCTCACAAACTCTATCCATTTTGCTCTCTCCGGGCTCTTAGATCCATCTCTTCAACACAGGGAGTCTGCCTGGGGTCCTCCCCTCTGTGCCAACGCCTGGAAGTTCTTCTCTAAAGGCAGTTCTACTCTAAAGGCAATCATAGGACTCATCTCCTTGGTTTTCTGTCTCTCAAGGATCACAGTGCTTCTGTGCTTTCCTGCCTGATGAAACCTGGTTTTTGTTTCCTGTGTGTGTGTGTGTGTATGTGTGTGTGTGTGTGTGTTTTCTTTTCTTCTGGTTGTTTCAAATGAAGAATAAAAATACGTTCCCCCTGATTTCTCCACTTTGAAGGAAAGAAATCGTTCTGTTTACCTTGAAAAAGTCTCATTTTTTGTGATACTGAAAAATACAACAATTAACAAATATGATTTACTATTTCCATACTATATTACCCCATTTGAGTCTTTAGAACTGTACCCTGGTGTCTTTTAAATATCAGCTCAAATGGGGGTGCCTGGTGGCTCAGTCGGTTAAGCGTCCGACTTTGGCTCAGGTCATGATCTCGCAGTCTGTGAGTTCGAGCCCCGTGTTGGGATCTGTGCTGGCAGCTCAGAGGCTGGAGTCTGTTTCAGCGTCTGTGTTTCCCTCTCTCTCTGACCCTCCCCCATTCATGCTCTGTCTCTCTCTGTCTCAAAAATAAATAAAAACGTTAAGAAAAAAAAATTTAAATATCAGTTCAAATGACTCATTTGCCAAAGCCTTCTCAAGACACTTCCTCATATCCCTTTTAGCTAGAAGTGATCTCTTCATGGTGTATAACTTTTTTTTTTTTCTAATGGAAATTACTTTTAAAGCTGAACAGTTAACTTTATAGGGCAGTAGTAACCAGGTCTGTTTATCTCAGTGACTTTCTAGAGTGGAGCACAGAACCTAATATATGAGTGATTAAGTACTTAGTTGTTCACTAACTGAAATATCTAATTTTCATTTTAACTATTAGTATACACAAGTTACCATTTCACTCCATTTTAAAATGTTTGCAGAAAGGACCTGTAATTTTACAGATAACATGGCACATAGTTTCTGGAAGATAGTATGTGTTTAATATACAGTTATCAAAAAAATGAAATAATGAGTATATTCACAGTAAAGGAAATCTGTTGAGTAACACATCTTTTGTTTTCCGCACAATGAATAACAATGTAATTTCATCATAGATAAATACCTAAGTCTCTTATTTGTTTTCCAATTTTAGTAAGGATAAATAAACATATCCCAATTTTTGAGACCGAAAATTGCACCTAATTGGATCATTTTCATTTTTCTTTAAATTTTTAAATCAAATTAAAAATCACCTAATTCAAGACAGATTGGTTACAAATAGTATATCAAAAATATGAAGAAAGTTTCTTTCCTTATGTCAGTTCTTCAAGGAGAAATGTGTTAAATAAGGTATTTCAAGCACTAGCTTTTAAATGATGAATAGCTATTAAATTAAAAACAGAATTTGTAACAGTTGACTTACTTTATAGGCAAAAGAGTGCCAACATCCCAGTAGCAATCCAAACCAAAAGCAAAAAGAAAAATATCCCTAAAAAAGGAGCACAGAGAGAGGTTTTAGTGGAAATTAAAATAGGCTAAGCTTCTATAAAGAATCTAACATACTGATAATACTTATATGTGGTAATAAAACTGAATTAAAGCAACTGTCTCAGATTTCATCTCATTAATTTACAGTGGAAGTTAATTTAAATATATGATTGATAGAACCACGTAATTTTATACCTGGAAGAGATTGCATCATAGACTTGCATGTGTAGATCAGGAAACTGAGGCACCAAATCATTTAACTGACTTATTGTCTATTGTCAGAGTTCACTACTAAACAGTTATTTCTGCCACACACATGGATGGAATTTTCCATTAAATTCAATTATTTTACATATAAATATACACACACATATGTGTATACATATGTATGTATGTACATACATACATATCAGAAAGGTTAAATTCAAATAAATATTTTAATAAATTTTGATTTAATATAATTGCCTTTTTTTATAATTGCCTTTTGTAGACATCATTTTTTAGCACGTATACACAATACTTAAATATAAATTTGAAATGAATTAAGTTACATATGAGGAAAATTTAAAGTGCCTGAATTAAATTTCCAAACCAAAGCACTGGCAGCATTTCTTGGCAAACCCACCTAAACAAAACAAAACCTTCCTTTCTTTCCCCAAATGGTTATTGTTTTTACTCATAAAGAATAATATCTGTTATTGAGTGTTTGCCAGTGGTTAGGATTTGTGCTAAGTGCTTTTATACAAATCCTCTCCTTTATTTCTAATAACAAATCTATGAAATATATACTATTATCCTTTCTATTTCACATTTGAAGATATGGTATCTTACAGAGAAAACACAGCTGTATTCCTCATGGTAACACAGCCAGCATATGCAGGATCTAAGATTTAAAATCAAATCTATTTGACTCAAGAAGCAATTTTCTCAGGTTCACTTCATTCTCTCCTTTTGTATTTTTCCTCCTTTTTTTTCACTTTATTTTCTATCTTTACTAGAATAGTCAAGCATATTTGCATAGTATAAATATAAGACATTACTTAGAATGCATATGGAATTGTTTCATTAATTTATGGCCTATTCTCTATTTTTTTTTTCAATTCCTCTGCACTTACCATTTTGAGTTCTACAGGAGCATATTATTTCTTAATGAGTTGACTACTTGTAATATTTGTTTTTTTCAATGATACTTTCTGCTTAAAATCACAATTTCCTCTATTTACGTTGTCAATAATTTTGTTGTGTGTCTCAAGATGAATGTCCAAACATACAGTACAAATATATATAAATAATAAATATTCAAATCTTGCAAGAGATGAAATATTTTGATGAGTTGAGTCAAAGGAAATGAATCAGGCTACTGTTGAATCACATACGTAATCATTGGCAAAGTGGATCTGCTGGAATTGGAACAATATCAGCTGAAAGATATAAAATCAACAAGACAGATGATAGGATAAATGTTTCAATATAGGATGATTCAAACATAAAATAATTAATAGGGTCCCCTTGAAGAAATTAATAAAACCCTTACAATATAGGTGAATGAATTATCCATTTACAATGATGTGGTGAAAGTAAAGTGAAAAGAATTCAATTCTATTTGGATTTTTTTCTACCTTTTTTAAAATAAAATTTTGGTCACTCTGAGTGGTTTTTTTTCCTGGGCTTGTTATCCTTAGGAGACTAGTTCCTCCTATATAGTAAAAATCAGGGTAGTGATCTAATTTTTAAAATATAATTTTATTTTTTAACTTACAGCAGGATATATTTTATCTAAAAATGCAGAATTGTGGCTATGTACGGTAATTGGACTACTTATGGATTCAATTAATAAAAAATAATTTATACAAAGCCTATTATATTGAGGTACTTTCCCAGGAACTGAGAATACAAAGTCCAGTAAGTAAGGTCTGTGGGCTCTAATATTTCATAGGTCTGTGAAGAAGCATTGATATTCCAAGCACTTTCGCCCTTTGAGAATTTTCCACCATGGTGATTTGCAATGTACCTTTCATTTGCTTGATTGGCTAATACACACACACACACACACACACACACACACACACACACACACACTCCTTTTCTGTCCTTAAAAGAACCACAGTCCAATCACATGGATAGATTTGCTTTGTTCATTTTAATGATTTTTGGAAACACTTTTGGAATAAACATAATTTAATAATAATGGTAATGTCCCCACACTGCCTCTTTCACATCTAACCAGAGTAGAAATGTAGTAAAGAGGTAAAATTTCCCTTACAAAAATTCTCCTAATACCTGCTAATATTCAGCCTGCTTAAGATTATAAGTGAATTGAGAAATTACATATTTAATTAATCTTTCTCTAAAATCATGCCTCATGAAAAGAACTCTTCCGTCTTCTCCAGACAGGTACTTATCCAGAACCCACTACCAGTTCTGGAGTGTGAAACTTCCCCCAAATAACTAGTTTTGTCTTGGGTAGGTAAAAGAATATATCATGAGATCAAGGTCATGCATCTAAATATCATGCACACTTTTGCAGAGGAATTATGTTAAGAAACATCCATGAAACTAAACCAAGCTGAAAGGAAAAGAATATTTGCCATAATACTAAGAAGCTTATAAAAGTACTCTGATTATAAAATTTGATGATGTTCTTTTCTGTGCTGTTCAAGATGAAAGAAAAAAGCTAAAAACTGGGCGACTGGGTGGCTCAGTCAGTTAAGTGTCCAACCCTTGATTTTGACACAGGTCATGATCTAACGGTTCGTGAGTTTGAGCCCCTCATCGGACTCTGCACTGACAGTGTGGAACCTGCTTTGGGATTCTCTCTCTCCTTCTCTCTCTGCCCCTCCCTTGATCACATGTAAACATACTCTCTCTCTCAAAATAAAATAAAATAAATACACCTAAAAAAAGAGCTAAAAACTAAGCACAAGCAAATACTCATTAAAAAATGAAACAGGATCCTTACAGAGCCACCTTTGATACCTAAAGCCCATAGTGCACATAATATTTTGGGAAGAAGATACAATCTGCACCAGGACAGGGCTTGTCAAGTAAAGTAAGGATTGGCTTTAAGTGCTAAGAAGAAATAAAGTCAATTGTTTCTTGGAATTTTTTTAACCCACTAAGACTCCTTCCAAAATGATTAATGTCCTGTATTTGGCAGGTCTTGTCGTTTGGGCCAAGGACAGCATACTCAATCAGATCCAGTGATAAATGAACCTGAGGCTTTTGTTCCAAATAACCAGGGCAGAAATGGTCCTTACTGGATCTTTGTTACTAAACAGAACTCTCAAAGATTTTGCTTTTTTTTTTTTTTTTTTTTTTTTGGTAGAGAACAGGTCAGGGATATGAAGCTACTCTCACATAGGAGAAAACTGGAGGAGATATCTCAGCATCAAACTGCATAAAGTGAAGCTAAAAAGTCATCTAAATCTCAAGGAGAGAGAACTATCTCTGAGTATAGTGGTTCTCAACATGGGTGATTTTGCTTCCGAGGGCATATTTGGCAATGTCTGGAGATATTTTTTGGCTGTCATAGTGCAGGTGAATGAAGTACACTGTTAGTATCTAGCAGGGAGAGGTCAATGCTAAACATTCTCAAAGCATAAAGCAACCCCCTACAATAAAGAATTAGTTGGTACTGAATATCAATAATGCTGAGCTTGAAGTTGAGAAAATCTACCACTGAGATCTAAAAAGGAAACCAATGTTTCAATTGGGAGATTATATAAAATCAGAAGCGTTATCAGAGAAATGACCACCTTTCTGGAACTTCATTCTGCTATGGTAGAATTTTTTCTTGGCTTGAGACCTGGAACAGTACGTGCCTGAGCAAGATTGTTCATTGCTGCATTGTCTCTAATAGAAAAACAGTGACACGGGGCTCAGTAGGTTAAGTGTCCAACTTTGGCTCAGGTCATGATCTCACGGTTCGTGGGTTCAAGCCCCATGTCAGGCTCTGCGCCAACAGCTCAGAGCCTGGAGTCTGCTTCGGATTCTGTGTCTTCCTCTCTTTCTGTCCCTTCCCCACTCATGCTCTGTCTCTCAAAAATAAATAAACATTGAAAACAAAATTAAAAAAGAAAAGGAGTAACATAACTCAACCATCAAGGGTTTGGTCACACAAATTATATTTATGTATATCCATGAAAGGGAATATAAGTGTGATTTAATGTGATCCTAAGTTATTTAAAAATATGTATATCTATTTCTCACTTAGGAAGTTAAAAGAGAAAGTAGCTTTGAAGTGGCACAGACAAGAATCATCGCAATTGTTTTACTTTTAGCATAGATATCATCTACTTAGATTTATCATAAATGATGCCAAGTGGGCCTCAATTACATGATAGAAACTAATGAGAAAAAAATCCTCCCACAAAAGCCAATTCAAACCTTTAAAACATTGTATTTTTTTGAGAATTTGATCTAATCATTTCTTACATATCATTTACATATTTATTCTTTAAAAATATTTACTTAATCTTTTTTTAATAAGTTATATACTAGACTAGGCCCTGAAAATACAACAATGTAGAAAATAGACAAAATAATTGTCTTCATGAAGTTATTGGTGTGTGTGTGTGTGTGTGTGTGTGTGTGTGTGTGTGTGTGTTGTGGTTTTGGAGTGGTGGAGGTCCAGAGATGACAGCCAAGAAAGAATTCTTGAGATGTCTTCAGTGTAAAGGGTGATTTTATTAAAGCACATGGGACAGGACCCATGAGCAGGAATTGCTGCACTGGGTTGTGGAGTAACTGGTTACATATCATGGAGTTGGGAAGGGAAAGGCAAAAGGGAGGCCTCTAGAAGGACTTTCGTATGCTAAAGAGGACTTCTAAGTTACCTGAGGCCTTACTGTTGTCAAGCTAAGGTAGTGTTCCCCTCTAGGAAGGCATTAACATTAAGATAGTAGGGGGCTCCTGGAGAAATGTTATATTCTGTATTTGCCTTGATATTTGTCAGTGGGCTGCAGGTTATAAAGAAATTTAATTTTACCTCCCATTCTTGCCTTTGTTCCTCACATCACTGTGGAGGGGAGGGTGATATTGGGACACCAGGAAACTGAGTCTTTATGTTTCTGGAGATTAGGCTATTGATAAGATTGCCTTTTTCTTGTCATTTACCAAGATGTTTGTAAACTGATGGAGACTCATGTCCTCCTTGACTGTGATTTCTATCAGGTAACCATTTGATTTCTCCTCTTAGCTTTAGGGCAGTCAGGAATGTCTGAGGAATGCCACACATATCCCACTTGCGGTGGGGGGGCGGGCATTGCCGGCATGTGCTTTGCCCTCAGCTTGCCTTATGCCCCCTCATCATGGGTACACGCACCCCGTGTGCTTAGGGGATTTGGTGACTTTTGAAGAGATTTTTCTTGAAAGAAAGCCCAGCATCCCATTGTCATGAACTGATGTCTTTGAATTTTAGGGCAAAGCCCCACATAGCCACTATTCTAAGGCTTTGCCTGGAAAGACCAAAAGCCTCTTTTTTGTTGCTAGAAACAAACTAGTGGCAAATGAAAAGACTGTTGCTATTGGAAACTGCCTCTTTGATGGGCCTTTGCTTCACTAGAAAGCCACCAACAATTCCTTGTGAAGCCCTTGTTGTCAGGCATTTCCTTCATGAGGCTGCCACATATGCAAACTCTTTCTTGGTGCCTCTTTGTAAAATAAGTCCTCTGTCCTCTCTTTCAGTAGCTGTACCTCAGCTTGTGGGCCTTAGGACCAGGTTAGCTGTTCTTTCTTGCCAGGCTTCTATTTCAATCTGTGAAGTGCTACCTAGAAAATAACAACAGCAGATATGTGTGCTCTTTAATGTCCCACTTCTTAATTGGAATGTAGGTTTAAAATTTAGGGGTGTGTGTGTGTGTGTGTGTGTGTGTGTGTGTGTGTGTTTGTATACATACATATATACGCACATATATATATATACACATATATACATATATACACATATATATACATATATATACACATATATGCACACACACACATATATATGTATGTATACATACACACCCAGATGGTAAAAGGAAACAAAATAAATCAAAGGCTTATAATCACTTTTACATAGTTGTAAATTTTGAAACAAAACTGAAATTTTTGAAATGATATTCCTGGTAAATAACCAGGATTTGATTTCCTATTCAACTCAGTTGCATAATTTTAAAAATCGTTTCCTATACAATTATTAAAAGAACAAAAAGTATCCTATATATGCAAAACTCTTAGTAGGATCAGACAGAAACTCTCACTGGGTGTGATTTAGCAAACTGTCCCCAGGGCTCCTAGGATTATCAGGTGAAGTGCGGTGAACATTGTTCTTTAATTTAAATGCCATTAGTCACGGTCTTAAAACTTCTTAGGCTTAGTGGATTAGAATAATATGACAGAAATCTTGACATTCATAATATTTAATGGCAAATTAAGAAATACAATGTAATCGCAGTGCTATTAAGGTCTTCCATGCCTTAATCTGCTTTTAGTCTTTGACCCTAGACCTCCAAAATACTTCTTTAATCTTGTCACCCATCCTGGTGACAATGATTAGGTGATCAGGGAATCTTTGCTGAAGAATTAAGTAAAAGTAAAAATGAAAGAATATAGCCCTGGTTTACCTGATGAAATTATTTACCCTTTTATGAACAAAATGATTGGGGTGGCTCAGTGCTTAAGCCTTTCCAACTTCCGCTCAGGTCATAATCTCACCTTTTGTGAGTTTGAGCCCCATGTTGGGCTCTGTGCTGACAGCTCAGAGCCTGGGATTCTGTGTCTCCCTCTCTCTCTGCCCCTCCCCCACTTGCACTCTGTCTCTCTCTGTCTCTCAAAAATAAATCAACTATGAAAGTACAAAATTATCTCTGAGCAAAAGATTTAAAGGGGGAAAAAAAAGAAAAGATAGTAAAAGCCAAGTAACCCCATGTGTTTTTTTTTTAAATCTTTAGAAAAGAAACAGTGTAACCTTGTATTTTCCTTTTTCTCTTATCTGTCAGAAAGCTTTTAGATAATTCCTTGCCCAAATCAAGCTCAAACCACCTACCACAAAACAGCAAACGCCATTGTCACTTACATATAATCTCTGTTATGCCTTGTTATTAAATATCATATTTCAAATTATTTCGTCTTTTCTCTGTTGTCTTAGTCTTTCTGAAAGATTTTGGGTGGCATTATAAATGATAATATTATATATGTAAACAGAGCCAGCTTTATGGACTAATACAATTGATAGAACCTCATGATGGGGTTTTGGGGTGATGGGGGTTCGTTGGGTTTAGAGCTGATGGCCAAGAAAGAATTCTTGAAGACACCTTTGCTGATTTTATTAAAGCACAGGGACAGTACACGTGGGCAGGAAGAGCTGGACTGGAGTTATGACAGGTAACTCATTATGTACCCTCAGGGTAGGAGAAGGTCAAGGATAATGTCTGGAAGGTATTTTGGAAACAAGGTTTCCAGGACCTTGAGGGGCTTGCTGTTGCTAGGGAAACACCATTTGTTACTGTTTAGTAAAACCTCAGTCATGAGACCCTTCAGATGTGTATCAGGGGCCATAAATTTGGAGTATGATTGCCAGCATATATCTTGGGGGAGTTGAGGTAAAGAAAGTTTCCAAAGGAATTTTTATATGTTAAAGTAGATTGGGGTCAGTATAAGGTTAAACCAAGATTCCCTTCTACCCCTAGCAAAGTGTCCTCATCCAGGCAGCTGAGCTCCTAGAGGGAGGTCACTCTGCCAGTTTCAAGGACTTGTTAGTGGGCTGTAGGCGCTATGCCCATGCTTCTTCATCACCTCATGCTCAAAAGGGTCCTGCGCTGAGGTTTAATGCTCTGTGATGGCTGCCTTAAAATTCTTAATTTCAACTTTAAATTTGCACTTTGTAACTGAGGTCTATTGGGACAATGGAGTATGTGCTGAGGGTTTGGAGCCTCTGCTCATGCACAGTCTGCCTCTCTGCCTCCCCGTCTTCCTAGGATGGGTTATAGGCCACGTGCTCCCTACCATGTTGTGCCCCTGACCTTGCCTGACCTCCCCATTCCCACTCCTACTCGGGGGACACTGGTGTGCTCTCCCCAGTCAGTCCATAGCATCATCAGCAGAGGGAGGCTTACATTGCAATTGTCTTCCATCTCTTTGTGGGGCCCTGAGTGCAAGCATGAAACAGGTAGGGGGTGAGTATATTTTCAGTCTTAGCACAGAGCAGGACAGCAGCTACCCCTCTCTCGGCTGGCAACGACAAGGCGTATTTAGTAAGAACTTGACGCAAGCCTCTCATTCACCCCAAATCCATAAAGCGAATGCCTCCCAGAGTGGAGGTGGCAATTTCTTGGAGGTCATTCTTTCACTTGAGTTGGCAGTGAGTTGGTTAAAATGGTAAATTGATTTCTGTCCCTAGCGATGGTAGTTTCATTGCCACAAACCAAGTGTCCTGTCCTGCATGTGATAGATTCACATTGATGTATTTTTTTGCATCTAGCATTGTTTTAATTAAAAACTATTATAATATCCAGCTGAGTGACACTAGGCAGAAAATATGCTCTCAGTCCAGTCAGCCTGATAAATTAGAGATTCCAATTGCTATATGTGGAAATATGTAGATTTCAAATATTATATTAGAAATCCTGATTCTAGGGGTAACTGGGTGGCTCAGTTGGTTAAGCTTCTGTCTTCTGCTCAGGTCATGATCTCGCAATTTGTGGGTTTATGCCCTGCGTCAGGCTCTGTGCTGACAGCTCAGAACCCGGAGCCTTCTTTGGATTCTGTGTCTCCCTCCTTCTCTGCCTCTCCCCCACTTATGCTCTCCCTCTCTCTCTCTCTCTCTCTCTCTCTCAAAAATAAATCAGTGTTAATTTTTTTTTTTAAAAAGAAATCCTGTTTCTATAGGATGACTTCTACTTGATCACCTAATGCAGATTAAAAGAGGTTAACTGAATCAGTGTTCCTTACAGTATAATAGTACATTAACCTCGCCTTTTCAGAGTCCAAATGCAGTTTCTGAGCCACATGCATAGAATCTGTAATAGGCAGAGCCGATCATAATCAAGAGTTGCCAGCGTGTGGCTTAAATATGCTTATGTTTTGTGATTAAAAATGAATATGGTAACCAAATTTCCTTCATATATATTAAGTGTGCCATATGCTTACTACTTCTCTCCATTAAATATGTGGCACATTAACCATCTGCTCTTCTCATCCAATACTGATAGTCATCAGTTGTGGAGACCCAGGTATACCAGCCAATGGACTGAGATATGGAGATGATTATGTGGTTGGACAAAATGTTTCTTACATGTGCCAGCCAGGCTACACAATGGAATTCAACGGTTCCAGAATTAGGACTTGCACAACTAATGGCACATGGAGTGGAATAATGCCAACTTGTAGAGGTAGGATAATTTCTCCAATATTTGTAAGTGATAACCACCATGTATTTACTTTTTAACATGCCATTTTAAGTTTAAAAAGCATTTTTCTATTATTTCACTGTTTTCTGATAGTAAAAATTGCTGCAGTTTTTATTTTAAAACCAGGTAGATAATAACATATAGGATTTTAAAATGATATTTCCAGAAAGATATTATATCTTATCGTGAGTAATGACAATGAACTTTAATGCAACCAAAACAACAAAAGTATCATGTTCTCTGGTATGCACTCACTATCATCATTTATATTGAGGGGAATATTTAAAACATTCTTAATAAATTAGAATTTTAATTTGATGATCCACTTGGGCCAAGTAATTCAAAGATGGGAGGAAAACTTTCTATGACTTGAGAATAATCATACTGAATTATAAAACTAACTTTTCATAAAGAAAGAATCATGTTTCTTAAAAGAATGCAATCTATAATCAATCTTTTAGTTACTGTAGGCATACATTTGCTACTTTAATGCTGTGTATTTAATGCTGGAAATATTTTTTATAATTTTTTGCCAATTTTTATGATTACTTATGTAATACTGCAGATGTCATGCCAGACAATTCCTATTGTTTCATAATCATACTGAGATTTCTCATTCAGGTGTCTTTCTAAACATCTGTGAATTCACAGTTTAACAAAAAGGATAAATTCAACATGTGTATCTTTCTTAATTACACACATTATCTTGTGTGTATTCTTGATTATCTGTTTCTGAATCAGATCACTATCTACAGTTAACATCTGAAAATATATGAATATTTTATATTTTAGAAGTTATTTCATACACGATTAATTGAATCTGATAATGGGAATGTTATATAACTCAAAAAAACATCATATATGATGCAAGTCATAAAAATCTAGTTATTTGTCATTTTTGGATTTTGCATTGGTTACCCCCCTTTTTCCCTTCACCTCTGTCACATTATCCTACCCATTTCTGCTTGAAGCCAACTTAAAACAAATTTTAGGAGCACGTGGGTGGTTCAGTAGGTTCAGCTTCTGACTTCGACTGAGGTCATGGTCTCATGGTTTGAGAATTTAAGCTCCTAAATTTGGGCTCCTCTCTTGTCTCTTTCTCCCGATCTGTCCCTCCCCTACTTGTGCTCTCACTTTCTCTCTCTCTCTCAAAAATAAGTAAACATTAAAAAAAACCCAAATTTAAAAATTAATGTTTAAACATTTAATAATTTATTTTAAAACCCTACAGTAAAGTTTTTAAAAAGTTTATTCATTTATTTTGAGACAGAGAGAGAGAGAGCAAGTGGGGAGGGGCAGAGAGAGAGAAAAGAAGAGAGAAGGAGAAAGGGCGCCATCAGCACTGAGCCTGACGTGGGGCTTGAACTCACGTGAGTGTTGGGAAGGGGCAGACACAGGGAGAGAGAATCCCAAGCAGGCTCCACACTGCCAGCACAGATCCTGATGTGGGGCTCAAACTCACGAACCATGAGATCGTGACCTGAGCTGAAATCAAGAGTTGGATGCTTAACTGACTGAGCCACCCAGGTGCCCCACAGTAAATTTTAACATATGAATTTAAGTGGTTAATAGAACCCATTTGGATATTTTAATGAGATACATAATCTAGGTTTCTTTTGCAAATGACATAGAATTACTTGCAAATTCTTTGCTATAATGTTGACACTATATATAGCCAAACAGTCCAGATCTTCAGTCTGTCTAAAGGTCATTGGAAAATAATCTTATATAAAACCAATAATTTATCACTTACAGTATACTGAATGGTCACCCTCTATTTGCTTCCCTTAGATGTCAGGCAGCTTGTTATTTTGTAAGAGTATCTCTGACAACCAGTAGCCATTATGTTGCCAAGAAATAGTCACATTCTAGAAGGATTAATTCCAGGGATGTTTCAGGACTACTACTAGGAGAATAAAACATGTCACACCATATTGTCCTCCAAAAGGTTAAATTAGCACATATGCTTCTTCTAATGATTTTTTTTTTTTTACACCCAGGATATTTCAACAGCTGTGTCTAATCGCTTTTAATGTAATTGCAGCTGTTACCTGCTCAACTCCTCCCCAGATCTCTAATGGAAGGTTGGAAGGAACAAATTTTGACTGGGGCTTTAGTATTAGCTACATCTGTTCCCCAGGCTATGAACTATCCTTTCCTGCTGTTTTGACCTGTGTAGGGAACGGTACCTGGAGTGGGGAAGTACCACAGTGCTTACGTAAGTATAATATCTATATTTGAAATTATATTTCCTTCTTTTCACTCTCTTAGAGCTCCTTCACTTAGGACAGCTGTTACTTAAAATTTTCAGGTTTTTCTAGAAGAAAAATGAGCTTGTTAAAGCTCATTTCAAGGTATAATTAAAATTCAATAGAAAATCATATTTACCAGTGTAGCTACTTTTCCTGTCATCCAACTCTTGTGTTCTTTCTGCTCTGACTCTAAATATTAGGCTGAACTACTTTGTTTTCAAATTTATTTTAAAAAAAAGTTATTACTCAAAATAAAGTCCCTTTAAGATGAATTCTACCCCTGGAAAAGTATTCTTATTTATGTCCAGTTTGTCTCAACTGAACACTCTCATTTACTCCCAAATTTCTTTCCACAGTAAATCCTTGTCACTCTACATGGTCATTCAAATCAAGTTCTTATGATGGTATTTGTCATGATAATGATTGTGATTATACATCTAAAATGACTAGAGTAGGGGCACCTGGGTGGCTCAGTCGGTTGGGTGTCTGACTTTGGCTCAGGTCATGATCTCATGGTTTGTGAGTTTGAGACCCACGTCGGGCTCTGTGCTGACAGCTCAGAGCCTGGATCCTGCTTCGAATTCTGTGTCTCCCTCTCTCTCTGCTCCTCCCCTGCTCATGCTCTGTCTCTCTCTCTCTCTCTCAAAAATAAAAACATTAAAAAAAATAAAATGATTAGGGTAAGCATGGAGATGAGGGATTATTATGATTTTCTTACAGAGGTTACTTTACAATATATATTCCAGCAAATGTCACTTTGAAATTAATTTGGAAGATCACAAGACAAAATAAAACTCAGCGTTGTGTTTTACACAAATTATTGTAGTACGTGATATGTGCAGTGTTCATTCTGAGGTGTCCAGTGCTATCCTGTTCCTAGTCTTCCCTTCCTCCTTCCTTCTCTTCATGAGGTAAAGCATCACCACCCCTCAACCCCTATCCTCATAGCCTTGAAAGTTAAGCAGATCTAACTGATGAGACGAAACTTCTTGGAACCCTCCAGTCTTCTCTCATTCACAGTGGAAACCATATTGTTTAAAGGCTAATGTGCTTTTTTTTCTTCTTTCCTTCTGACCTCATCGTATCCTACAATCCCCAACACTTCTAGGTTGATGTCATGATGTTACACAAATTGTCCCTTAAAATTCTGATATATGCTAAGGATCAACTTAGAAAAGACCAGTGTGTTCTAAATAAGACTAGATATTCTATGGCTATCTCACAACAGATAAGGACAAGGAGATTTACAGAGATGAGTTTATAGTAAAGTTTGTTTGATATGACTGGGAAAATCTCAATCAAGAAGTTATTTGGATAGAATATTTTATTTTTAGTTCTCTTAAAATGCAAATAATAATGCACTACCTACGACTGACATTGAATTATAACTATCCAAATATAATAGGGTTAACTGTGTCGAAATTGCTTGACATATGTTATTTCTACCGCACATAACAGAACTCCTAGTAAGTATGTTTACTCATGACATTTTAGTTAATAATGACTTGGACTTAGAGAGGGGAATCAAATTGTAAGGACACTGTGTGACTGTGTCATCATTTAAGGCGCCAGCTACATGGTTATATGGCCTACAGTTGCACTGCTACTAATTGGAAGACTATGAGTGCCAGTTCAGAGAAGGTAGACTAAAGAGACAATGCTCTTATCCATTGATAGCCAAACGCATTCACTATAGGGACTTTATAGAAGGGAAAGTCTTTTCTCTTTATTTTCACTCAAAGTATGTCCTTTGATCTTAAAGTTTACATCATTGCGAACTGAACCCTTCTGAAAATCAATCGTGTTGATTTAAGCCTCTAAGCTGGACACCAATAGGTTGTTTGGTTTTAGTACATGAAAGTCCACAGATAGAAAACAACAGAATAATAACACGGGGTGGGGGGGTAGGGAGCAGGAGTGAGGAGTTTATGTGGTTGTGTCTCCCTCTTTTGTTGAATAAAGATAAGTTTCTGAGATGAATGACTCAGCAGAAATATGCAAGACAAACTCTTCAGAAGTAGGTTACGAAATAACTTGGCAATAGAAATGATTGCTAAGGTGAAAAGCTCACTGGTAATCTCCGCTGAAGAAATAGCCGTTGACTTCAACATGTGCTAAAGTTACAAAGATTAATAAGAAGAAGACCCTGGCCTTTAGGATTTGATGCTATATTGCTAGAAGTGCTTAGAAGCCAACTAGCACAAAGATTCACAATATCCAGGAAATGTTGAAAATTAAAGCAAAGCACAGTAAACAAATGTTTACCTGTTGCTTTACTCTGACAATTTCCCCTAAATTTATGTTGTTGAATATTTATTTAATAATTACTTTTACTTCTGTTTTAAAAAGAAAAAAAAAGAAGTTCCTAAAAAAGAGGTTTGAAAATTCAGGTTTCTCCTGGAGTCTTGAATTTCAGGAAACAGCTTTCTTTGAACACTGAGCTAAAACTAAAGTGTTCTGTTTTTAGGGTATTTATCCATTCCTATTTGCCTGAAGTGTCCTAGGTGATTCCTGTTGTCCTGGTAGATGTCCTACCCAGTTAAAGGTCCCCGTTCAGCCTCAAAAACATCTTTGGTTTGGATAATGCACCATTTTAAGGGAGTGTTTATACTGAAAAATATTTGGATGTTACCGTTTGTTTGCCTTATAGGAAATAAGCTTTCGGTGCTACATCTGCAAATTTAAAAACCAAGTACAGTTAAAAATCATTAAAATGGAAAATGTATGTTATGTATTTTCTACTACAATGAAAACTTGAAAGCCTGTGATATCTTTGCCTCCATTCTGCATGCTCACTCTGCCCCAGCGTCACTGGCCTTAGGCTTCCTTCACATGCTAGACATGCTCCAGCATAGGGCTTTGGCAACACTGTTTCCTCTAGCTGGAATGCTCTCCCTTGGGGTATCGGTATAGCTGACTGCTTCGTTTCCTCCAAATCTTCCTTCAATGACAGACACCCTGGTCACCTTGTTTAAAACCTACGCCTTATCTCTCACCATCTATCACATCCACAAATTACTTGGTCCAAATCTCCTTCCTCCACACTGTTTCTCCACAGACGACTCCCTGCCTTCCCACATACTATCTTTTTTACTTACTATGTTTATTTTTTTGTTTGCTTCCCTCACAAATGCATAAACTCCACAAGGGAAGGAATCTTATTTTGTTGACTGATAAGTCCAAGTACGTAAAACTTAGAATAAGTTCTTTTAGTTGTTGGGAATTATATGACGGACACAATAATCCATTCAATTTGTTTAGAAACTCTGCCAGGATGGTATTTTCAATAGTTGTTGTGGAATTTTGAGATTCCTTGGTTTTGTATAGATTTGGACTGTACGGGGCTTCTTTACTCTTTAAAAGACACTCAAAACCCCCCCACAATGCTTCAAAGAGGAAGACAACAAAATACTGGGATATGTCCTCTGAGTGTTCAACAGAGTACAGCAGAACAAAGAAGTGTACCTGTTACATGCATATAAAAAGAAAGAACAATCTGGAGAGTACAGCCTAGACCACTGGATCCTTCCGACAGAACTATCTGCGAATCACATGCCTTTTCAGAAGTATACGCCAACTCTGCAAATGATTTGTACAACAATGTGGTTTGATTCTGGTCAATACAAAACAACAACAAAAACACAAAAAATTCTATAGTTGCTTAGGTGGTCTCCTAGGTGGAAAACATCTCAATCAGACTATTTTTAAACATATCATGCTGAGCCATACATTCAATATATATCACATAGAAGCTAAAAAAATTTCTGTGGGGCACATGAACGTGAATAACCTGTCACTATAGTTCCATATCCCAGTTATTGTCATCATTTTTCTAAACTGTTGCTCTGATGAATCCTAAATCTTTGTTATAATTTTCTTTTCATTTCCAGCAAAATTTTGCGGTGACCCTGGTATTCCTGCCCAAGGAAAAAGAGAAGGCAAAAGTTTTATATACCAGTCAGAGGTTTCTTTGAGCTGCAATTCTCCCTTCATATTAGTGGGATCGAGTACCAGAATATGTCAAGCAGATGGCACTTGGAGTGGCTCGTCACCTCACTGCATAGGTAATATTAATTAAATGTTGATTACTCTTAGTAATTTTGGAATTATTGGATACTAGTTACATTGAATAAACTAGGGGTGACTACATATGAAAAATAAGTGTAAAATACAGAAGCAATTAGAAGGCGTTGAAAATGAACACAGTTAAAACATATGATGTTATATTTAGCATTTAAAACTTCCTGAAGATACACTCAAAATAATTTCTTGTTTATCAGTAAAATGAGAAAGAAAAAAAACTCTCAGATTAATAGAAGTAAGTACTAGCATTTTTGTATACAAATTTTGTATACATTTTTACAGTTAATTTATCTTATTCAAATGACACGAAACTTGCTCCATAAATTTTAAAAAGGTACACCGATTTGAAAATGGCTTTAAGCACATTTCTGTAATCTTAAATTAAATGCCACATTTGGTAAACCAACCAAATAATCTGTCATACAAACTAGCCAATTTAGAGACTACTAGTGCTACCATTTTTATATCTGAATCTCCTATAGGTGTCCATGAAAAATGAAAATAACTAAGCCTGTTTCTGGAAAAACTCTTGCTTCTTGAGGGGAATATTATGCTACCTAGATTATAATATAGCAAAGTCCCTAAACAAATGTTTTATGAATGTGCTCTTCTTTCATATCCTTCATTTTTCCTTCACTTTTTATCCACAGTCAGTTGGATGTCAAGTGCTTTTATGTTAGAAGGGTTCAAAGTTCAAGAACTGCAAAATTCATGTAAAATGCAGTGCACCTGAATTCTTTAAGATTAGCAGACTTCTGTCCCTGGAGAGATGCTATTAGATTTATACTCTTTATTATTACCCCTGGTCCTTTCATTGAGCCCCAGATCACTCAAAATTGTTTTGTATGAGAGGAATATAGATTAGATATAATTATAAGTTTTAAAGGAATATTACGTTTATAATCTTTATTTTAGAACCTACGCGGACCTCGTGTGAAAATCCAGGAGTCCCAAGGCACGGGTCTCAGAATAATACATTTGGATTTCAAGTGAGTACTTTAAATAAATATTTCTATATATTATAAAACTAGATCAAAAGGCTTCTTTGATTCATGCACATATAATCCTGTTGGCACAAACAGAAAAACATCAGGCTTATAGCTGTATTCATAAACATAAAAAGGTAAATGGCAGAAAAAGCATGAACATAGAAGGAGATTAGGAGAAGAAAAATATGGTTTAAGAAAATAGTATAAGTGATTATGAGGATAAAATAAAAGAAACATTGAAGATAGCTGTGAGCATAAGAAAAATCGACAGTAGTACATAAGAAATGGGTAAATGAGAATAAGTGAGGGGGTAAATAAGTAAATTCTAAACGATGATGTAGAGGAGTGAGGAAAAGTAAAGATAAAAGATGTTAAAGAACGAATATATAAAAATGTGGTTATTTAATAAAGCAATTAGACTAAAATATGTTTCTCTTATAATATGCATATAATACCTGACTATTTTTAAGTGTTTTCACTGCTATGGGAAATGTCTGAGAAAATAATTTAACCTATATTTAGCCACATAGTTGGTTTGTTACAGTGGAATTCTTTAGCATGCCCAGTCTTGTGTGGCTGACTTTCTTATTTTCTCTTTTTCCAGTTTAGATTTTATGTAGAGATTCAGCAGGTTTTTCATTACAGAGGCCTAACAGGAGCCAAAGTGCATAGTGACTCCACAAGGAAATAGCCAATATACATATTACCCAATTGCCTTGTGTTTCGGGGTTTTCTAAATTGTACTATTTTGTGTGAAGCTCAGTGGGAACCTGAAAAACATCCATTTCTAAAGGAAGTACTCATCAAAGTTGCCATATTTTTGTTGCTAAAAATAGTTTCCATTTATCGACAGTCCAGGCACAGTATGAACATTGATTTGATAGCATTTCCAATTCTTCTGGTTTGCCTCAGGCCTGTCTACATAATATTAAAGTGTAATAAAAAAGTGTCCCAGTCTCTATTATGTGGTATTTTTAGAAAACTTTAGATTCATATCTTTATAAAAGGTTTTATCAATTGATCTAAATAAATCCTGAAAAATGGACAACTAGTTAAAGAGCATTAGTCCTCATCATATAGATGAAGACACTGGAAAGGAATTTGATTTGGCTTTGATCACAGAGCAAGTCAATGAAAATATCCTGAGAGAATACAGAATTTTGATGTTAGTGTCTGTGTACTAAATCAGGTGATTTTTTGAAGAGTAGGAGTCCTTTCTAATAAATACCCTTTGAAATAATGAGAATGGAAATGAGTAAGAATGAGTTTAGTATAGTAGTCTAGTGAAATGAATAGAATCATTAACTCTGCATTGTAAGAATTCTATTATAACCATTGAAAAATATTATTCCAAAGTTAACCTAACCCTGAAGTCATATTATTTAGCTAATAAACATTCATTGGATCATCATATTCTACTTAGATAAATATGAATAGACTAGATTTTAAAAATGATAAACTCTCTACATAATTACATTAATCTTTATAAAAATTATAAATGATGTACTGAGTATGTTAAATTAGGAACATCAACTTTCTTACATGCATGTGACTGGTGTGTGTGTGTGTGTGTGTGTGTGTGTGTGTGTGTGTGTATACATATTTAAATATATTTACTAAATCTGTATAGAACCAATGGAAATGTTAAAAGTTTATATAATTCTCACTAATATTAAAATATTGGTAGGTTCCAAATAGAATCCTGGAAAAACCATCTTTATTGGTTGAGAAAACTCTTGCTTGCAAGTTAACAGAAGCTATTTTGAACTAGCTTAAGACTAAAAGCATTATAAGCTATGTGCAGGTAGACCCTAAGAAAGGGACCCCAAGGCACCCCCAAAGACTCCAAGAAAAGGGATCCAGGCGAGACCCATCAAGCCCAGAATCTAGGAACTGGGCACCAGGACTCAGTGTTTTGCACTACTCTGTGTTCGCCTACTTTGATTTTCTGTCTGCAAATTGACCTTATAGCCAAGGGTACATTTTTCTAATCATATTTCAACCACATACAGAAATTGATTGTGTCTCAATCTCAGTTCCAGATTTCTAGAGAAAGAATCAGGATGTCTCAACTTTTGTATCTACGCATGATTTGATCAGGTCAGCAGTGACTTAAGTAAAATTACAGCTGTTAGAAAGCTCACTTCTGAGAAGAATAAGAGAAAGGGGAAAGTGATGAATTACACAGGCACTCAAATCATTTTCTTGATTTTTTTTCTTTGGTGTGTTTATTTACTCTTTTTCTATATAGATTTATATATTAGTTTTTTGGACACAGCCATAATTATTAACATATAAGGATATATTACCTGTTGCCAGAGATGACAAATACTCCAGTGTTGAAAAAGGTACCCAACATAGTTTCTCTTATATCTAAAATATAGTTGGAATAATTTTTGGCTAAAAATAGATTGGTAGTGAAGGGAGTAGCTGTCAAAGTGATTGATACAACATCTAGATTAATTATGGAGTAAATTCCAAACACACATATTTCACTAACTGCCATATTACTCTTTAAATTGAGATACAGGTTTTGGAAGACACATCATTAGTAGTTAAGACTTGTTACATTAAAGTTATTATAAATGTGAAATGTTTATAAACTGACTCTTGGATATTTAAGCCCAAGATATTGAACACTAAGATATTTAGCCCTACCAAAATGACCATGGTGATGATGTATGATTTCCAGTTTATAATCGAAATTAGTACATAAGTACATTGAATGGGGCAAACGTTATAGTGTTTTATTACTTTGAAATGATGACTTTGATGCCATGCATTTTCAAACAAAAATCTCATAAAATCCAATTCATTTTACTTATTTATTTTATTTGAGAGAGAGAGAGAGAGAGAGAGAGAGAGAGAGAGAGAGAGAGAAAGGGCACAAGTGGAAGAGAGGGCCAGGGGAAGAGAGAGAATCCCAAGCAGGCTCCACACTCAGCATGGAGCCCAACATGGGTCTCAATCCCACAACCCTGGGATCGGATCATGACCTGAGCCAAAATCAAGAGTCAGATGCTCAACCTACTGAGCCACCCAGATGCCCCCAAATCCAATTTTTAAAATTAAAAACTTATAATTTTTTAATACAAACTTATAGTATAATCTAAAGTTTAAAAACTTTTTAAACCAGGAAGCTCAGGGCCAAAATTGATGCTCAATGAAAACTCCTTGGATCTTACCTTATGCATATGTTTTTATCCCTTCATTTTTATGATCCTTTCCTTTTACTTCAATTTTATTAATCAAAATCTATGTGTCTTTTACTAGAAGCTACTTCACTTTTTCTTGGATACAATGTTTAACATAAGCACAGAGTAAAAAATATAAATATAAAATGGTTAAGATATATTACAGAAGAAGCCTATAAATTGTAAAGCCATATATATGTGTGTTATATAAATATATATCAAATAGAGATCTTTAATATGTGATGTTAAAAATCAGACACAAATAAATACAGTGATGGAAGTTCTAGGAAAGCAAGAGTCATTTGCTATGAAATATCATGGAAGAGAAAGATCTTACTTAGAGTGTTCTAAATTTATACAAAATTTCTATTATGCCTTGATTAGCTATCTAAACTTCACAGTTTAGAAACTAAGATATAACACATAAAAGAAATAAGGAATTAAAGAAGATAAATTATATTTACCAAGTAGACATGTCTTAGTATTTTATAATGCTTTTGTACAAAACGTGCGATTCGCGTCCAACTGAATTTTTATTTAAACATTGGCTACAATTAAAATATAAATGGATAATTTTTAATTCCTGATATAAAAATAAAATTCCATGTTTTTACATTGCATATAATTGGTTATCCAGAGCACTTTTTATTAGTAAATATTGGTGAGAAAATTGTGCCTAAATTATTTTTTCAAGAATTTTTTGAATTGGATAATGTAAAATTATTTTTCCCAAAGGTAGCCAAATTATATTATTCACATTAGAAGTTAATTTAGAATCAGAAGGTTATAACATCACTAGTTGGAAAAGCATGGAGAGCTATATAAAATATGCTATTAAGTGGGCTAATAACTAAAAAAGTGTCTATTAATGCACTGTTATTTGGAGAAAATTCTGGTAATTTATTTAACTATAATAAATTATGAATAAAAAATTAATTAGAAAATTTCTTTAATTCTAGTCATATTAGATATTTGGTATAAGTATTTGTGAATTTGACAAAACTAGTTATTACATGTATTAGTGACATATAGAAAGTCTTTAAATAAACTACTTCTCTGGTATCTGGTTAATATCTAAAGCAGTATTTATGATGACTTCAGAAAAGTTTACAGAAATAAGGGGAAAAGTCTTACAAGTAAAAAAAAAAGTCTTTGTAATCCCACATGTTTCTTACATCTTATGATCATCAAGTCTTAATGAAGCAGCCTAAATGTACTCCTCAAAGAATAAACAGTGATTTAGCTTCATGCCATGTAAAGTGTA
Source organism: Neofelis nebulosa (assembly GCF_028018385.1). Lineage (NCBI taxonomy): Eukaryota > Metazoa > Chordata > Mammalia > Carnivora > Felidae > Neofelis > Neofelis nebulosa. Next base: position 56,997,211 of record NC_080795.1, on the reverse strand, counting down.
GAAGGGATATCCCTGTATTTAAAGGAACTATAGACATGTTAAATCTTTTTAGTTTTAGTTTGTTTTTAATTTATTTTTTAACCTTTATTTATTTTTGAGAGAGAGAGAGAGAGAGAGAGAGAGAAAGAGAGCGCACGCACGCAAGCAGAGGAGGGGCAGAGAGAGAGGGAGACAGAATCTGAAGCAGGCTCCGGGCTCTGAGCTGTCAGCACAGAGCCGACAAGGGGCTCAAACTCAGGAACCACGAGATCATGACCTGAGTCGAAGTTGGAGGCTTAACGGACCGAGCCACCCAGGTGCCCCAATATGTTAAATCTTCTTAAGTTAGGTAATCAACTGATTTTGTAAAATTAAATTATTAGCCCCCATTCCTTCAGTTGATTTGCCATTTTCAAGAGCTCTTGGTGCGCACAAGAGAGTAACACAGTCCCTAACCTAGAGAAGCTAACTTCTAGTGTGTGGGTGACTTTATAGGATAGATGATAACATTGGTAACTTTGAAAGTTGCTAAGGAAGGACATAAAAAAAGTTCTCCTACTCTGTTGCTACAGGGAAGCCTTTCTAAAAATGTTGTCTCAGATAAATCTTTTAGGATAAGAGCTAGGAAAAGAAAGTTGGGAAAGACATTTCATGCAGGGTAAACAGCATGAAAATATGCATGCATTAAGGGAACAATAAAAATTTGTTGTTATAAGAGTACAATTTGAGTAAATGTAAGTGGTCAATGAAGAAACCAGAGGGATTGGCTGTGGTCAGGATATGGAGGCTTTTATTTGACAAGCTAATACAATGTAACTTAACCTATGGGTGATAAGCAGTAAAGATTTTAAGAAGGAGAATGCGAAGGTCACACTTTCATGTTGATGACTCTGACTTTAGTGTCAAAAATAAATTTAATTGTGGTCAAGATTGGAGAAATGGAAACAAGTTATATAATTATCACAATTGTAGTTATGATTATTGTAATTATGACAGTAGTTCTCAAAGTGTGGCCCCTGACCAAGCGGCGGCAGTATTAATTAGGAAATTGTGGGAAATACAGATTCTGGGCCTCCCCCACATCTACCCAGTCAGAAACTCTCCAGGGAGGCTCAGCTATCTGTGTTCTGGAAAGTCCTCCTAATTATGATATCTGCTACAATCTGAGAACCAAACCTGTAGAAAAGATACGGAGGACTAAAACAGGATATAAAAGTGGAGAAAGACAGAAGGGGGCAGTTTGTGAAAGATTTAGGAAGTAAAATTACCAGTATTTGGTGGTAAATTGAATGAGGGGAGATTCATGAGTGGAAGGTGGCAACATTAACTGAGTTTGAGCCTAAAAGTAGGATTGCTAGAGTGGTGGAGGTGATGGGTTGCGTAAAACCAGTTTGACTGAAGACCAGAATTGCAAAATCTACCTGTTGAGTCACATAAACTAGTCCATATAAGAAATGGACTGGCGGTTGAGCGTCCGACTTCGGCTCAGGTCATGATCTCGCAGTTCGTGAGTTCGAGCCCCCATCAGGCTCTGTGCTGACAGCTCAGAGCCCAGAGCCTGCTTCGGATTCTGGGTCTCCCTCTCTCTCTGCCCCTCCCCCACTCATGCTCTGTCTCTCAAAAATGAATAAACTTTAAAAAAAATTAAAAAAATTAAAAAAAAGAAATGGACTACTCCAAGGGCGCCTGGGTAGCTGAGTCAGTTAAGCATCCAACTTTGGCTCAGGTCATGATTTTACTGTTTGTGAGCTGGAGTCTGGCATTGGGCTCTCTGCTGGCAGGACACAGCCTACTTTGGATCCTCTGTCCCCCCGACACCCCCTTCGTCCTGCCCCTCCCTGTTCTCTCTCTCCCTCTCTCTCTGAAAAATAAACAACAACGACGACAAAACAGAAATTGACTAGTCCGTGCAGCACCATCTTGCACAACTTCAGAGTATGTGAACTGCATGTCCTGGAGCACAATTTGAAGGACTTTATTTATGTTGAATTCAGGGTGAACAATACTCCCCGGAGCTGAACAGTGTAGTGGCCCTGGACAAAATGGGTCCTTGAGGGGGGTAAGAGATCTCAAGGCTATCGTGAGGACGTCTCGGAAGAGAAAATGTAAGACAACTGAAAGAATAAGTGTTGCTATCAGAGAGCAACCCTTGGAATGGAATGTTTCTTGGATAGCATCATTCTGGGTTATAATGAGAATATGAGAAATGGTAGCATTTAGCTGGTCTCGAGGTCCAAATGGGATCTTGGATCAAATTATGTCACCTTAAGCTCAGCCTCATGCTGTTTTAGCAAGTGCAAGTAGGAACTAAGTGGGAAGGAAGGAAACAGGGTGTTTGTGAAAAGTGCTACGAGGAGGGCTGATCGCTCTCAGACTCCGGTGTGCTGGGGAAGGCTGAAGTGGCAAACACTAAATATTCCTCCCCTTGTCTTCCAGCTGTAATCATTTAATAAATCTTGATGATTTTTTTTCCTGTAATGTAGTTTGAGCTAACCACGTCCTTCCCAGGTCTACTCCCACACGTTCAGGTTTTAGCCATTCACATCTAATCCAGTAGGGCTGGCCTCGTGATTAAATCGCTGCTTGTCATTCTTTTTGCTGAGTAGTTTCTTTATGCAGTGGCTAAGTTAATTTTCCAAAGATGGTGTTTTCAACACAATTTTTTCTTGCTCTGAGAGCTCTAGCAACTTTATGTTTTCATTAAAAAAAGATTTTAAATGCCATGGCCTACCATTTGAGACTCTTCAGAAATGGATTCTTACTTATGTCTTTGACTTAATAATTAAAGCTAGGATTTATTTAAAACCTGTGTGCCATCCGTGTATGGATAGATTATATGCCCTATTTCATTTAATTCTTAAAACAAATCTCAAGACAAATAATATTACCATCTTTATTCATAGATTAAGTCTCAAAGAGGAAATATAGCTTATTCATGCAAGATCAGATCCAGAGTTAAAACCACATACACATTTCTGGGGTCTGTTTTCTTTTTCCTTTTTTTTTGTTTTTCTGGATCTCACTGCTTCCCGCTTTACCTCCCGTCAACTTCTCAGCTCACCGTGTGAAGTATCCATGCCAATCAACCAAACGTACTTTCTTTTTTCCTGAACTATATGATGTCTATTTTAACCTTTCTGCATTTTCTCATCATGTTCTTATCTTTTCTACTTTTATATCAGTTGTTCTCAAACGTTATTGTTCATTAAAATCACATGGAGGACTTGTTACAACGCAGCTTGTTGGTCCCCTACTCAGAGTTTCTGATTCAGTGGGTGTGGAGTAAGTAAGGTCCCCGAATTTGTATTTCTAGTGACAATGAGGTTACTGGTCTGGGAACCACACTTTGAGAGCCGTGTTCTATGTTTTTATGTAAATTTCACATCCTTAAAACTTAGTGCAAACTTTGCTTCTCTTCCAGTGTGTATTTTTACAATCCCAACCTTCAGTAAACACATTTGCATCTAATCTCATATTGCATTTACTGTCTTCCATATTCATTTGCCTCTTACACTGTTAGTTATCTTTATTTCCCTTTCTAACTTCATCCATTTTTTTTATCTTTATTTAACTCTCTGTCTTGTAGTCACATGTAGCTTATTGGCTTTTAATATCTTATATATTTTCTTTAAACAACCATGGCAACATGTTTGGCACCTATACAAGCATTGGATACTTAAATATTTGACAATGATATGTACACAAAGAGATGTAAATTTATCCTTAGTTTTGATTTTTCCCCAATTTTATTTTAAATCAGTTTTAAATATCTTTTTCTTCCAGCTTTCACCATGCAGAATTTCTTTTGAAAGCATTTTCTCATCCAAGGTTTTTTTCTATGTGTTGCCATATTTGAAGTTGCATTGGTATGTTTGTTTTTTTTTCTCTGAAATCTGCTATAGGTAGGAAGTGTTGTGCAATTTCATTGCAAAAAAGGACACCTTCTTCAAGGGTCTACAACACGTACTTGCCTTCCTGACCTCACATGGAGTGGAATTCAGCCTGAGTGCATACGTAAGTACTGTGGGTATGAAGTTGTACTTACCACAGACCAGAATTTATATACATTTTTTCTTACAAGTGGGAAGTACATCTGTATCTACACAAAAGATGTATTACGTGGATTTTTTTTAGATTATGATGGAACATAATTTACATATATTACTTTATTACTGTAAAATAGAACTTTATTACTGTATCATAATCCCAATGCCAATTAAGGAGCATTCTTTTTAAAGAAGTCAGAAGGCACGAGGCACAATTTTGTTCTTTCTTGCAAAGCTCTTTAATTGTGTTCAGCTTGGCCATCTGGTAATTTTAAATGATTATTAGTTTATCAATGCATAGATCTGCACCTATGAATCCGAAGTGTACTGAGGAGGCCCCAACTTAGTGCCTCTTAATCTTTCATCACTTCTGAAACCCTCTGAGAATGACGAAAGATAGAAACATTCATGGAAGGAAATACACATGAACATCTTGACCAAAAATTTGAATACTATTTCAGGCTTTCCTGGAGCTTCTAAATGTGCACTGACCCTAAATTGAGAGCACTTGTTGTACAGATTAAAGAACAAAACCCAAGGTCATGAAGCTGTCTTTTCTGACTTGCAGTTAGAAATAAGTTTCAGCTGGTGAATTACTTATCTCTTTCCCTCCCACTTTCTTTCTTTTTTTTTTTTTTTATCTCCTTTCCTATCTTTTAAAATCATGAGCCTCTCAGGGAAAAACAATAAAGAGTTAGCAGGAGTAGAAATACTCATTAGAATGGTGTCCAGCTTTTAGGATTTGCTGAAGTCTAAATAAGTCTTGTGACTTCACTCTAGCCCTGTTCAGAACCACTCAATTGATCACGGGAGCCTCTGTGGACCCGCAGCTCACTGAAAAGCAGCAGAACACTCCACAGAGAAGTCATGTCACATGCCTGGTTGGCTGAAATTTAAATATAGCCGAATTCCTTAACAGAGAATTCAGTAGAGTACATACTTTAGAAACTGTGTGAGATGTCACTAGGTATTTCTTAGTAAACCAAAGTTCTTTGATGACTTCAGTATGGAATAGGATTGAAATAAAGCTGTTACTGAAAGTATCTCAGACTGCTACTGTGTGCATAATGTGAGGGTTAAGAATATAGTAGAGACAGACTATCTGTTTATCTGTAGCATTATTTCCCCCCAAAGTATTAAATGTCAATAACTGAATTATATTAAATATAAAACATGTAACACACTGTTTATCAGATAATATTTAAAAATGTTAGCTCTTATTTATAGTTTTGTAAATTTCCATTGGGAAAGGGGTGGAAATTTGTTTTTTCAAACAAATTTGTCCACAGAACATTTTTTTTTCAGAGACAAACTTTTAAGTATCCATATCCAGGAACAAATGATCAGAAATGCTGTCTGGTTTAGGGAGAAAATTCCTTGTAGCATCTATCTCTGAGAAAAGGAATGTTATTTGTAAGACATAAAACACGTAAAGTGGGGGCAGGGCCAAGAAATGGCATATCAGTGGGTAAAATAGAACCAAGATAGCGAATCAAGAGTGGGAGGAAGCATGGAGAAAAGAAGACAAAAGTTAAAAGAATGAAAACACTGCTACTTATGGACCTAAAATATGACCAGAAAATTTCACATGTCAAAAATTATTAAATTGTACTTTCTACATTAGGAAATATTAATATCAGAATGACATGCTGAGCTGTGATTGTATTTAACTTTAGAAAATGTTTTTACAATTTAAAATAAATATAAAAAAATAATAAAATAATATTCCATGAACTGGCATAGAAAATCTGAGTTTGTCAAACTTTGACAGGTAAATTACTATAGGACCTCTTACATCCTTTAAAATGCTAATGTTTAGGGGTGCCCGGGTGGCTCAGACAGTTAAGGATCCAACTCTTAATTCCAGCTCAGGTCATGATCTCATGGTTTGTGAGCTTGAGCCTATCAGCTCTATGCTGATGATGTTGGAGCCTGCTTGGGATTGTCTGTCTCCCTGTTCTCTCCGTCCCTACCCCGCATGCTCTCTCTCTCAAATAAGTAAACTTAAAACAAAACAAAAGCGGTTTTAATAAAATAAATAAAATACTAATGTGTATTGTGAGTGTCTAGAATAGTGATATAGTACACATATATTAGCTTAATTATCCTCAGCTTTCCCCCCCTCAGCTTACCTTTTAACAGCTACCAGTGTTCCACAGATGATTGCTTAGGACATGCTAGTCTATGAAATTAATATGTATATTGACATTGATACATTTTCCTTGAAAAAATTAGAATAACTATGCAAAGGTGTATTCATCTTTACTCTTATCTCAGAATTTTCTTAACATGTATATAAAAAATGAACACTTTTCTCTTTTCTTAATATAGCCCACAGCTGTAAACAACCAGAAACTCCTGCTCATGCAAATGTAGTAGGAATGGACCTTCCATCTCATGGCTATACTCTCATTTATACCTGCCAGCCTGGCTTCTTCTTGGCAGGTGGAACAGAACATAGAGTGTGTAGGTCTGATAACACCTGGACTGGAAAAGTTCCTGTTTGTGAAGGTAGGTTTTCATTATAGAAGCTTTTGACAGAAGCTGTTATACTATTTCAGCCTTCCTAAAATGCAGGAGACAAACACTCAACTCAGATTAGCTTAGGAACTAGAGAAGTTTGTCAATCAACTCCAAGGGTAGGCACTTCTGGATCCAGAGGCACAGGAATATTATTGAGGTCTTTTTATAGTTTCTGTTCTATGATCTGTTTTCTCTTCTTTATTCCTTCTTCTAGTTATTTAATCATGGTAGGTGTATTAGCTTTCTGGGCTGTTGTAATAAAGTACCACAAGCCGGATACCTTAAAAAAAGCAGAAATTTATTCTCTTACAGTTCTGGAGGCCAGAAGCCCCAAATCAAGGTGTTGGTAGAAACATGCACCCTCTGAAGTCCTTAGGGAACAGTCATGCTTCATCTCTTGCTTGTTTATGGCAGCTTCTGGCTATCCTCGGCTTTCCTTGGTTCATAAGTTGCCTCACAGCAATTTCTGCCTCCATCTCATGTGGCATCCTTTCCTTTCTCTGTATGCCGTCTCCTCTTCTTAAGAACACCAGTCACTGGATTTCAGGACTATATCACCTCTGGATCCCCAATTAATTACATCTTCAAAGACCCTATTACCAAATAAGGCCATATTTTGAGATTCTTGGTGAACATGAATTTTGGGGTCACATTATTCAACCTGCCACAGTAGGGAAAATTGCTTCCAGCATCGCTGGGCTGATATCTTTTGGCTAGAAAGAGTTTTTGCCAAAACTTCTTGATCAGGAAAGCACTACTCAGGAGTCTGATCAGTTTTAAATGGAGCCTGCCTCCAAATCTGTCATTCAGCTAGGGTGATATATAGTATTTTGACCAGGAGTGTCTACTTCTCTTGCTGCTTCATCAGGACAATCCCCATCTGAATAAGATGTAGTGAGTTTACCAGAGACAAAGGGTTATGTGTTCAGAACAAGGAATAGAGGAAATTTTTCTAGAATTCTTGATAAGGTCATCAATAAATTCCTTTTCCTTTTTTTTTTTTTCAGCCCTTCTAATTCTTCTTCTCTTGTAGCATTCACACACGTCTCCTTTTTGAGATGTTTTCACTCTCTTCTCTTAGCAAGAACACTTCTCAGTTTGCTTTAAATTTTTCATGAGATTGAAAGATTAAAAGCCCATTTAAATCCAACAGGATTTCAATAGCATTTTTATCTATCCACTTTGCTGTTTATCATCACTACTATGGTAGGCTAAGTCAGCATTATCTCTACTGGGACTCCTACAGCAGCCTTATTTCCCTTAAAACCTTTTAAAGACATTATATTGTTCTAAGGGAGAAGATGACCCCTTACACAGTCTTCACTGCGTATGTACTGAATGTCATAACTCCTATAACTTTACAGGGACATCCAGCAACCCACATGATTTCCTTACTTTGAACTACCTTTGATTTGGCTTAAAACTTCAATATTAACTCCTTAGTTTTGAGTCTTTCCAATTTCTTATAACATCATGGGTCACCTTAACAAATTTTTATTTTTTAACACACACCCTACTAAATTATTTCTGCCTTTGTGCAACAGGAACATACTTCAGCTATCATGCTGTAATCAACTGTTTGCATGTTGGTTTATGAATTTAAAATAAGAGAATCCGAAAATGAAAAAGCAGCACTAATCTTTCCCTCATCCCCCTGGCCTACAATGGGGTAATTATTGAAGTTGTTAGCTGCACAACAAAAGTGTTGAGTAGGTACTGAGATGTTAGGATGAATAGGATATTTTGGAGAAAATTATATGCTATGCCTGAGAATAAAATGAACAATGCATCACTGTGTGTTATTAATTATATTAACTTCTGTAAACCTACTTTTTTTTTTTTTTTTATAGCTGGTTCCAAAATATTGGTGAAAGATCCGAGACCTGCTCTAGGAACACCCAGCCCAAAGCTAAGTGGTTAGTAATTTCAGCAGTTTTTCTATAAGTCATCATTTCTAAAAGTGATCTACTATTTTCTTGACGAAGTGAACATTTTATATATATATATATATATATATATATATATATATATATATATATATTCATTCCGTATGGAAAAAACTATGAATTAGACATGCTAATATTCCAAAAATAATGCTTATAGTTCTCTCTATAAAATATCCCTTCAGGAGTATCTGAAAATGACTATACTATAATGGCAATATTTTTTTTTTTTTTTTTATGCTTATCTATTTTTGAGAGAGAAAGAGAGTACAAGCAGGGGAGGGGCAGAGACAAATGGAGACACGGAATCTGAAGCAGGCTTCAGGCTCTGAGGTGTCAGTACAGTGCCTGACGTGGGGCTCGAACTCACTAGCCGTGAGATCCTGACCTGAGCTAAAGTTGGACGCTTAGGGGCGCCTGGGTGGCGCAGTCGGTTAAGCGTCCGACTTCAGCCAGGTCACGATCTCGCGGTCCGTGAGTTCGAGCCCCGCGTCAGGCTCTGGGCTGATGGCTCGGAGCCTGGAGCCTGTTTCCGATTCTGTGTCTCCCTCTCTCTCTGCCCCTCCCCCGTTCATGCTCTGTCTCTCTCTGTCCCAAAAATAAAAATAAAAAACGTTGAAAAAAAAATTTTAAAGTTGGACGCTTAAACTTGAGCCACCCAGGTTCCCCAGCAATGCTTTATTTAAAACATTAAAACAAAAATTAGATAAATGAGATATTATATATAATTTTTAAATATATATATATATTTTTTTTAAAAAGGAACCAAATACACTTGGTATGAGAGCAAAAGTTCAGCAAAATCTTCTATTTATTTTCAATTAGTGATTTAAAGACCAAAATTTTAAATTTAATCATTAAAAACATGGTCTTTTAAGTCCTACAACCTTAATTTAGTTACCAGGTTATATACCCCCTATGCTATGACTTTAGAAAAGTTATATATCTGAGCCTCCATTTTTAATCTACGCAAAAGAAACATGATTAGATTATTATAAATGAACTTCATGAAAATGAATTGTGAAGTGCTTAGCCCATTGTAAGACCTCAGTATATGAGAGCTGCTTTTTTAGTATTAGTCTGTATTTTATTTACACTATATAAATTAAAAGCTACAAATAAAATTAAAGACAGCATTTAATCTGTACTTTGGAGATAGATTTGATCTAGTTACATTAAGCCAGAATAGTGTTAGGTTCTAATTTTAGTTGCGTTTAGAAGTTCTCAAGGTACATGCTATAAAGCTGGAGTACCCACAAAAAAATAAGTCTGAAATACTGATTTATTCAATGTGCAGTGGAAATAGACTGAATGTCACTAAAGCAATCAGAGAATATGTCAACATAAGAGAGTAAGTTTAGCAATGGAGTCAGAAAACCACAGTGGTCAATCAATGCAGACTTTTCCGAGGGACATGGTTTATCTAGTAGTAGATAAGTATTTTGAATAATAACTCTAGTACATCAAATGTAAAAGTGGACTGTCCCAGGCAAAACATGACCTATGGTCACCAATAAATAAATCAGACAGGCAAAAAAAGTTAAAAAGAATATGGAAGAACAACACAATTGATTAGCTTGACCCAATTTTCATACATAAAGATTTCTGTATTAAACAATTATAGAATATATATTTTATTCAAAGCACATGGAATATGTATAACAATTGATTATATATTGAATAATAAATACAAATGCATAAATTTCAAAGCAAAATTAGCCTTCAAGGCTGATATCTGACCATGATGCAAGTAAAAGTTGATAAGAAAATAGGTCCATTTAAAAAATTTCTGAATATTTAGAATAAAAAACAAAATAAAAAAAACAAAACAAACAAACAAAAAAAAACAAAACAAAATCAACATTTATGAGTAACTCCTAAATTAAAGAAGTAATTTAAAAACTATATAACCCTAGAATTTAGGTATACTGAAAAATCTAAATATCAAAACTTTGGCTGTATACCAAAAGCAAAGTTGTGAGGGGAATTTATAGCTTTAAATTCTTACATTACAAAAGAAGAAAGCCTCATAACTAATGAATTAAGTATCCTTGTTAAGAAGATATATAAAGTAGAACAGAATAACCAAAAGAAAGCAGAAAAATAAATACAATAATAAAAATGAACTAACCACCCTCCCCCCAAGAGACACAATGGAAGAAACAGAGCCAAAGGTGGTGTTTTGGGGGAAAAAAGTGGAAAATTTCTGGTAAGATTGATCGCAAAAGAAACAAATATTAAATAGTATAACAAAAGGAAATGTGAACATAACTACATTAGCTTTGATTAGATCAATTATAATTATATTAATTAAAACTATCAATAACAGTCAACTCTAAATAAATGGACAAATTGTAGAAAAGAATATCTTACCAGACCTAGAAAAGAAAACTTGAATGATCCTATAAAACTAAAGTGAAGTTGAAAACTATTTGCACAGAGAAAAAAACGGGTCCTTATGGCTCTACTGATGAATTCCACCAAACTTTCAAGGAGCAGAACAGATCATCCCATTTTATAAAATCTCTTCTAGTCAAGAAAACTCATTCTATAAGTCCAACATAATTCGAATAACTCAGAAAGAGATTATACAAAAGGGAAAATTGCAAACTCATTTGACTCAAGATGTACAGATAAAAATATCCTACGTAAAATCTTAGCAAATCAAATCCAAAATTATAAAATCCAACAGAATAACCAAAAAATGACACATCAGAACCAACCTGGGTTCATGATAGATATGCAGGAACATTTTTATGTTAAATAATCCTTAAAAGTAATCTGTGAATTACGAGATTAAAATGCAAACAATGTTGATCAGCGCAATACCTACACAGAAAATAATTGATAAAATCAACGCCTATTTATAATTTTAAAAGATGCTTCATAAGTTGGAAGAGGAAAGGAATTTCTTTAACCTGAGTAAAAATATCTGTAACTCTTCAAGGTGAATGTTATCTTAAATGGAATAACATTAGAAACATTTAATTGAAAATCATGAGGCACTGTGATTAGATTACTCCAAAATAACAGGAATGGTATTTGGGAATTGTGTCAGTCAGGAGCATGATGCTACATTTAACAATGCTATGAAGCCTGTGAAGTAAAGTTTAAATTCGGGCGTATTGAAAGAAAGGATCATGCCATCTTCTTTTCATTGATATCCACATCAGTGATAGTGGGATGGCATTTTAGAGCTTCAAAGAACTGCCAAATACACATTCATATCTAAATCTCAAAATAGACTAAACATAGAAGTATTATCATTCCCACTGTACATGGGAATATAAATAACCAAATAGTGTCTGCTTTGTCCAACCTGAGTTCCATTTCTCAAAAAGTAGAGAGTGGAAGTGGCATTGTGGGGCCAGCAGGTAGAGGTTCAGCACAGACCATTCTGTGCATTCTTCCAAGCTTTGCATTCAGTGATGTCATATTGGTAGTAGGTTGAAATCTGTTATTATGGGAATATATACACTATGGAAATCAGCAAATACTGCATATCAGTTTTTGCTTTGTTTTGTTTTGTTTTCCTGGAGACCCACTAGTTAAACATTTACTACCACATCAATGATTAAACCTGACGCAATATACTTTGCTGCTGCTACTACCTACTTCTTTCTGTTGCTGTTTTCTCCTGCCACTGTGGTTCTCTTCAATCTCCTTCAACCAACAGGATTTCGTCTAAGCACCACAGATAAGATCATCAGGTATAACAGATTTTCTTTAAAGGTTCAGAGAGAGCAAAGAGTAATCACAGTCCAGTCCAGGTGGAAATAAACATAGAGACGACCACACTTAAAGGGCGCCTACTATTTTTTAGGCACTGCCGTTAGAATATCTTTCTCCCTTGCTCCTGCTCTTACCTCTGCTGGGAAGATGCTATTTTCTCCAAATTCCAGGTCTTTCTAGTGCAGGCCAATATAGCTCATGACTCCCTCCTGTAAACTTGTTTTAGGTACACTTTTTTCTTTTTTTTTTACAAAAAACTTTAACATGCTTACCACATATCGAGGGCTTTTTACTCATACACTGTATCAAAGTTTTAGGTAAAACTCCCCTATACATACATAGCATAGCATTCCCCTAGGGGGTACATAGCGGTATTCTTTGAGGTTTGGGAAGGGAGTGCCAGTACAAGGATGACTTTGCAAAGATCACAAAGCCAGAAACATGGATTATTCATTATACTTACTATGTGTCTGCTAAATATATATTTTATTAGCAGTTGCGTAGTAAGTTCAAAGCTCCACAGTCTTCCTGGTAATCTGAATAATCGTAGCAGCAGCAGTAGTAATGGCAGTGACTAACACTCAGCTAAACACTTCACATTCCTTATCTCATTGAACCTTCCTCACAACTCTAAGCCAACCTCATTTCACTCAGGAGGAAATATAGGTTTAGAGAGATAAGTCATTTATCTGTGTGCAAAACCACACAGCTTATAAATCGCACGGGGGGGGGGGGGGCTTAAATATAACAGCCTAACTCTAGTGCCTGCACTTCTAGTCTGTCAGCTACTTTACTTTTGAATTACCAGAGGAAAAAAAATCACATTGGGTGAATATTCAGAAAATATTCAACTCTTGACCATAGTTTATATTTTCTGTATTTTATGTCTACAGTGGTTTTGTTATTTTCATTTGTTGAGTAGAATTCAGGGAATGTAACCCAGTCTCTGTGATCTGGGTCATAAGAAGTGTGATGCGTGTAGAGAAGAGCAGGTGACAAACTGTCAATAACTTGTTAGGAAAAAAAAAAAAAGACTTTTCCCCATTCTGTTATTCACTCACTTGCACAAATAAGCATGGCTCCCTGGAATAGCCGCTTTGGGGGAATGTGCTTTATTGTCATGTATAGGGTTAAGGGAAGCTTCTCTCAGCCTCTTTTCAGGAACTGAGTAGACTTTGCCATTCTTGACTTACATAACTATATATTACATAACTAATTTATATAAATATAGTGCCTTATTTGGATATATCTAAAATGAAGAGCATGTCTTACTTAGAGGAAAGTTTTCTAACATTTAGAATGTTATTTGATTCTACCAAATTCATCTCTCTCTCCCACGAGAGTTGGGCAATTTCTAGTGACAATTCCTTTATTTCTAAAAATACCCATAAAATCAAAGCTGTCGATATGGTGGAGCCCTGTTCTTCCTCAGGAGCATCTATTATTGGAATAACTGAACTCAGTATTGTGTAAGGGGGGCAAAGGAGCACCCCTCCCGACAGTCTTTCAGGGCTATGCTGCAAGAGGGGGTTAACTCTATGCTCTTCCTCTGAAAAATCTATTCACAGTGCCAGGAGAAAACAAGGCCTTTTGGGACTTGTATGCAGACTGACTTGGCTTGGTAAAATCACTTTATCTTCCTTTTGAAAGAAATATGTTCCTAAAGGAGACCAAATACAAGTAAATTTGATGTTTAGCTGGTTCTGAATATAAGTGTATGTCTTTAATTGGTGTTGTCCATCTTTAATTGGTGACTCATGTATGATTACAAACCTAGGTTATGGCAATTTTGGTTTATTCTCCAAAACTCGAAATAAATCTGAAGAATTCACTTTATATTACACACGTCACATTATTGTCTGTTTAGCAAAATAATGTTATTCACTAAACTAATATTCTCTAACCCACTATTTAATGTTTATATTTACAGGGCACCATAAAAGTAATGTGTGTATTTAATCTATTTGCAGTTCCTGATGACGTGTTTGCCCAAAATTATATATGGAAAGGCTCTTACAATTTCAAAGGAAGGAAACAACCCATGACCTTGACAGTTACTAGTTTCAATGCTTCTACTGGAAGAGTCAATGCAACACTCAGCAATAGCAACATGGAACTGCTACTTTCAGGTATCACATTAAAGAAGAGCAAATGATGCCTTCATGCTTTCACCTCCATCATTTCGTCATATTAGTGATTTTTATACTGTGAAATACTTCTTAAATTTTAATGACATTCATAATTATCCAGCAATATCCAGCAATAAAGCTTTCCAATCTTTGGATTTATACAGGAGTATTACTACACAAATGTAAAACTCGGATTCCAAAATAAGCTCACGCATGAATATTTTTTTATGCAAGTTAGTTAACATACAGTGTAGTCTTAGCTTCAGGAGTAGAATCCAGTGATTCATCTCTTACATATGACACCCAGTGATCATCCTGAAAAGTGCCCTGCTTCATGCCCATCACACATTTAACCCACCACCTCCTTCCAGCAACTCTCAGTTTGTTCTCTGTATTTAAGAGTCTCTTATTGTTTAGAGCCCTCTGTTTTTCTCTTATTTTTCCTTCCCTTCCCCTATGTTCATCTATTGAGTTTCTCACATTCCACATGTGAGTCAAATTATATGATACCTGTCTTTCTCTGAATGACTTATTTTGCTTAGCATAATACCCTCCGGTTCCATCCATGTTGTTTCAAATTGCAAGATTTCATTCTTTTGTATCGCCAAGTCGTATTCCATTGTATATATGTACCACATCTACTTTATCCATTCCTCAGTTGATGGACATTTGGGCTCTTCCATAATTTGGTTATTGTTGTTAGTACTGCTATAAACATTGCGCCCCTTGGAATCAGCAATCCTGTAGCCTTTGGGTAAGTTACTAGTATAGTGCAATTGTGGGTCGTAGGGTAGTTCTATTTTTAATTTTTTGAGGAACCTCCACATTGTTTTTCAGAGTGGCTGCACCAGTTTGCATTCCCACCAACAGTTGAAAAGTGTCCCCCTTTCTCCACATCTTTGCCAACATCTGTTGTTTCCTGAGTTGTTAATTTTAGCCATTCTGACCAGTGTGAGGTGGTATCTCATTGTGGTTTTGATCTGTATTTCCCTGATGATGAGTGATGTTGAGCGTATTTTCATGTGTTTGTTTGCCAATCTGGATGTCTTCTCTGGAGGAGGTTTATTCATGTCCTTTTGCCTGTTTCTTCACTGGATTATTTGTTTTTTATATGTTAAGTTTCTTTAGTTCTTTATAGATTTTGGATACTAACCCTTTATCAGATATGAAATCTCTTCTCCCATTCTGTCGGTTCCATTTTAGTTTTGTTGGTTGTTTCCTTTGCTGTGCAGTTTTTATCTTGATGAGGATTTTCCAATAGCTGATTTTTGCTTTTATTTCCCTTGCCTTCAGCGATGTGTCTAGTAAGAAGTTGCTTCAGTCGAGGACAGAGAGGTTGCTACCTGTTTTCTCTTGTAGAGTTTTGAAGGTTTCCTGTCACACATTTAGGTTTTACTCCATTTTGAATTTATTTTTGTGTATGGTGTAATAAAGTTGTCCAGTTTCATTCTTCTGTATGTTGCTGTCCAGTTCCCCCAGCACCATTTGCTAAAGAGACTGTCTTTTTTCCAATGGCTACTCTTTCCTGCTTTGTTGAAGATTAGTCAGTGATATATTTGTGGGTCCATTTCTGGGTTTTCTATTTCATTCCATTGATCTATGTGTCTGTTTTTGTGCCAATACCATACTGTCTTAATTATTACAGCTTTGTAATATAGGTTAAAGTCCGGGATTGTGATGCCTCAGGTTTGTTTTTCTTTTTCAAAATTACTTTGGCTATTTGGGGTTTTTGTGGTTCCATACAAATTTTAGGATCATTTGTGAAGAATACTGGTGTTATTTGGGTAGGGATTGCATTAAATGTGTAGATTGCTTTGGGTAGTATCGACATGTTAATAATATTTTTTCTTCCAGTCCATAGGCATGGAATGTTTTTCCATTATTTTGTGTCTTCTTCAATTTCTTTTATAAGCTTTCTATAGTTTTCAGCATACAGATCTTTTACCTCTTTGGTTAGATTTATTCCTAGGTATTTTGGTGCAGTTGTAAATGGGATTGATTCCTTAACTTTTCTTTCTGCTGCTTCATTATTGGCATATAGAAATGCAACTGATTTCTGTACATTGATTTTATATCCTTCTACTTTGCTGAATTCATGTATCAGTTCTAGCAGTTTTGGAGTGGAGTCTTTTGGGTTTTCCATGTACAGTATCATGTCATCTGTGAAAAGTGAAAGTTTGACTTTTTCTTTGCCAATTTGGATGCCTTTTCTTTCTTTTTGTTGTCTGATTGCTGAAGCTAAGACTTCCAACACTCTTTTGAACAACAGTGGTGAGAGTGGACATCCCTGTCGTGTTCCATGATCTTAGGGGGAAAGCTCTCAGTTTTTCTCCATTGAGGATGATATTAGCTGTGAGCCTTTAATATATGAGTTTTATGATGTTAAGATATGTTCCTTCTTTGCTGACTTTCTTGAGGTTTTTTATCAAGAAAGAATGCTATATTTCATCAAATGTGTTTTCTGCATCTATTGGTGAGATCATATTGTTCTTATCCTTTCTTCTCTTAATGTGTTATATCACATTGATCTGTGAATATTGATATCTGTTTTTGCAGATATCATTGATACCTGTCCTGCAGCCCAGGAATGAATCCCACTTGATCATGATGAATAATTCTTTTAATGTACTGTTGAATTTGATTTGGTAGTATCTTAGTAAGAATTTTTGCATCCAGGTTCATCAGGGATATTGATCTGTATTCTCCTTTTTAGTGGAATATTTGTCTGGTTTGGAATCAAGGTAATGTTGGCTTCATAGAATGAGTTTGGAAACTTTCCTTCCACTTCTATTTTTTGGAACAGTTTGAGAAGAATACATATTAACTCTGCTTTAAATGTCTGGTAGAATTCCCCTGGGAAGTCATCTGGCCCAGGACTCTTATTTGTTGGGAGATTTTTGATAACCGATTCAATTTCTCTGCTGGATGGGTCTTTTCAAATTTTCTATTTCTTCCTGTATGAGTTTGAATGTGTGAGTATCTAGGAATTTTTCCATTTCTTCTAGATTGTCCAGTTTGTTCATAGTATTCTCTTATAATTTTTCATAGTATTCTCTTATAATTGTTTATATTTCTATGGTGTTGGTTATGATTGCTCCTCTTTCACTCATTATTTTATCTATTTGGGTCCTCTCTCTTTCTTTTTTGAAAAGTCTGGCTAAGATCTTATAAATTTTGTTTATTCTTTTAAAAAACCAGGTTTTAGTTTCACTAATCTGTTCTACTGTTTTGTTTTGGATTCTATATCATTTATTTGTGGTCTAATGTTTATCATTTCCCTTCTTCTGCTGGCTTTGGGCTTTATTTGCTGCTGCTTTTCTAGCTCCTTTAGGTGTGAGGTTACATTGTGTATTTGGGACATTTACTGCTTCTTGAGATAGGCTTGAAATGCAATGTATTTTCTTCTTAGGATTGCCTTTCCTGCATCCCAAAGAGTTCAAACTGTCATGTTTTCATTTTCATTTGCTTCCATGTATATTTTTATTTTTTCTTTAATTTCCTGCTTAATCCATTCATTCTTAAGTGGGATGTTCTTTAACCTCCATGTATTTGGAGGATTTCCAGATTTTTTCTTGTGGTTGATTTCAAGTTTCATAGTGTTGTGATCTGAAAATATGCATGGTATTATCTCAATCTTTTTGTACCTGCTGAAGGCTGTTTTGTGACTGGGTATGTGATCAATTTTGGAGAATGTACCATGTGCACTTGAGAAGAATGTGTATTCTGCTACTTTAGGATGAAATGTTCTGAATATATATGTTAAGTCCTTCTGGTCCAATGTGTCCTTCACAGCTATTGTTTCCTTATTGATTTTCTGCTTAGCTGATGTGTCCATTATTATAAGTGGAGTTTTATTAATTTAGGACTTAGATTTAATTTACTTATTAGTTTCAAATTAATTGTAAGTCTCCTACAGTTATGGTGTTCTTATCAAAAAGTTTATGTTCGCGATTGATTTATGTATTTGGGTGCTTTCACTTTGGGGGCATAAATATTTACAATAGTTACTCTTCTTGATGGATAGACTCCTTAAATATGATATAATGCCCTTCTTCATCCATTGTTACAGTCTTTATTTTAAAATCTAGTTTATGTGATTTAAGTATGGTTACTCTGGCTTTCTTTTGATGTCTATTAGAATAATAGATAGCTTTCCGTCCTCTCACTTTCAATTTGCAGGTGTCCTTAGGTCTAAATGAGTCTCTTGTAGGCAGCATATAGATGGATCTAGGGTTTTTTGTTGTTGTTGTTGTTGTTGTTGTTGTTTTTATCCATTCTGATATCCTATGTCTTTTGATTGGGGCATTTAGTCCATTTACACTGAGTGATAATTGAAAGATATGAATTTAGCGCTGTTGTGTTATCTGTGGATTTCATGTTTGTGGTGATGTCCTCTGGTCTTTTGTGGTCTTTGCTGCTTTCCACTCACAGAGTTCCCCCTTAGAATCTCCTACAGGAATGATTTAGTGGTAATGAACTCATTTAGTTTTTGTTTGTCTGGGAAAGTCTTTATCTCCCCTTCTGTTCTGAATGACATCCTTTCTGGATAAAGGATTCTTGGCTGCATATTTTTCCTATTCAGCACACTGAATATTTCCTGCTACTCCCTCTGGCCTGCCAAGTTTCAGTGGACAGGTCTGTTACTATCCTTATATGTCTACCCTTGTAGGTTAAGGACATTTTGTCCCTAGCTGCTTTCAGAATTCTCTCTTTATCTTTGTGTTTTGCCAGTTTCACTATGATATGTAATGATGTTGACCTCTTTTTGTAGATTTTAAAGGGAATTGTCTCTGCCTCTTAGATTTGGATGCCTATTTCCTTCCCCAGATGAGGGAAGTTTTTGGCTATAATTTGTACAAATAAACCTTTTGACCCTTTCTCTTGCTCTTCTTCTTCTACAACTCTTATAATACAGATATTGTTTCATTTCATGGAATCAGTTACTTCTCTAATTCTCCCCTTATGATCTAGTAATTCCATTTCCCTCTTTTTTTTCAGCTTTATTATTTTCCATAACCTTATCTTCAATTTCACCTATTCTTTCTTCTGCATCTTCCATCCTCTCTGTCACTGTGTCTAGTTTATTTACTAGACTATTATTAGTCTATTACTAGACTGTTATTATTAGTCTAGATGTTATTTACTATAACATCTCAGTTATAGTATTTTTTAATTTATACTGACTAGTTCTTGGGTCTTTGGCCTCTGCAGCAAGAGTTTCTCTCATGTCTTCTATGCTTTTTTCAAGCTCAGCTATTACCTTTGACTGTCATTCTAAATTCTTGTTCAGATATATTATTTATTTCTGTTTTGAGCAATTTTCTGGCTGTGATTTCTGCTTGAACCTTCTTTTGGGGAGAATTCCTCCATTTTGTCATTTTGTGTGTTTTAAAAGCTTGTTTTGTGTCTTGCACCTGAGTCATTCATGGATATTTTGATGTGGCTGGAATGAGACATCATGAAATAGAAAAGAACTTTTAATTTGAATAACTATTTTTTTCTGTATTCTCATAACACCAAAGAGGCAAGATCAGTGACCTGTAAGCTATTTTATGGACACAAAATCATTTCTTCAAATGACAGTATTTAGGTGGACACCATAGTTTAAGACAGAAAAGGTAGAGCTACACTACTTTAAACAAGCATAAGGGATCCCCTATCCAACTGCTCAGCTTTTTCAAGTTTCTGTGTCCTCTATCTAGTATAAATTTCCCTCATTATCTTTGATTGTTCTGGTTTTTCTGACATTTAGATATTTTCTCAAATGTCATCTCATCAACAGTACTCCTTATGACCCCATCTAAAGTAACTTTCTCATTATAAATACAGTCAGACACACTCTTAGACAGTCTTACCTGTTTCACTTTCTTCTTTTCATTGTTTGAAATTAGTATAGTATTAGTATAGAGTAATATGGTGTTACAGGATGTGATATGACATTTTGTTCATCTATACTCCAACAATGTAAGTTCTAAAAGGGAAGCTCCCTTGCCTTCCAGGTCATCACTGCTTCTCAGAAGCTGGAACAGCTGCTGGAACAAAATAGGCCTCAATGAATATTGTCAAAGTAATGAATTTGAATTATTGCTCTCATTTAAAAAATATTTTTAAATATTCATACTGCAAATATGTAATATATTTGTTTAAAATTCTTGGCTGTATATATATCCTAAGAAATTATTAATAACAATTTGTGGTATCAATGAAATAGAAAATAAAATCATAATTATTGATTTTGCAAATTTTAGGATAACTATCAAACATATTTTTGTATTATTGAGTGATTCTCCATTAAACTCAGAGTTAAAGTATTAGTAGTTCATATGTATTATATTTTAAAAACTATACACAGCTACAGTGATATAAACTGCAAGAAGTTTTATATTGGCAAAAGAAATTCATTTAAATTGTGACTACTGATTTAACTTTGAGACATAAACATTTTTTTTTATTTTAGAGATTTCTGAAAAATAAATGTATACTTAATCTAATCTAGAAAAATTTCAAAATAAATTCCTGCAAATATATAAAAACAGATTAATTTGCCATCACAGTGTCCGTGGAAATCAATTACGATATTTTCCCACCAGTATTATTTTTGATCACTTTTTTGTCTTCCCTTATTAGATGTAACCACTTAGATCAAGATCTATGTGTCATCTTTGTATTCCCAGTCCATTCTTATGATACCTTATTACATAGGTGAAAGATTAAATAAATTAATGAATGAGTCATATTTCCACCATTAATCACAACATTTTTACTTAGAATTTTTTTCTCCTGTTTTTCCCCTAAGCACATTTCTATTTCATATTATTCCTACTTGTAGAATACCCACTGTTTATGAAAAAAATTATGTATATATTTTTACTTTTTTTATGCTATTTCCTATATTTACCTTCTTAAACTAAAAATTGTACTTGATTTTTAAGACCCATTCAAATACCTTTTCTCGATAAGCATTTCCTGATCACTCCATTGTGAAATGATCCCTCTCTGTTCTGGCCTTTTATTTATCATATTTTTTCACGTATTTTAGTTGATTATATACGTGACTTACATTTCCTACTTCATTGGAAATGCTTTTAAGCATCCTATCTTTAGATAGGAATGTATATATTCTTCTTTGTGGCTCCAGCAGCACTTAGAATACTCTTTCACAGGGTTGGCACCCAATTTATTATTAAGAAACCTATGAGGGATTTTAACGTTTGTTGTATATCCTTGAAGATTTTAAATCTTATTGGGGGAATGAAGTCATTTTATTTGTAATATCATGGAATGATGTTATTAATAACAGTAATACTTAATTTTAATAACATAAGTAATTTCAACCCCACAATTAAAATTCAAGTTGAGAATTTCAGATGAGAGATTAACATATACTGTAGGATTTGTAGAAAGCCTTATGAATGAAGCTGGCCTTGACTTGGCCTTGTTTGATTCCTTTTCTTTTCACATATATTACCTTATATATTTAAGGAGTTAAAGATAATATAATGAAGCATAACTACTTGCAAAATTAGTAGACTAAAATGTCCTTACATTTTACAGGGGTGTATAAAAGCCAGGAAGCTCGCCTAATGTTACACATCTACCTTATTAAAGTACCAATGCATGCTTCTGTGAAGAAAATGAAGGAGGACAATTGGGCCATGGATGGCTTTGTAAGTATAGTGTTTTAAATATCTTCTGCTGATTTTAATAACCAATTTGTGCTTTGGTTTGTCATTAAAATTCCAAAAAAAAGGTGGTTTTCTAAATTGGGCTAATTATGAATACACATGCACATATAAAATGGGAAAATTACTATTATGGGTAAATTTTTTGTTTGGAAAAAAGATTCAATGTAAATACTTAGTAATCTAGAATGTTATACCTAGGGTTATTGGATTCTGATTAATATGCTTATATTTGTAATGTTTATGTGTATGAGAGTCATAGTTTTTCATTGCTTTCATCAAATGTATTTTGTCTATGACCAGTACTATGCAAAGTAAATCTGGATAAAATATAATTCATTCTTTGTATGGAATTACTATTTAAGACACATACAACATATTTACAAAATGCATAAAAAAATTAAGTATGCCATTACATTTAAGTTTTTTTCTCTAAATTTAACAGATTTAGAATATTTTATAAAGTTGTTTATGAAAATAAAGTGATGTGAATTACTTCATTTGGGGAGATGGTTGCCATAGCTTCACCGTGGAGTCACCCTGTCCTATTCAGCCACTTACATGAATGGAGTTTCTAAATTGGCAGTTGGAAGTAACTAGTCTTCCATTCACATATTGACCTGGAGTCTTTGCTAAAAAACAATGAGGAGAGCTCTGACTATATACCCTCAAGCAACAGGTCTTCTTTAACAAGGAAGATCTAAAAGGAAAGAAGATAGTAGGTCATAGGCTTCTGTAAGTTTAGTGCCTGAGGGGGTAAAAACGTTTATCCTATTTCCCTATCTGCTGTTATTCATGGAATTGGAAATGAATTCATGTCTTCAGTGCACTCAAATCATTTAGTTGTATTATTTTATCTAGGAAGCAAACAAAATGAATTCATTTGTTTAAATATTAGAGTTTAAGCTATTCTATTTAGAAGCATTTCATTTTTAAAAATGACCAAAATGAGTGTGATGTCTGATAATAAAGAATAAACCACTTGTTTCTGAAATGTCAAACTTCTATGGGTGGATTGGTATGATATTTTGCTTTTTAGGGTGAGGATTCAAGGTTTTTAACTTTTACAATACTATGCAGGACTTGGGTAACTTGGTAACTTGGGTAACAATACTATACAGGACTTTTATAATACTCTACAGGATTTGGGTAATTAAAAGAAACTTCAGAATAAAGTCACATTACTAGTTATCAGGAACACTGAAATATGTCTATTTTTAATATGTTTATGAAATCAAATCACATTACATAAGTAAAGCATTTTTTAAAAATAGGATTTTACACACATGCAAGGTACACGTAATAGCATTTATAGCAATGGACACAGCCACAAAATCTTGTGGTCAAACAACAAGTATTTCATTCTTTCTCATGTATGTGGGGTTAGTTGTGGGTGTTCCACTTGAGGCTGTGGTAGCAAGTTAAGGTCTGCTCCAGATGTCTCATTCTGGGGCCCAGGCTGGAGCACATTCTCTTGTCAGAGGTCAGAAGCTCTGAGGGGGAAAGTGGAAACATGCCCCCTTGCTTTAAATAGCTCTAATGAAATATAACTCATCTTCCTTACAATTCACCCATTTAAAATATGCAATTCGATGGTTTTAAGTATATTGACATGTGTGTAACCATCACCACAGTTGATTTTAGAATATTTCCATCACCTCAAACAGAAACTCCACACCCTTTAGCTATCACCCTACCCATTCGTCCCTCACCTCCACCCTGGCCCTAAGAAGACACAAATCTATTTTCTGAAATCTATAGATTTCTCTGTTTTGGATGTTCATATTTATGGAATCATATAATATGTAGTCTTTTGTGTCTGGCTTCTTTCACTTATTTTCATGGGAAACATGCCTTTTAAGGCTCAGACTTAGAACTGACCTACTGTCAGTTCCACCCATGAATCACTGGCCAAAGTAAATCACAGGACCAAACCCAATGAGTTGAAAGGGGCATTCTTCCCATGAAGGTTGGTGGGAGGGGAAGATGGAGTGCATACATGCTAAATAGTAATCGTATCTACAAAGTAGAGTTTTATTATATTTTAATTTTTAATAATTTTTTAACATTTTATTTCTTTTTGAAAGACAGAGACAGCATATGTGGGGGAGGAGCAGAGAGAGAGAGAGAGAGAGAGAGAGAGAGAGAGAGAGAGAGAGAAGACACAGAATGCAAAGCAGCTCCAGGCTCTGAGCTGTCAGCACAGAACTGATGTGGGGTTTGAACCCACGAACTGTGAGATCATGACCTGAGCCAAAGTCAGTCGCTTAACTGACTGAGCCACCGCGCACCCCAATTTTTAATTGATCATTTGCTTTATTCTGTTTAATCATATCATTGTCCTCCCTCTTTTTCTTAGAGGAGGGACGGGCAGAAGGAGAGGGAGAAAGAGAATCTTCAGCAGGCTCCGTGCCTAGGTTGGAGCCTGACTTGGGACTCGGTCTCATGACTGTAGGTCATGACCTGAGCTGAAATCAAGACTCGGATGCTTAACAGCCTGAGCCACCCAGACTCCCCTAATTGCCTTTTTTTTGACAGTAGGCTTCTTAGCCTAAGAGAAATCTATATATCTATATAATTATATTAATGACCAACCCCCTATATTCTAATATCCTAATTACTTAAAAACAAAAATTTTCTTTTGCTTTTAATGGCAAATTTGCACAGTATGCCGTGTTTTATATCAGAGGGAAATAAAGAGGAAAGAACTCTGTATAATATTCATTTAAGTGTAAAACTGGATATTTATTAAAGCTGGAAAATATAGCCGGCTCCAATCCTCAGATTTAATCAACCTTATAAATATTTTTAGGTTTCTGCTGAGCCTGATGGAGCAACTTATGTATTTCAAGGATTTATTCAGGGCAAAGATTATGGGCAATTTGGACTACAAAGACTAGGTAATGTATTCGTATTCATTTTCATTTTCATGTAGTTCCTTTATTACTCTAGACATCATAAGAAAATACAGTGTATTCTGTACATTAGGCACACTTACTACATTTTGAATTTGGCTTTGTCAGGTAAGTTATACATTGAAAAATTTGAAAGGCTTTTAAATAATCACACAAAATATTGATTCTCTATGTACCGATGCTGTACAGGGTTTGGTTTTTGTCAGATGTCTAATAAATATGACACACTGCCTTGCCTTTAGCAAGGAAAAAGGAGAAAAGTGATACAGATAGAAAAGAAAATATTAAACTGTAGATTATTTTATTTTATCTCATGAGAACTGCAGTACTTCTCTTCAGTTTGAATATTGTTGTAACTTTATTTCTCTTTTGAAAATGTAATAGCACTTTGAAAAATTCACACGGTCTGAAAAAGAAAATAACTTTGAGGAATAGACCCCTTTTTGGGACTTTGTGCTATTCAGCTATGTAAATTTTCTGTAGTGGGAGGCATAGGGTTTTTTCATTCTTCTTTTAAACTGTTTTAAAATATACATAGACATTTAATGGTCTTGCTTGAATATAATTATTGCCATAGCTTTCGGTATATAATTTTCTTAAAGTATATTGTCTTCCATTATTATATAGTGGTATTGACGTATAAAGAATAAACTCAGGCTCTAAAAACTACTACTTAGTATTTATCTTAAAAATTCCATTACTTTGAATGCTTATGTAAATATTCTGAGTCCCTGGAAAAATAAGGTAGGTAAGAAGGTATTAACTTGGACTAAGGTGTGACTTAATTGAATGTAACTGTTCATCAAAAAAATAAATTAGCTTTCTCTAAGTAAATAAAAATGATAAGATGTTCATTTCAGATAATGTCTTGGCCTAAAAGTATGTTAGTTTTGAAAACCAAATAAAACATTCATTAATACAGTACAGTTACACAGTTGTGCAATTTAATGCAAGATGTTTACACATACTAGTCTCAAAAGCATCACAAAAACTACATGTCTAAGACAGAACCTATAAAAAAAAAAGCAGCGATTTCTTTCTGGGGAACCTAAAAACAAAAAATAACCTGTCCATTATTTTTTCTTCCCTTGTCCTATGCCAACACATTGACAAACCTGATTTTCTCATTTCCTAATTGTGCTAATGTCTTCCCTGTTTCCCCATCCCCAAGTAGAACACTTCTTCTCAGCCTGTGCTCTCTTACCACTTATCCTCACAAACAAGTTCTGTTGATTTTTAACTTCAAAATGCTCTTCCTAGTATGTTAGTATAGAGATCAATTTCCACTTCTATTTGGGTTCTTGCTCTAACCATTGATGTACACGTGCTTCCAGTCTGGCTTCCCTCAAGTTCATTCATTCCACCCTACCCACTGTCCTAAATTGTGTGTCTTATCATAAGGCCTTTTATTTCTAAATACCTCCACTTGTCCTTCACTGCAAATAGATACAAGTTTGAATTCTTTAGAATGATATTTATGGCTTTTTGGGGTCTGGCCATAGCTTTTTCAGGTTAGCAGCCTATTCCTACCACACAGATAATACCTACCTCCATATCTTTTCCACACAGCTACACCTAGTGCTTGTCACGTCTTCTAAATATGTCACTCACCTTCCTATTTCTAAGCTTAAGATGGTCCTGCTTCCTCCTCCATTCATTGTTCTACTGACTCTTCAAAGCCAAACTCATTGTATTCTCCAAAATACATTCTTATTTTGGAGAGATGGAATTACCCCTTCTCTTCCTAAAGCACATTGATCATTAATTCATGCCTGATATATATGCTTTTTTGTGTCATTGTATTCTTTCTACAACTGTATGAACTCTTCAGTTCAGAGACTACTTATTTTTTATTCTGTATCCTTTCCTGGAAAAAGATCTTATACATAGTAGACACTGCACAAACTTGCATGGAAATGAGTTGAAGGAGTTTCCTGAATTATTTTTGTTTACTATGTACATTTCCAAGTAGGTGTCTTGATAAGGAAAGAAAATAATTGATTCATAAAAATAAAAAATCATGTGATAAAAGCAAGTTGACTTTTTTTTTAATTTTATAGGACTGAATATGTCAGAAGGCTCAAATTCTTCAAATCAACCTCATGGTACAAACAGTAGTTCTGTGGCCATTGCTATTCTTGTGCCTTTTTTTGCACTTATATTTGCAGGATTTGGATTTTATCTTTATAAACAGAGGTAAGTTTGTTGATTTTACCTACAAAACCTTTCCCAAATCTTCCATTGCATGTTCTTTTTACTACTCTACTTCAGATTGTAACTTCCATTTTTTTTTCAGTGTGTGCCAAATAGTGCAACAGGTTTAAAAACCTGGTTCCCCCTGTCTGCCCCCCACCATGCCAACATCACAAAACAAAAATTGCTCAGTGAATTTGCACATTCACCTTAACCCTTATTACTCTTGCCTGTCAATTTCCTGGCACGTACTTAATTGTATAAGTTAGTTTTACATTATCCATGATAAGAATTTAGAGATACAAAAGCCAGGTTAACGTTGACATTGAAGAGGTGATACCTGCTGCCACATTTATTTAGAGAAGTGGAGAGAAGTTTGTGACCAAACCTTGTAGCGCACTTCACAATACTGACCAGTTTTACCCAGGCAGACAGTTGGTAAAGTCTTCTAACCTTCTCCTTTTCTTCTGCTGCTTTTAGAAGATTATGCAATTAGTATGTTATATTTCTGACGTATCTAGTGTATGATTATCCATATTATTAGTTGGTCCTTGTTTTACTAAGTCCATTACAACAATCCAAGTCAGGGGCTTTATTATGTAATTGTCTGCTATTTGGGACTATCTTTTATCAAGAAAATATATAGAGAGACAACCAGATAATTCAATGAATATTACCTAAATGCATTTTTCTCAAAACTGTTATTTGTATTACACGTTTCAGTCTAGGTTACCTAAGTTATATATATATATATATATATATATATATATATATATATATATATATATATATACACATACATATATATATATATATATACACACACATATATATATCTGTTCCAATCCTTTTTTGTTTTTAAACTATCTTTGTAAAAAACGCATAACCTAAAACCATTTAAACCATTCTAGGCATATAGTTCAGTGGCATTTAGTATACTCACTGTGTCCCAGAGCTATCATTGCCAGTTCCAGAATATTTTCATCCCTCCAAAAGGAAATTCTGTGCCCATTGATCAGTCATTCCGTATTCCTACCACCCCTGCCCTAGGCAACTGCTAATCTGCTTTCTGTCTGTATTTGTTTGCCTATTCTGGGTATTTCATATCAATGGAATCAGGTAACATGTGACATTTTCTATTTAGTTTCTTAAACTTAACATAATGTTTTCAAGTTTCTTCCATGTTGTAGCATTTATCAGTGCTCCATTCATTTATATGGCTGAATAACATTCTGTGGTATGTTTGAATGTGTTCTATTTAAATATGTCCATTCATCAGTTGATGGGCATTTGGTTTGTTCCTACATTTTGGCTATTGTGAATAGTGCTTATATATACACTTGTGTACAACTTTTTGTTTGAACACATGCTTCAATTCTTTTGAGTATATACCCCAAAATAGAATTGCTGGTTTATATGGTAATTCTACATTTAACTTACTGGGGAAGCACCAAATTTTTGCAGAGCAACTGCACCATATTATATTCTCACCAGCAATGTATAACTGTTTTACTTTCTCCGCATCCATGCCAACACTTGTTATTTTCTGTTTTCTTTTCTTTTTCTTTCTTATTTTAATTATAGTTACTCTAGTATATGTGTAAAGTGGTATCTCATTGTGGTTTGGATTTGCATTTCCCTAATTACTAATGACATTGAACATCTTTTCACTGCTTTTTGGCCATTTTTCTTTGAAGAAATGCCTGTTCAAGTATCTGCCCATTTTTTAATTGTGTTGTTTGTCTTGTTGTTGATTGTAAGTGTTCTTTATACATTTTGGAGAGTTGACTCTTAGCATACATATGGTTTGATATATTTCTTCCTTTCTGTGAGTTGTATTTTCATTCCCTTGATAGTGTCTTGTCCTTTGATGTACAAAAATTTCTCATTTTGATAAAGTCCAACTTATCTATTTTCTTTTGTTATTTGTGTTTGTGGTGTCATAGCTAAGAAACCATTGCTATTTTCAATGTCATGAATCATGGTCAGATTTACCTGTATGTATTCTCTGAAGAGTTTAATAGATTTAGCTCTTATATTTAAAAGTTTGGTTTGTTTCAAGTAAATTTTTCACGGCACAAACTATCCTGAAACTTGACATTATTTTCCATAAAGCTGTTGTTTAACATTAGTAAAATGACATTGCTTTTTATCTTCATGATTCTTGTCTAATTAGAAGGAAATGATGTTGTTCCTGGTTTTTATTGTGAATCTAGTTTGAAAAAAGAGAGACAAATACTTTCCATTAGAATTATGCACCTGGCAAGAGCAAATTTTAAGCAATATGTCTATATAGGTAATGTCCTTGAAAAAAACTTAAGATAGCTTTAATCAAATTTATTGCTGTATAAATCATCTAACAATTGTTAATATGGAGAAAAAGTCAGAAAATGCATTAGGGATAGTAATATAATATAATATAATATAATATAATATAATATAATATAATAGCAAATAAAGTAAGATGAAATAGTTGAAATTTGTGATGTTTAGATGTAAACAAAGGAGTTGAGAAACCAAATTCTTTTAAGATGTATCCATTTTAGGAATTAGGTCCCAGAAACAGGTAGGGGCAAGTCTGCCTTTGTACCATAGCAAATGTCCTCAAATTATGCAGTGGGGTATGGGAAACTAGAAATAAGAATTTCTCAAAAGAGAGGGAAATAGAGAAACAAAGCAGGAATTCAAGATCAGCAGGTTATGCCAACCATCCTAGGATCCGTGTGTTTTGTTAAATAAAACCAAATGTTCAGTTATTAATAACTCTGGAAACTATTTTCATGACTTCATTATCTATAGTCATTTCTTCTTTGAGATTTTGAATTTATTGTTCTGGTATATCATTTTTTTAATTTAAATTTTATTTAAACTTCAGTTAGGTAATGTACCATGCAATATTTGTTTCAGGAGGAGAACTCACGTTCTCCTCACTCACGAGATTCATCACGTACATACAATACCCAGTCCTTATCCCAAGTGATCCCCTTCACACCCATCACCCATATAGCCTATCTCAAACCCACCTCCTTCCACCAACCCATAGTTTGTTCTGTATCATTAAGAGTCTCTTGCGGTTTGTTTTCTCTTCTCTCCCCTCTTCCCGTATGTTCACCTGTTTTGTCCTAGATTCTGCATATGAGTGAAATCATGTGGCGTTTGTCTTTCTCTGATTGACTTATTGTGCTTAGCATAATATATTCTAGTTCCATCCATGTTATTGCAAATGGCAAAATTTCATTCTTTTTGAGAGCTGAGTTATATTCCATGTATATACACCACATCTTTATCCATTTGGACTCTCCCCATAGTTTGACTATTATTGATAATGCTGCTATACACATTGGGGTGCATGTATAGCCTTCAAATCTGTATTTTTGAATCCTTCTTTGAGATTTTGAATTCATTGTTCTAATGTATACCATTTTTAAGAAAATTGAGTATTTATGTTTCTGGGATACTCCAAGTATCTTCCCAAATTAGGCCTCAGTGTTAGTTGTCTGCTCTTTCTGAAATCCTTTTTTAATGCCTCCTCTTTGTTCTTCATGTCTCAGATTACATTTTATCTCTGCAGGGGTACTTTTCCTCATTACGTCTCCAAAAGTGGGGCCCAGTTCCTTCCTGTCATATCAACTCTTTTCCTTTTCATCAGAACAATTCTCATTACCTACTTTTTGTTTTATTTATTATTTTTTAATAAATATTTATTTATTAATTATTTTCTATCACTACAGTGATATGCCTAGGATCCATATGCATATGCCCGGGATCATGCTTGGTACATAATGAATGCTCAGTAAATATCTGATGAATGAATGAATGAATGAATGAATAGTAATAAGATTTAAATTTTATTTTCATCATAATTTATTTATACTATACATGCTAATTCATAACGATTATTGTTGCATCAGAAAATTTAAATTTATAAGATTAGTCATATTATTGATACTTGTATTACTCAGATTGGTACTGTATATTAATATGTATTATATTAAATAATAAAAGTCACTCAGGATTTAAAAGTGACAGGTAAATTGTTCAAATTTGATCTGTTGAGTTTATAATTTCTCAATTAATGCTTTAAAGTTACATTACGCAGTAACAATGATAACTCAAGCATGTTATGTTTGAGCCCTACTCTGCTATTTCTAGAAAGTTAACACATAGCTAATCCATGTTCTCATCAACAGGACTGCACCCAAAACACAGTATACAGGATGTTCAGTTCATGAAAATAACAATGGCCAAGCAGCTTTTGAAAACCCCATGTATGACACCAATGCAAAGTCAGCGGAAGGGAAGGCAGTACGATTCGATCCCAACTTGAACACTGTCTGCACAATGGTATAACACGGCAACTCTTTGCCTTCTTCAGAAGCTTGGAAATCGACACACAACACAGTGCACATTTAGTTCACTGCTAAACAAATTAAAGCACACTTTTCAGGACTTGCTGGGTCACCTTTTCCTGAGGAATGATAGAGAAGAGTGTTTTTTCATAAACTGGACCCTAATTCTTCTTCATGTTTACCATGGAGAGTTTTACAGAAATTTGGCTGCACTCTGGGAGTGCTTACTCACAGTTTATTTGCTTTTTTTAAAAAGGAGATTATTCTAAAACATAAACTTCTTTGCATATATTGGAGGAGCATCCACTATCAGTATTTCTGTGCTTTATAAAGTATATTAGAGGGACTGGGTTTAAAAAAAAGATATAGGGTAGAAAATAAGAGCTATACTTACAAGAGTCAATAGACCACTGACTTCTCTTTAACAGTCATGAGCCACATCATGCCCATGAGTCTATTTCACACCACTCTGTCAGCTACTCATTTTTGTTAATCGAGTCATTGTCTTCCTTATCTCCATGGTTATTTCAGATTGAGTCATGCCCTGAAATGTTTATGAGCTAATTTATGCCACAGAAGAGATAAGATTGCCTTCTCTGATTTGATTGCTTCTGGTACTTGTCCTTCAGTATCATATTGTCTCTATTTTTAGATTGGTCGTCATAGTTTCTGTAAACGGCAAGATCATTGTGCTGTTCTCCCAATTTCCCTCATTATGCTATAACCAAGATTATTCACTAAGCCATGGGGCGGTGTTTAAAACCTTGCAAGCTTCGATCTGTTTTGTCACCCAGAAACCACTCGAGCTGGCAAAAATTATCTATGGCAATGATGATTTTGCAGTTATTTGAGACACCAAACTTCCCATCCTTTACCACACTCTCCAAAGTTTTCGAAAGACCAAACAGAACCTATTAATCTGTTGCATTTAGTTGATGATATATGCCATTTTCCTTCCAAATGAGCCTTCAAATTTATTTAACATTGTTTTGAACTTTTATCAACCATGAGTTAAAAATGTAAGATTTTAAGCTTTGAACTTTTATCTAACAGTGAGTTAGACATACATTTTGGTCCAGCCCATAAATATAATGACTACAAAAAATTTACACTTTCAAATGACCAATATAAAGCTATTTCCTAAAGGCATAGGTTTTCCAAATTTTCACACATTTTAAACTTTCTATACTCTTATTCGTAAGAAGCATGTTTCAGATATGACAGGTTTCTCTCACTGTCAAATTAAGATACACATTTGCAAGTTATTGGTGGCTCATTTACAACTGTATCACAGTAATGCCAGCATATTGGTTTAATAGGTCATTATCTTCCTTTTATAGCATGTTTTACTTCATTGAATAAATTACGTACCCAGTGTGAACTCTTTGTTGATGTCCCTCTCAAATACGGATAACTCTGTAAACAGTCTCGACTTTTTGTATCATGAGACAGAGTGCCTAAGAGAAATCATTGCACCCAGAAGCGCTGCTTGGATCTATCTCTACAACATTTAGTGAATTTCTTGTAAACCACTTTGAGATACATTGTTTTGGAAATTCATACAATTTTCTCAACATTGTACTCTACTGACAGGATGCTGTTTTAAATTTTATGCCATCAGTTATTTATTCTTGTTTATTCAAATGACTGCAATAACAATGATTCATTCATTAATGTTAAGGTTAATACATTTAAGATCTTGTTTAAACAATGTTTCTTCTGCAACTGGCTACTCCTCTTATATTAATGCATACACTTTTGTAAAGAAGTATATTTTTATGAAAAAAAACTTTGTAAAAGTATGATGTAAATTTTCAGTGCAATGTAAACAAAATAAAAATGGATAATTGCTTTTGTAAAATGTGTATTCTTTTCAAAATTGTTAGTATACTGGATAGCAAAAGGAATAAACAGCCTACATTTATTTGGTGTTTTCAAGTTCCAAACTGCATGTTATATATACTTATTTAGCAACATAATAATGAGACATGGGTGTTTTTCTTTATATTTTGCCGTTCCCCAAGTGTGACACTCTTTTAGAAGTAAACAGATTCCCACTAAACATTACAGTATCCTAACAATCTCGTCTTAGAATTTTCCTTAGATGTAAATATTTTAACGCTAGTGTCTAAATTTGGGTATATCTGATGATTTGCAATATTTCTGTAGTGTATTTTGTAGAGATACTTATTTTTAGCATACTTCCAAGGTATGGACTTAATCTTTTGAATAGCTACTTTAAACTAATAGTCAAAAAATCTATTTGCCAGGGTGTAACATGTAAAATTTTGTATTCAAGAAATTTATCAAGTTTACAAAGTTTATCAAATTTATAAAGTTCAAAATACAAGTTACTTACGTTCAATTTTATAAGAAAACTTTTTCCCAAAACATATTGTCTTTATATTTCACAGCCTCAAACTCTGTTAAAAGTCTTTCTCTGTGCATTACACTTTCATTTGAGAAATGAATGCTTCTTGATATAATTATAGTTTCTTTCTAAACTTTAACTGTATTACTTCCACCATACACTCATTTCATGTCTTCTAAACTTTCCCTTGTTGCTGTTTGTCCTTATTTTTATTCCTCTCTGTGCTTTTTTCCTTCCTTTTTCTTTTTCTACTTTTCGATTTGCTTTTTCTTTTTCTACTTTTCGATTTGCTTTTTCTTTTCTGCTATTTTTCTTAATATCCTTTTCTGTTTTACATGTCTTCTCCTTTTTAGCCTTTGATTATTTCTCATCTTAATGCCCAGTTTCTCCTTAATCTTCTCAAAAGTTAGCAGCAATTTTAGTGGAAGCAATGTTATTTTTATTTTTTACCAGCTTTATTGGAGTATAATTAAGCTATTTAAATTTCATGGCATGATGATAAATATATATTTTTTATGAGAGCATTTAAACTCTACTCTCTTATTAAATTTCAAGTAAAGAAATTATTTTAAAGAGGCTTCTTGTACTTCCTTATGTTTAAGAACATTAAACCAACAGGTTCTACCCAGGATCTCTTGATACTGGAGCCTAAGGAGAATGACTGTGGAAATAGACCAAAGGGTCAGATTTCTTTTTAACTTGTCCTTTGCATGTACAAATGAGAAAAAGAAAAAATTAAACAGATATAACATTGGCTTAAAGAGTGAACAAAAATAACTAGATGATGCTCTCTTAAGGAGATTAAGAGAATACATTGTCTGTCAAAGTATTAATCTGTGTATTGATATCTATAAATTTAAAATAGACACAGTTTAAGGTAAAAAAAAATCTCTTCTGTAGCTTATAGAAATTCATGAGTCTAAGAAATATTTTAGAACAAGTAGTTTGAAATTTGCCTGAAAAAATATTGATTTGCTGCTTTTTTTTAGGATAACTTTGGAGGAAAGGGAATATTGATCCAAGAAGATATACATGTTGTAAAATTCTGAGAAATATCTTTCTGTCATCACTGCATGAGCTTGGTATTCCAAAATAATGTAAGAGCAGATTTAAAAGTTACTAGGGAGTAGAAATGGCCACTGGATATTAGATTTCATTCTTCAGTGTACAAGCAATGAAACCAGTGATCACCTGCCAAATACTTTCCCAACTTTTAATAAGTTCCCATGTGTAATAATTTTTATTAGCCTTGAAAAAGAAGTATATTCTATATATTCAAATTCATAGCTTTAAATTGTATTGCAGATCACAAAACAAGAAATCTGTGTTTAAACTTTCATAAGATTCAAACATTGCTTGTAACTATTAGGATATCTATGAAAATAGGATGAACCCAGATGCTTTCACGGGACCAATAAGATAAATAGTTATAGAGGAAAATGTAGAACCATCGACATAGTATGACTTAAAAGGAACCTAAAGGCCTTCATTCTCAGCAAGTGTCTTTACACCCTTGAGTTAAGATTGGTATCTCCTGAAGGGACTTGCTAGAATGAAATGCTAGGATATCTGTATGTTAGATATTCTGGAAATGTTAGAATATCTGGGGAATGTCATATAATAGCATTATAATCCTAATAGCCAATGAACACAGCCAATATGAAGCAAGTCTGTAAAGCTAGCATTCCTAATCCTATTTTTAAACCAAGACTTTTCCCAGACTATGATACTCTTTTTAGAATGATGCTTTTAAATACATAAAGTGAAATACAAAGGAAATTATAAATAAATAGTAAAAAAGTTACAAAAATATTTTGTGTTATAAAATATATGTAACAATGTGCATATGTATAAATATATACTAATATACATATGTATACATATATACATACTTCTTTACTATACATTAAATATGTAGCTAATATTGTCTGTAATTTTGTAGAGTATTATAAATAATACTTTGAGATATTTGTGACATTTCACATGACATGAAAATATCTGTGATTTTTATTAGTGACAAAATCAGAGATTATTTTTGCCCAACTCTTTAACAGAAAGAAAATACTATATTTTAATAAAAATATCAGTGAAGATAAAAGTAGAACTTTTTCCCATGCAAGTTTCCAAACTCTTTGAATTCTACTGGCGTATCAAGTTACTAACCCTTCCTTAGAGGTTGGAATTCACAGCAAGTACTTTGAGGGGGCAGGGAAGAAGCAAACATTGATTGCTCTCTTGAGCTGTTGGCAATGAAAATGGAATGTTTAATTTGAACTTTGGTTACCAAATAGCAGCATAAAGTCAATGGACTCGAAGAAGGAATCCCCAGTGAGAAGGTGTAAGTATAGATAGTATAATGTCATTAATCAATTAATTTATCAAAAGCAAATATTTTCTAACATTAAATATATGTATATTACTTTACTGTGAGGTATAAAAGATATTGGATGAGTAAAAATATAAGAAACACATGGATCTTATCCTGAAGTCACTTAAAATCTTGTCAAGCTATTAAACAATTGTTAAAATAATATGCCACACAATAATCCTGTGCAGTAACTATTCACAATTTCAATGAGGAATGCATATTTTCTCTTCTATTTCATCTGTGTGTCTTTCCAAAGAATCTTTATGAGTTGAATGAAACTTTATCTATCAAATGTCATTTTCAATTTAATGGGGGAAAAACACCTAGAGTTTCAATAGAAATCAATTAAACAAGACAAGACAAAGGTCAAATTTTTATTTAAAGATATGCTATTTATTAAGGGAGATCTGTCTTCCTTTTCACCTAGTAGTTCCATTCAATAGGTTATTTTTTTAAAAAGCCAGAGAGTGGGTATTTGACATGGATTTTCAAATTATGTATTATTTACATATGGTGGAAAATATATCACTAGCTACCAGTGTGCAAGTGTCATAAATGTTCACTGACCTGGGGATATTTTGAAAGGACCATACGTTTGTCACTGTTAAAATCATATTTCAAAGTTAATGACATGAAGATTTCAATGTTTAAACAAAAACTACTCGTTTCTCTCTCTCTTCTACTCCCTTTTCTCTGCCTCTCTCCATTTTTCTTTTTTTCTTCCAAATACATGCATATACAGACATAAATGTCTTGAAACAAATTAAAACAAATAGTAGTTATGATCATCAGGATTGTAATGATTACATACGTATTTTTTTTGTTTTGGGTTTTTCCAGAGTGCATACACTTAATATTATTATAAAAATATAATAGTTTTACATGAAAAAAGTAGCTTAAAATTTAAAAGTAGATTTTACTTTTTTTTCTGATAATTTTGCTTAGAAGAATATCCACACCTAGAAGTGATAGCAGAAGAGCCTGAGCTCAGGACACTCATGTCCACTGTGTCAATATGAATAAAAACCCCAAAATTAAAAGGGATAATGTCTACACAAAACAAATTGTTTAAATGAGTTAAAGAAAAGTGAGAATAAAATTAGTAAATCTATTAATAATTATTTTTGTCAAGCATCTATATTTTTTACTTTCCTTTTGTGGTTTGCATTGCATCAAAATTGCCTGGAATAAAATATTGCATGAACAGGTAGTTTTTTCCTTGAAAATTAAACTTCCTGTAAAAATGTAAAGTATGGAAAAGATCCTGAGCCAATTTTTTTTGATTTTGTATGTTTTAAAAAATAAATATTTCTCCAAAAACTGTAGTAGTAGATGCTTAACTTTATAGAATAGTTTTTAAATGTCAAAAATCTTAAAAAGTACTTGACCAGGAGTTGGCTTTCTTATGATTATTCCTGTGAGTCTATGGAGTTATGAATCTCTTTTTCTTTAAAGCAGTAACATTATCCAACCGAAGCTTTTTATTTTACATTGCATTTTCCTGTTACTAAGATGTATTTAAAGTACTTTTCCTTGAATAGTGTCACATAACTAAGTGCAAAGCATCATTATTAAGTGACACTTTAAAATATTCCTTAGCGCTAAAAAGGAGCAGAAACCGTATTATTTGCCCAGGAATTTAATAACTGGTTTCTTTATACAAAGGACATTTTAGCTGTTTGTATGCCCCTTCACCCCTACTCACCACATGATGTAGCTAATGGCAAATCCTATCAGCAACTCATTTGGGAAAGCAAAGCTCAAATTTTTATGTATAAATGATTTGATGCACTTTTTTAGTAATAATAGACTTCAGCAATACCTTGTTTAAAATTGCAATTTCACTTTCAGCTCTCTGGATATGACTGATATCAGATGACAAAGATGCATATTTAGAGAATGAAAGTAAAAGTAATTTCGGTATAAAGTATGGAAAAGTTAATGTTAACGGAGTCACTTCAAGAATCAACAAATACATTTATTCATAAAATAAGTTTAATATGTAAACTATTTTTGAATGGCAAAACTAATAGTTCTTGTATAATACTTGTTCTGGAAATGCAAATCTATGGGGTTTGTACAGTGATAATTAACTCACAATCTACCTTTAAGTAACATCATACTTCTTCATGCATCATGTTAAAACCTTACAACAGTATACTTTCATTTCTTCCCCCCCAGGCATTTTACCATTGTTTTCATACAGTTTACTTTTATTTTTACTTATATTATAAAACCCACAAAGCATTGTTATTAAAAGTCAACTAAATTTTAAATAATAAGAAAAAGGTAAGTTTATTTACTTACATAAACTATTTCTGGTGCTCTTTATTAGTTGTATAGATCCAGAGTGACTTCTGTCATCATTTCCTTCCGTCTGAAAGACTACTTTTTTGTTTCTTTCTTGTTTAAATGTTAGCATTTTGGGCGCCTGGGTGGCTCAGTCGGTTAAGCGGCCGACTTTGGCTCCGGTCGTGATCTCACAGCCCGTGAGTTCCAGCCCCGCGTCGGGCTCTGTGCTGACAGCTCAGAGCCTGGAGCCTGTTTCGGATTCTGTGTCTCCCTCTCTGACCCTCCCCCGTTCATGCTGTCTCTCTCTGTCTCAAAAATAAATAAACGTTAAAAAAAATAAATAAATGTTAGCATTTTGACAAGCTTAGAGGAAGATCTTTTGACAATTATGTTTTGATCGTTTGAAAATTCAGTGGATGGGCTCAGTAGTAGAATAGAGATGACAGAGGAAAGAGACGATGAACTTGAAATAAAATAATATAAATCATTCAAACTAGACCATAGAAATAAAAATGATTGAATAAAAAATGAACAGAGTCCCAGAGACCTGTGAGAAAATATCAAAAGGTCCAATATACATGTTATTGGAGTAGTAGGAGAGAAGAAGTTTGGGGCTGAGCAATTCTTTGAAGAAATAAATGTCAGAAGTCTTATTAAATCTGATGAAAAACAAACTTATGGATTAAAGAAGCTCAGTGAGCACCAAGGAGATGCATTCAAAGAAATCCACTTCTAGACACATCGCAACTAAATTACTGAAAAAGCAGGTGGACATAGATTGAGTAAGGGAGGGCAAAGTGATGAAAGAACTATATCCCTATAGTGATGGAAAGCTCTGTTCTCCCTGATGTCTTTTCAGAGGCCAATTTGTTAGAACACAGAAGTTAGCCAGAGATTTTCTTTAGGCTGTGGTACTCAAGCCAAGTCTTATGCTCTGAGCAACTTTAGAAATCTGCAGACATGTTTGGTTTTTGTTAAAATAAGCTCTTCACCTCTAGAGTGCATCCAGACATCTTGGTCTTTCAGAAAGAGCTGTAGTCTAGAGAGATCCAACATGAAGCAGGTATAGGGAAAGATGAATTCAGCTTTGATGATTTCCCATCAAGTCTGAAGACAGGAAAATAAAACAAGACAAAAGCAAATTTCACAATTTCCCAAGAGCGCCTTCCAGCTTGAAAGTTTGACTTTATTCAACAAAGATACAACCAAGCTATTGTAAGCTCCTAAACTATTTCAAATTCCTTCTCATCTATAAAGAGTTTAGGTATTGCAGTTAAAAGCATGTTGAGGAACTGAAATGCGGATATGAGAGTCTATAAACTGTGACTGACAGCAAGATGCAAGTTCAGCGCTGTGTTTCTCTGGTCCAAAGTCATACCCCTTTTTCCCATTAAAAAAAAATCCATATGTATAATTTATAAACAACATCTCACTTGTCAAAAACAACACACTCTTAAAAAGCCAAGAGAAAAAATAGTTGATTTATCCAGGGAAGAGTTAATCAAGTTATAACATTCAGAAAAAAATAAATAAAACGGGAACAATTTCAAGGGTTTTACTACGAACAAGACTGGTGAAATCTCTTGAGGGTATCAGGGGCATTATATCAAAAGGAAACTTATCACAACAATCTCTTTAGGAAAAGGAGGGTACGATTATTAATAAAACCATACTCATAAGAGAGTTTTTTGTAGTGGAAGGAGTTCGACAGGATTATTAGTGTTTCAGCTGCCTAATGTTGCAGCTAGTTTCTGTTTTCCCTGAGTGGCAAAGAACTAAAGAGGGATAGAGGTAGACACCTTTGATTTGATGAGAATGTGTATTCCGTGAACTTCAATCATTCATAGAAGGGAATGCTTATCACACTCAAAAGAGAAGTTTGTGGTTTATTTTTCTTAAGTTTAAGAAAGCATCTGAAAATAAAAGAGAAAAGGAAAACAAAGGAATGCAAAATAATTAGGGAATTGTTCAAGTCAAGTGAATTACAATGATATTAAGGACATTGAAAAGGTGTTTTTTGTTTATTTTTTAAAAGTAAGTATGTCGTAAACATCTTTTTTCTTTAACCCTCTACTGTATTTGGCTTTCTATTTTATTGATCCCATATAACCCTCATCAGCTCTCTCCTTAACTCCTCCAGAGTACGCACTACTCATTATTGTTAGAAAAACTGAAGAAATAATGTTGCCTGGGGGCACCTGGGTGGCTTAGTTGTCAAGCGTCTGACTTCAGCTCAGGTCACAATCTCCTGGTTCCTGCGTTTGAGCCCCACCTCAGGCTCTGTGCTGACAGCTCAGAGCCTGGAGCGTGCTGCAGATTCCGTGTTTCCTTCTCTCTCTGCCCCTCCCCTGATCATGCTCTAACTCTCTCTGTGTCTCAAAAATAAAAAAAATAAATAAAGGAAAGAATATTGCTTGAATTATTTGCAAGTATACGCTACATAATTTCAATTGGATTCTCTTTGCTACTCATCACTTTGTTTGTTTACTGCTTTCATTTTTTCAGACACATTTTATCCAAATAAGCTAACAGTCATATCCTTAACTATTTCAAGAAATTCCCATGAAATGCTTTTAATTTCTTTCCTTTGTATCTTTAAAAGTCTTATTATCTTTTAGCCTTTCTATTATCAATTTGCGGTCCTGTAAATTTATGTGTTTCCACTTTATTTTCTTTTATCTCACAACTTTTCCCTGGTGGCCTGTCATTCTTGACATTTTTACGATCACTACTTTGTAAATTACTCCTAAATATCAAGCCCTGGCCAATTCTCCCATTTGAGAAACATATCAAAAAACTATTGGCTGGATATTTCCAACTATAAGGTTTTTCCAGCTTTTTAAATTCAACATTTTTGAACTTGAACTTATTATACATTATGATCAATTCTCTTAATTACCCTAAGTGCATGAATGACATCACCAGATCCACCCAAGCTAGAAAGTTGAGCTCTATCTGATCGAATTACTCCTTTCAACATTATTATGTTGAATTAATATTTTCAATCTCAAACTTCCTGCATGCATTTCTTCTCATAGTCTCATGCTCAACATTTTAGTTTAACTATTGTTGGACTATTGCAGTGATCTCAATGCAAATTTACCAACCTTAAATATATTTTAGGCAGAAATGTAAGATTAATTTTTGTAAGCCCAGTCATATGAAAATCACTCCCTACTCTGAATACCCATGTCAAGTAAATTCTCAATTTCTCTGCTGGAATTTGAGTTATTCTGAATTTTTCCCCCAGACTTTAGTACACAGTATTGGTTGCCTACCTACAGCTATCTTCCATTCTTTTACCTATATCCCCACTCTTGTTTGTTAATAGAGCCTTCTGCTTCTACTGTTTCCCCACAGACACTAGCAAAATTCTGATTAGTTTAAGCCTAGAGAGGTTTGTACTATTGCCTTTACCAGTGCTTTGTTAATGATGAAGCTTGTGAACCAATCCTACCTCAAGAGGGAAAGTTTGCTAACATCATTAGAAAATTCCTTGCTAGTTAAAAAGTCTCACTGAAGAAAATCAATCTGCTGGATATTGTCATGTTTGATTATGACACTTAATGTGCAGTGGCCGTTTTATAACTGAGTGAGGGAGGGAGTTTGCATGAGGAAATCCAGCACACTGAGGTTGGCTGAAAGTTGGAAAATAATATCAAGAATCACAATTGTTGGGAATATTGAGGCAGT
The DNA here is from genome assembly GCF_028018385.1 of Neofelis nebulosa. Taxonomy (NCBI): domain Eukaryota; kingdom Metazoa; phylum Chordata; class Mammalia; order Carnivora; family Felidae; genus Neofelis; species Neofelis nebulosa. The sequence continues at coordinate 56,954,996 of NC_080795.1, read as the reverse complement.
GAAAACTATCCGTGGGACTCCCTTACCCGTCAATTTCTTGTCTTTTAAAGTAATATTGTCTGTATTTTTGAAGCCGGTTGAGTTTTCTATTACCTATAAATGAAAATATACTTCAATGTCCTTATACTGCAATTCCCACAAAAAGTACAGATGTTTATGTCTACATTAGATCTGCACCACTTACAAACTAACTTTGGACTGATCTTTAACTTCTCAATCTCTCAGTTTTTTCTGCTGAAAAACTGGAATAATAAAGTACCTAATTTTGGGGGCCATTATGAGGTTAAATAAGTTAGTACCAGTAAAACACTTAGCACAGTGAATGGCCCAATCAAAATGCTCAATAAAGGCTATGTATTGTTGTTCTTTTATTTTTATTTACATTCTTCCTACTCATGCAAATTCCCGGGATGGTCAGGTAGCCCATCTCCATGTCATAGGTAAGATATTGCTATGGAGAATTTGCATTCCTCCAAAATTCATATGTTGAAGTTCTACCCCACCCCCCACACCAAGGTGATGCTATTAGGATGGGAGGCCTTTAGAAGGTGGTTAGGTCATAGGAGTGGAACACTCATGAGAAGGATTATTGCCCTTTTCTGAAAGACCCTAAGAGCTAGCTTGCACTTTTCTGCCATGTGAGGTTACAGTGAGAAGATGGCAGTAAGGAAACACGCTCTCACCAGACAACAAATCTGCCAGAGACTTCATCTTGTACTTCCTGGCCTTCAGGGCTCTGAGAAATAAAGTCCTGTTGCTTATAAACTACTCAGTCTACAATGATTTGTTACCACAGCCCAAACAGACTAAGGGATTCATTTTTATCACGAGCTTTTAACAGGAGACTTCCAGTCTCTAAGTCAAAGGAAGAGAGGTATGAAGCATGGACAATGACCATCACTTCCTTTCATTGTCCATTGTCAGAACTATCACAGGAACCCAACTTAATGTCACGGGTAGCTGAGACATGTAGCATAGGATAGGAAATATTTGGTCAAAACCGTCTCTGTCACAGTTCATTTTTCTGCTCGCCAAATCTCCCTTTGCCGCCTCTTTCTACACATTAAACACACTTGACTGCTTTCTAAGAGACACATCTCAAAATCCCATCCAAGCTTGATCCAGCTTCAACTTCAGGGTCTACAGATAGTGTGTGGTACTCTCTCCATTAGGACAGATGAAGCTACTTTTTGTCCAAGCTACCTGCTTCCTTTTCCCTGACCACATACACCCATCATGGAATGTGGTATTAGTTTCCTGAGGCTGCTGTAACAAATCACCACAAACCTAGTGACTTCAGAGAAATTGATATCTCATAGTTCTGGAGGTGAGAAGTTTAAACCTGAGCTGAGTTGTGCTCCCTCTAAGGGCTCTAACAGAGAATCAATTTTTTGCCTCTTTCAGATTCTATTGGCTGCTCTGAGATTCCTGGTCTTGTGTTGTGTCACCCCACTCTCTGCCTCCGTCTTCATATGGTATTCTCCTCCTTCTGTTTTCCTTTGCATCACTTATGAAGACACTTATGATAGCATTTAGAAATACCTGAAAGATACAGAATAATTGACTCTTCTCAAGATATTTATTTATTTATTTATTTATAATTTATTGTCAAGTTGGCTAACATACAGTGTATACAGTGTGCTCTTGGTTTGGGGACTAGATCCCCATGATTCATGGCTTACCTTCAACGCCCAGTGCTCATCCCATCAGAACCCTCTTCAGTACCCATCACCCAGTTTCCCCTCTCACCCCCATCAACCCTCAGTTTGTTCTCTGTATTTAAGAGTCTCTTGTGGTTTGCCTCCCTCTCTCTGTTTGTAACTATTTTCTTCCTCTTCCCTTCCCCCATGGTCTTCTGTTAAATTTCTCAACTTCCACATATGAGTGAAAACATACTTGTCTTTCTCTGACTGACTTATTTCATTTAGCATAATAGACACTTTTCAAGATATTTAATTTGATCTCTCCTACAAAGATTTTTCTTTCTTTTTTTCTTTCTTTCCTTCTCTCTCTCTCTCTCTCTTTTTAAAGTAACATTTACAAGTTCCAGTGACGAGGACTTGATATTGTTGCATGACCACTATTCACCCGACCACAAAAATGATAAAGATATTTTGGCACTAGAGAATTTGGCACAAGGAATTAAAAAAATAAATGGTGGGGCTGAAGCACAGAGAGCAAAGGAGAGAGAGTGGGAAGATAAGCTAGAGAGAAAGGAGGAATCAGATTAATAGAGCTTTGTAGGACACTCTAGAGGATACTAATTCAAGCTGATCCAAAGCCCCATAATGTATTCATTCTTTTTTATATGTAATGTAGATTAAGGCCTCATTTTAAGATGATGTAGAAATTGAGATCTCCCTTCTTGATAGACTCAGCTGTGAAAAATGCTGTTAGCCAATAGTCTCCAGCTGCTATATCTTTGGGATCTGCCATAGCATTCACTTTGAGGTCGTACTTTTCCTTTAATAATCCAAACACATTTTTTCCCAGTGTATCTTTTGTACTTCCAATACCATGCTCTTTGCTGTAAGACCTGAACAGGCACCATTGGTAAGTGGAGTCATCCAAGAAGGCAGGTGTTTTTATGGAGTTACCTGGCAAAGAGGATTACATCCCAAGTGGTATGTGGGGTATGAATTATCCTCATAACAAGGTGGCAGCCTATTACTAAAGATTTCGCTGGTGATTATCTGAGAAAATGGTATGGTGAGGGGAACTAACTTGCCAGTGCAATGATTCAGATATTTGAAAGGTATAGGAGAACAATGTGTAAAAGTGAAGGGTAACTAGCTGCTTATTACTAAGCTGTATTAATTCTTCTAATGGAGGAAGAATACTTTCTTAACAGAAAAAAAAATCAGAATTATTTCATTTAACTTCTCCTTCCTATAAAATGAGTACTGTTAACATGTTTCAAGTCATTAATATTAGTTAACTGATCAAATTAGTGGGAATTTTATCTAATACTTACATTGTTATGCTAAGCAATGTTTTTCAAATTCTACTGTCACCAGAGTTTCCTGAGACCCTATTTAAAATACACAAAACTCAACAATACATTTTGACTGAATAGTTTCAGGGACAAGTCAGCATTTGGACAGGCATTCCAGAGTATAGGCTTTCTAAAGAGCCTTAAAGAAAGTATACCTAGATTTGAAATTGAATGCTGTACTCAATAACATATCAGAATATACATAATATTCATTTCAAGGTTGTTTTCATGTAAAATTTGGAACTCTGATGTTCTCATTATCTTTTAGAGTAATGTGATTAGAATAATTAGGGTTTGGAAGGACAGGCCAAGTCTTAAATAATATTCTCTCATGTTTATATGTTTGTTCTGATCTAATGAAGCTTGAAAGAGTCCAACTGTTGCCCTAATGTCTGATATATTTAGTAAAAATCAAATTAGTCATATCTCCCTTAGTTCCTTTGGTAAGCTGCCTATCTACACAGCTCACCTGGAGAACTCACCAGCCATAAACAGATGAGACAAATCATAACTTTGTTTTTGAGGAGTGAAAAATAGTCATCCCAAGATACCAGATTAATCTCCCCCCACTCCTAGTAGGCTGCCAGAAAAGGTGGATGGAAAGATACCTGTGAATTTACAAACTGAACACATTTGTTAATTAAATGTTGTTATAAATGAAATAAAGGGGGGGATGTTTCAGAAGAGAATTATTTTGCCTAGTAGGCCACAATTCCTAAATACAGCTGCTAAATCAGAATTGTGTATGTTGGGAGTCTAGAAGGAGAAGCAGAATGAAAAGCTCTAAGTGGAATTTCATAACGTTTTACAGCTTCTCGTATTTGCCTGGTTCAATTATAAAAACCTGAAATACCACTGCATTACATTAGTGCCTAACCATCTTCTCTCAATAGCATGATCATATGAGTTTCCCTGCTCGTCTGTCTGCTTTCACTCTTGTGGGCTTCTAGTTCCTTTTCTTTTTCTTCTTTTTTAAAACCTTTATTTAAATTCAGGTTAGTTAACATACAGTGTAACAATGGTTTCAGTAGAATTTAGTGATTCCGCACCTATGTGTAACACCCAGTGCTCATCCCAGTGAGTACCCTCCTTAATGCCCATCACCCGTTTAGCCCATCCCCCCACCCAATACCCCTCCAGCAACCCTCAATCTCTCTGTCTTTAAGAGTCTTATGGTTTGCATCCCTCTCTGTTTTTATCTTATTTTTCCTTCCCTTCCCCTATGGTCATCTGTTGTGCTTTTTAAATTCTGCATATGAGTGAAATCATTGATATTTGTCTTTCTCTGACTGACCTACTTTGCTTAGCATAATACACTCTAGTTCCATCCACATTGTTGCAAACAGCAAGATTTCATTCTTTTTGATAGCCAACTAATATTCCATTATATATATATATATACACACACACACACACACACATATATACACACCACCTCTTCTTTATCCACTCATCAGTCAATGGACATTTGGGCTCTTTCCATAATTTGGCTATTGTTGATAGTGCTGCCATATACATCGGGGTGTAGGTGCCCCTTCAAATCAGCATTTTTGTATCCTTTGGATAAATACAACTGGATATGCTGATCTTTCTAAAATGCTGATTATGTCACTCCCACTTCTTATTGTTTTCAGGATAAAATTTCTATTTTCCACCAGTCGTGACTCTCTAACACATTATAACGTGCATTTCCCTGAAGCATTCTAAGCTCAAGCTATACGAAACCATTCTCTATTTCTGTACCCAAAGCCTCTTATCTGTTAGACCCTGAGCATGTTCTTTCCTCTAGTTGAAACACACTACCTTTCTCCACTCCTCATCCTCCAAGTGTGTTTCATCTAATTATCTTTATTTGAATGTCAGCTTGAGCATCACATCTCTGGGAAGCCTTCCCAAGACTGTGACCTTCCTATGTGCTTTTTAAATGTCATCTCCTACTCCAACCATAGCATTCATACCGTTGTAATTTCTTATTTACTTGAATGTCTTTACTATTATATAGACTATTTGCTAGGGAGGTCAAAGCTGTTTCTGCTTTCTTCACCATTATTCTTAGAGCCTAGAAAGGGGCATAAAGTGTGGTTTTTACTAGTCAGGAACATGTACTAGTAGTTGTGATTGTGGTAATTTCAATAGCTGCAATTCTTAGAGTAGTGAGAAGAGTTTAATTTAGAAAATTCCGACTTACCGTATCTTGAGAGACATTATTATTCTCAAAAAGCCTGAGTGCACACCAGAGGCAAGCCATATGGCTTGCCTGTAATCTCCAGCCTGTAATCAAGGAGAACTTTTAAAAGAGAGTTGGATCCAGAAATCCATTTACTCGTTGGCCTAGAGTTATCTGTGTCTTTCCCCCCAAATAACAAAATTGCAAACTGTCACCTTCATTATCTTGCGGTAAACGTTGAAGAATTTGGACTTGTTAAATACCACTGTACCAGGGCGAGAGTTGTATCATCCTTAATGTGAAAAACACATACCTCACATCTGCAGAAATTTTAGCTGCTCAGAATTAATTGGAACTATTATTTTCAGGTTTTCTTTTGACAGGAGATAATTTAATTCATATGTAATTTATAACAGCTCATTCAATAATGCATCTCTCCTTTCATTCAGGGAACATCACTTACATCTGCTGAATTGAGAGAAGCTAAGTCTATTCACTGAAAAGTCTCCTTTATCCCTTATTCTGTATTTGCTAAGTTGATTAACATTCTTCTTGTGGGAAACCACAGGTTCAGTAGACCACAGGTCTTCCCACAAGGGAAGAAAAGATGGCACGAGACTGGATGGCACACTCACGCCAGAGAACTTAATTTCATAAAGACACTATTTACAAACCAGTAGGTGGGATAATGGGGCTCCTGGGGTTCGCAACAGCACTATTTAAGCACGAAGGAGCATGATTGAGGAGTAGTCACCAGAGACATGAACCCATAACCTGCAAGGGCTTTAGAGTTTGGTGGAGGATCTGCAACTCTCATCATCCAGTAGGAAGGGAGTCAGGGAAGACTGCTCCCTGACCTCGCTCCTCTCTTGTCTCTTGATTTCCTCTTATGCTTCTCATTTGTAATGCAAATAGGTATTTGTATTAATCGTGGCAAGCAGCAAACTCTTCAGAATAAGATTGCATAGGAAAAAATATCTCATGTAAAAGCTTTCAACTAAGAAGTTTTATGCCCAGGGAATTAGAATTATTTCTGTAGGGATACACGCACACACACACACACACACACATGTATCTCTGCAGGGACATACTAATACATACATATATAACTTTATTACATAAAGTATAATGTATTATATTATACAACTATATAATAATTGTGTGTATGTACCCAAATAATTCTGGCCTACAAAAATCACATATTTTTATATAAAATTATATATAAAAATTTATATAATTTATATAAAACTGTAAATAAAAATATGTCAGGTTATTTTTGTACCACATTTTATAATGTCTTCACTTTCATTTTATATTACATTCCCATTAAAGACCCATTTTTATGAAAACTTTTTGAAAATTATTAACTACTTCTGATTAAAGGTAAACCGTATTAAAAAAAAGTATTTGGGGCGCCTGGGTGGCGCAGTCGGTTAAGCGTCCGACTTCAGCCAGGTCACGATCTCACGCTCCGTGAGTTCGAGCCCCGCGTCAGGCTCTGGGCTGATGGCTCGGAGCCTGGAGCCTGTTTCCAATTCTGTGTCTCCCTCTCTCTCTGCCCCTCCCCCGTTCATGCTCTGTCTCTCTCTGTCCCAAAAATAAAAAATAAAAAAAAAAAATAAAAAAAAAATAAAAAAAAAATAAAGTATTTGCCAACTTTTTACCCTGATTCCCAAAGTGGCTGAATTAGCTCTCATTGAGTTTAAAGTGTTTTATGAATGTGATAATCTACATAGTTGTGAATCATTTCTTCTCTGATAACCTGCTCAATAAGAAAAATAAGGTTTTCTTTCTTAAAGCCTTTGGAATTGAATGTCAGCTTGCTCATATCGACAAATGTGCTGCTGAGGGAGAGCTTTTTCATCTTATTGACACGGACTACATCATAAACCAAAGAACTGGAAGCCTGACATCCAAGCAATTCAGGCTACATCTACACTGTTTCAAGAGAAGCTTTTGGAAAACAAATATTTCTTGCAAACTGTCCGACTTGTCTACATAGATTATATGGTTGTGAAAAGAAGTTGACTCTTTTCCCTATATTCACTGTTATTGTTGGAATGTGCAAACCCAGCTGTACTCCATTTTCTGGCCTTTAAAAAAACCTGTTCTGCCCTGTTATAACTAGGTGAGAATAGATGGGCTGATCCTTAAAACTGATCTGTGGATCAATACTAATCTCCTTTCCTTTCCATATCGTCCTGTAAAAATGGAAAAAAATAACTGACATGCTTAAGGTGGCATTTCTGCATAAACTTCTATTTCCAAAGCCCAAGAAAAATACACAAAATTGTTAAATTCTTACACATGCAATCGTTGATACATCTTATATTTACATTTCAACTCACTTGAACCAATAAGGATTACACAATATGAGAAAGATACCATAATTAAAATATTTCACCAAAATACAAAAAATGCTGACTCTGTGGAAATCCAATTGAAAGGATTAACTCAGCATCCTCTATTACTTCTTGGACATCATGTTACCCTTTCAATTGAATTTCCACACAGAATCAGTACTAGATATTAGGTACATACATGTGCTGAGGTCAGCTCTAGTCATTTACTCAACAAATATTTATTGAGTAGCCTCTATGTGTCAGGTATTTTTGCTTGTGCTAGAAAAGTTAATAATGACACCTCACTGAGTCATTAGTCCAGAGAAGTAATCCTTTGACTCTTCAGTGATTTTCTGTTATCATTTCCAAGTGAAAGTAACTTGATTTGAAATAGCTATTCACTAAAAAGATAATAGTGCAACAATAGTTCGATCTTTTCTTTCCAATCAATATAATGAACTTGAGGTTAAGGACTTGGCCTGGCTTTAGTTTTGGAGTTGAAGATTTTCACTAGAGTCTATTTCTTAAAATGTATGCCCCCAACCTTCTGCTTTCTTCAACGGAAATCTTCTCTTACAGCATAGCTGGTCTATTTAGTGCCTTTTGCTTATTTCATGCACTGTATTGCCTTCTTGTCTAGTTAACGCCCATCCCACCCCCATGAGGAGGAAAGAAGTCCTTTTGCAATGTTAGCACCAGAACTATGAGCTCCTAGAAGTCAGGGCCTACTGGAGAAAGAAAGCTGGATGTTAGCAACTTTTGTGGCATTGCTTATAGCGGGGACAGAAACTTCCAACCAGGGTTCCTACAGTCATTTAGTCGACAACCTCCCATAACTGCCAACCTAAACAGAAAGCATGCCAGAACCCAGAATTGGAGAAAGTGGGGTTATTCTCTCTTTTTCATGTTATCAACATACCGTAAATATTACATTCAGGTTGATAACTAATCCTAACCCTAATGCTAAATAACCATGGGACTTCCTTTCACTACTGTGACTAAGCTTGTTGGAAAATACATCATGGATGATACTATTTCTCATGGAGCTGGCTTGAGGATGGAATGAACACTACATGTGAAAACTTATTATCGCTTTAACCAGATTGAAGCTCCAATAGATGAAGAATCACCTTTGCTTTGTTTACCAGCAAATGAAGAGCAATTTCACTGAGGCTGGTACATGGTAGAGGTTCACCAAACATTTGTCATATGAATGTAATCTCTCTGGGGACTCTTTCATCCCTCACATTTGTATAGTGCTACAAAGAATCACTTTGATGCTGTTTCATAAATATATCCAGAAAATAAAATTGAAAGGGTTAAAGAGTGCCACCAACTTTCGTATTGATACTCCTTTCTTTCAATAAAGTAGGCAACTCAAGTCATACAAACAAAAATTTTGCAGTGCATTCCATACAGATTTCTTATATTAAATGGAAAATAATTGTTGGCATTATAAACTTACTTATTTTTGTGGAATTGCATTGAAGTTAAAATATTGCTCACTAGTGGGCACCTGGGTGGCTCAGTCGGTTAAGCATGCCACCTCGGCTCAGGTCATGATCTCACTGTTCATGAGTTCGAGCCCTGCATGAGGCTCTGTGATGACAGCTCAGAGCCTGGAGCCTGCTTCAGATTCTGTGTCTCCCTCTCTCTCTGCCCCTCCCCTGATCCCTCTCTCTCTCTCTCAAAAATAAACATTTTTAAAAATTAAAAAAAATGTTGCTCACTAGTATTTTAAACTTTTCTTTACCATATAAATTTTCCCATTTTTCTTTTTCACCAACTTGGATGGAAATATCATTATATTTCTTTTAATTTTTGTATTAATACTGTCTTGAACACCCATGTGCTAAGTCATAACCAGAATCTCCAGGGCTCTTCATTCTGTTCCTAATTTATACATAACTACACAAGAATTCTCAGTTCAAAGGGAAAATGCTTACTTCCATCTTATACCTTCTAAAAACATCATTGCTGGTGGGGCGCCTGGGTGGCGCAGTCGGTTAAGCGTCCAACTTCAGCCAGGTCACGATCTCGCGGTCCGTGAGTTCGAGCCCCGCGTCAGGCTCTGGGCCGATGGCTCGGAGCCTGGAGCCTGTTTCCGATTCTGTGTCTCCCTCTCTCTCTGCCCCTCCCCCGTTCATGCTCTGTCTCTCTCTGTCCCAAAAATAAATAAAAAACATTAAAAAAAAAAAATTAAAAAAAAAAAAAATAAAAATAAATAAAAACATCATTGCTGGAGAAAGAGTTGGAGAATGTGGTCATGTAGTCACTTTGCTGGTAGACTCTGTTTTCCTTTTTGTTTGTTTGTTGTTTTTTGGGTTTTTTGTTTGTTTGTTTTTTACTTTCACTGCTTTTGAAGCCCTTGAAGCTGGACCCACATTTTAAATAAATCTCTGATTATTGTTGCGATTATATCCTTACTTACGGATCCAGAACACAGACGTCACTGGTGCCGATTCATGAGTTCCCAAAGTGCCAACTTCCCCCTTTTTTTTTTTCAATTTCATGTTCAGACATTTCTTTCAAAGAATTCCCTACATGGCAGATAATCTTTTTTTGAGAGACAGAATCATTTCAAACTGTCAGAAAACTTTTAACACCTTTAAACACCAAAATACAAGTAAAATTTGACTTCAGTATTTTAAGAGAATCCTTGAGCACTGTAAAAAATTGTTTTCTAGTTTCAGGGTTTGAGATGTATACTTTCAGTCTTTTGATTCACTAAAATTTTACCCAGAGGCTTAACAGGCTATGAAAATAAGCTCATTCCACTTTCAAAAGGGAATATTTTTACCTTTTCTTCTTTCTTATATTGACATTCCAGTTGCCCAAAATAGTATCTGTAAACATAATTCTTGTTATATTCCATCTTTTCCTGGCATGCTATATCTATTTGATCACTAAGTCAAGTTACTTGATGTTTAGAATAATTAGTTGACCTCATTCTTCCCCCACCTCCACCCCCCCCCCCCCATTGCCAATATTCTACCTCAGAGTTTTATCATTTTATGCCTGGAAAACTTTATATTTATGCTCTTATTTTTTTTTCTTTTTTCCCCCCTCTCTTCTAACCTTTTTGGTATGTTCTCAATTTATTCCTTTGCTTGACAATTCTGAATCTAGTGAACGCCTACTTGGGCCAGGCACAATGTTAGATCCTGGGAATAATGCAGATCAATCTTTGTCTTTAGAGCTTAGAGCAATGGGAAATGTAACCTCAGTGTAATGGATGCTTTACTTGAGGAAGTACTGAGAAGGAAGAGAGACTGTAGTAAGGGTCAACTAATGTTATTTACAGATGAAAAATGATAAGAAAAAGCATTTCAGAAGAATTTTGGTTTAACCAAACTAAGAGAATGTTTAAATAAACATTTATCACTACATAGTTGAATTCTAAAGGGCGTATTTTTCCAAGTATGGACACATGGATAACCATCACATTTATATAAGGCAAGGAAACCCGTAGTGATAATAGTATTGATCAAAATAGCTATAATTTATTAGAACAACATTATTATTACTGTAGCTATAGAGTGAAACTTAATTTGTGCCCATGACAAAATGATCAAAGAAATTAGTATGATATTCTTATTTTGGAGGAAGTGTCGAATACGTGAAAAGCTATCTAAGGACTTATTAAGAAATAAACGCTAGAAATATAAGTCCCTGCTTTCCCTGTCCAGTCTAGTCGTGGATTTTCCAGATTTGCCTTCAGCATTCAGGCTAATTCACATCTTTAAAATAAAAACTAATATTTAAGACCTGTGGACTGTCTGTTAGAGACTCTTTTTGTATCATCAAATAGAGTTGGAGACTTTTTCCCTAATCAGTATATGGCAAAAGCTCCAAGGCATCAGTGTGTAACACAGCATAAGGTGACGATGAAGACATCTGGCTGAAAATAAAGCCAGATCAGGTTTGGAATCTGGCAAGCCTTTTATTATTTGTGTGACTTTAAGCAACTTATACAGTTCCTTTAAACCTTAGCTTCTCTACTTGCAAAATGGAAATGTATTTAATATCTATAGCAGGAAAGAGTTATAAAGTTTAAAATGGATAACATAGGGGCGCCTGGGTGGCGCAGTCGGTTAAGCGTCCGACTTCAGCCAGGTCACGATCTCGCGGTCCGTGAGTTCGAGCCCCGCGTCAGGCTCTGGGCCGATGGCTCGGAGCCTGGAGCCTGTTTCCGATTCTGTGTCTCCCTCTCTCTCTGCCCCTCCCCCATTCATGCTCTGTCTCTCTCTGTCCCAAAAATAAATAAAAAACGTTGAAAAAAAAAATTAAAAAAAAAAATAAAATAAAATAAAATGGATAACATATAGTACCAGAAATAGTACGCATTCAATCAATATTTGCTGTGACCTCTCAGGACACCTATTATTACTATTACTACTGGTTGTACTGTTACCTCCACTATTGCCTTTATTACTAATGCTACTGTTATTACTACTCTTATTTCTAATACTCCTACTATTACCATTACTGGCATCAGTCAGCCTAATTGGATTTTAATCCAGTACTATTGTATCAAAAGTGAGTTGGATCTCTTCTAGACAAAACAATTTTGGAGTCAAGGGAAGTAATGTAAAGTAAAGTAAAGCTGTAAAGTAAAAACAGCTTAGTTTTGTATTTAAATGTTCTAATAATTTTAAGTTCTATTGGGTTAGTGTGTCCTGTAATGTACATATGGTATTAGCTCAGTACTGCGTGCTTATGATGTCTAAATACACATACTAAATTTCAGAATATCTGTTCAAAATATTTTTCTGATAGGAGTGCTTAGTCAAATGTTTGCAAAGTACTAGTCTAGAAAGAATACAAGCAAAGAAGCCACACGTTGCAAATATTATGATAAATCCTATGGCAGAGAAATAGATATGAAGGTCCCATGTAAGGGGAAATATCTAACCCACTACTTCATGCTATATTTGACTTATGGGGCCATGGCTGGTCAGCGTCATGAAGTCTGCCCAGTGCATCATAAGGGTGATTAAAAGGGCCAATCAGATTCTACCAGGAATTTGAATTAGGAATGTGGAAACAGACTCCATCAATTTATAGTGGGAGAAGCTGAAAAGACAAAGTGGACATGTTTGAAGCAGAATCCAGGTGATATAAATAACTGAAGTTATAAATAAGTGAAAATACAAATGATATAACTTGGAGAATGGAGAGAGAGAAAAAATGTGAGATGATTGTAGGAGCAATAGAAACAGAGATAGAAAGAAGCTGAGTCACCACAAAAAAAGAGTAATAAATTCTTGCTATTGCGGGCACATAGAGATAATCTGACCCTTAGAGTTCTTGTGTATGCTCTAATTTCCAAATTATATTTTATGCTTTTGGAAGCCCTGGTATATTGCCGGTCCTAGATTTCTGTAAGATTCTGTTGTCTTTATTTCCATGTGTACTTTCTTCAACATGCTCCCGATTATTTGGGGTAGCTTTATTAATCCCTAAGTCTTTGTTAAGCAGGTTCAAATCTCAGGCCAAAAGCAAGTGTGGAAGAAACGTAAACTTAATTATTTTTATATAACTCCGGTACTATTTTGAGGCACAATTCCACCATCTAAGAGAAACTAAATCTTGGTTAATTCTGTGTCATTCTAGAGACTTTAGGGTCCCCCACTGTTGCCCCTGGAAAGCTGTCCTATGGTTCTCAGGTATGGACAGGGCAGGAAGTAGGGATAGTTCACCTGCTGTCTGGTTGTCTTCTCTTCCCACTGGCGTTCATTACATCCGCAACAGGAAATGCGTTAGATTCTTGATAACCAAAAATTGTTGACACATTTTTCCTTGCTTCCAACTGTAGCTGTGGGAGCTATGGAGTTTAAAGGAGTTGTAAAATTTCTTTCACTAGTCCTCTGCTCTTTTCAGAAACAACATCAAAGACACTTTAAACTTTGGGAACCTCTGAGAGACTTTCTGAGACTTATCTAGATTGGAGTGGCATTTCTCTGTTCCTGAAACTGGTTAGTTCTCTTTGATTCATGCAGTCCTGAGGCAAAAGTACATCTTCTCTGAGACCTCAAAATCTAGGAGTTTATTTCCTCTCTCCCTCCACTCTGGTACTTGTTCCAAGTTTTGTTGAGGGGGGAGAACTTGAGCACGTATTTTATTCATTCTAATTCAAAGGAAGTCTTCCTGAGGGGGAGAAGTTTCTTTGTTTGTTTGTTTTTAAGGTTTATTTATTTTGAGAGAGAGAGAGAGAGAATGCAAGCCGGGAAGGAGCAGAGAGAGAGGGAGACAGAATCTGAAGCAGCCTTCAGGCTCTGAGCTGTCAGCAGAATCTGACAGAGGGCTCAAACTCATGAGCCCTGAGATCATGACCTGAGCTCAACTGACTCAGTCACCCAGGTGCCCTGAAGGGAAGAAGTTTTTGATCATACAGCAAATCAATTAAATAACCTTTCTTTGAATGTGGCAAAATGGAGCAGACACATGTTGCATTCTTAGACTTGCATTTTTAGAAAATGAGTTCTGATTTCAAAATGTCAGGCCATTTTCCACTTAAAAAATGAAGTTTATTTTGAGCTAACATTAGGACATTAAAAGCTGAATTATTTGGTTTATGTGAACCTAACATTCTCACCTAGATTCTAATTAAGTAAATTTGTTAAGTCTTAATGTAAATGTAAAACCACACTGATAATTTGCAAAAAGTTTCTCTCTTTGTTTACAAATATTTTAAGGCTTTTTTAGCATTATATTCTCTATCAAGCCATTGATAGCATCATTTTGTTAGATGGTAGGACTTGATTTGGCAAATGCACTTTTAAGGAAACTGACATAGTAAGGTATTTCTCAAAGGTGAATAGCTAACCATAATTTGATAATGGCAGTTATCTGTTTATCAATGCAGTATTATATGAAATGTTCATCCACATATGTATTACCTATTGCTAATGCAATGACAAACTTCCTTAGTTACTTTAGTTATTTATTTACCTTATTTTATTTTATTTTAACTTTATTTTTGAGAGGGGGGAGGGCTGAGGGGAGAGAGAGAGAGAGAGAGAGAGAGAGAGAGAGAGAGAATTTTAATCAGGCTACATGCTCAGCATGAAGTCTGTTGCAGGGCTTGATCTCATGACCATGAGATCATGACCAAGCTGAAATCAAGGGTTGGACAATTAACTAACTGGAGCCACCCAGGCATCCTGAGCATAGAGGTTTTGATGAGTTTTCCATTCTTTCCTGAGGGAAACATTTTATTTAACAAACCATTTCTTTTTACTTAGTTTTTTTCACGTTTTTATTTAAATTCCAGTTAGTTAACATGCGGTATAATATTAGTTTTAGATATGCATCAGTTTTTGACAGAATAATACTAATTTTGACTTCCCCTCCCCAGAGAAACAGATGATTTGTGTTCTATTACTTTGGAGACTTTTAAAAAGAATAGAAAATAAAATACCTTTACTTAGGCATTATCAGAAACAGAATATTAGAGAATCCAACAGATTTGAGATCCAACAAATTGAAGCCAATGGCCTCTGCCACACTATTCCCTCTGATTTCTCCTCCTGGGTTGTATATCATATCATCTGTCTTAGCATGGAGTGTTTCTAGCTACCATTTATTGTTATACAACATTATAGTACCAAATATGTTTTTTGTATTTTGCATTGTTTTTGTTTTGTTTCACAGATTCCCTCCTCCAATCTCCCCTTCACCATCTGCCTACCATATTATTCTCCCTCTTGCAAAATGAACTAATGCCCAGAACAGGAGAAAGCAGAGTGGTGACAGCATTCAAAGGTAGGAAAGGGCCAGAGGAAACCTGGCTGAGCCAGGATAAAGATCTGGTTTCAGCATTCGGGCACTAACATTCTACTGTGTGCAACGCATGATGGAAAGAGACACTACCCACTTGGTATCCCTTGTTCCTGGCATACAAAACCATTCCATATATGCTAAATGATTAAGAAATTTCCTTTGCTATCTAGGGGATTATGTATTATTTGAGGAGGGAGCCTGTTTTCCTTGAGGTTGTTGAGTGTATGTCTACGTGTAATTTGCTACCACACTCCCACTGTTTGCTTTTGGTACTATGTTTCCTTCCGACTCCCTTGAGGGAGGCAGGGCAGCAGAATACCAAGAGAGGCACTGCAGAACTCTAGGAATGGCCTGGGTGAGTGGGACGGGGACAGTTGACCTAGGCCTTACAGGGACCTATAGTGGCAAAAGAGAAGAGCGGTAACTAGTGCCAGAAAAAAGGATCCTAGGTAAGTCATAGAGACCTGGAAGCTACAGCAGAGATTATGGAATCCAAGGAAACATCTTGTCTTCGGTAAATGGAGATATCTTCAGTGGGCACTTGATACCAGCTCTGAGAGCCCTTACCCATTTCCTGGCACAATGGGGTCAGATGTATGCACTCTCTATCACACCAGAAGGATTGTGCTAATGTGTCACTCTTGTGAACATCATAGTCATTAAAATGATGAACAACTAGGAGCACCTGGGTGGTTCAGTTAAGCATCCGACTCGTGGTTTCAACTCAGGTCATCTTTTGCAATTTGGAGTTTGAGCCCTGCATTGGGCTCTGCGCTGACAGCATGGAGCCCACTTGGGATTCTCTGTCTCCCTCCCTTTCTCTGCCCCTCTCCCAGTCTCTCTCTATCTCTCTCTCTCTCAAAAAAAAAAAAGATGAACAACTATACTATTCTACCACATTTCTCTTGCTCTACACCTGTCTCTTTGTCAATAGAGTGAGTCCCTCAAGAGCAGGGACCATCCTGTCTCACCGATTGCCCTCTTCACTCTCCCCCTGTCATGCTTAGTAACAGGTATGTTTTAATATTTAATACATGTTTGTTTCATAAATAAATACATTGAGAACAATTTACAACCTAACTCCTTAAAAGGTGACTGAAATTGGACCTCAGTAGATGGCCTTGATTTCAGCTATAACATGAAGTGATATTTACAGATGGAGATGACTTCAGATTCCAAAACACTGTGGTCTGTGAGGTAGTTTTGATAGGTGATAGGTTTCCTATCCAGGAGACATTTAAACAGAGAGCAGGGAGGTAGGAGTTGGGGCAAAATGGGTGAAAGGGAAAGGGAAATACATGCTTCTAGTTATGGAATGAATAAGTCATGGGATAAAAGGCACAACATAAAGAATATAGTCAGTGATATTACAATAGCAATGTAACCACACAGATGGTAGCTATGCTTGTGGTGAGCATAGCATAATGTATAAACTTGTCAAATTACTAAGCCGTACCCGTGAAGCTAGTGTACTATTGCATGTCAACTATATTCAAATAAAAAATAAAAATAGTTAATAACTTCAACCATTCCAAATTTCTCCTTGTGTTACTATACCACTTTGTTCAGATCATAATAGAACACAAACTCTTAATTGTACTGTAGTCCATGTTTTATGCTAGCCGGAGAGTATTTTAAAAGCAGAAACTCTTTCTTATGTTTTACTGAATTTCTACCAAATAAGTTGTCTCGACCAATGGGAGGACAGTCAACAAATGTGAGCTCGGTTCTCTGAGATGAATCCCTTGTTGTTATCAATGTTGTTACTGATATCAGAAAATCTTTGCTATCAGAACCATTTAGAATTGGCCATGGAGCTTTGGCCCCAATGCTTGTCATATAACAAAATGTATGGATTTTTCACGTTGTTAGGCACAGAGACAGGCAGTGTGACACAACACACTGTACAACATTTGTTAAGGCAAATATATCTTGCAATGTAAATAGATAGGTTTCTCACATAACATTCAACTGTGGACTGAATAGATGTCCAATACGGAGCTCTTTCTCCCCAGACGTGCTTCACCTCTTCTATTTCCCCTTCTGGATTAGGGCTATAAATCTCGAAGGCGGGAGCTAGAATCCTTCTTCCCCCAACCCTCACATGGAAAAATCACTAAACACATTGTTCTCCATAGTTAATATTTCTAAAAATCTTTTGTCTTTCCACCTTCTCTCATTGTTTGGACTTCAGCGTAGCTACTTGCTTCTCAGTGAAGTCTTACTGACTGATTCCTCCATACTGGGTCAAGTCCAATGTATATATGTGCATAAGACTCAGTGTATCTATACTTTATGGACTGTATTAAAACTACTTTATTTTTTACCTCTTGAACTAGCTCATTTTTGTTGAGGGCTAGCCTTAGTTTATTTATGATCCCCACTGCCTACTCTACTGATGGACTGCAGTAGAAAGCCATCAATCCACTGTCTCCTCCAAATAAATCTAGAGATGACTCTTAAACCTCATTTCTTTTCATATAAAATATTACTCTTAAGTAACTTAAAATGATAATGGCAGCAAATTTAACTATCTTTAGTATGCATATATATATATTTGTGGATCGAACTAGTCAATAGTAATATTAATATTCTAATAATATTTTTGTGGAGTCTGTATCTATCCCTGTAATTGTGCTAAAGTCAGAATTGGAAATGGTGTTGTCATGTAGATTTGAAATGTCCTAAACAGTTTTCAAATAGGCGTGGATCATGGAACGCTGTCTTTCCAATTGATATCTAAATAATATGATTTGAGTTTTTGGTTCATTTGCTTCATGTCCACATTCATTCACTTGATTCAGCTAGCAGACATTTACTGAACAGCTGATTGACATATGAAAATTGCAGAACTTCAGTGTTTATAAAGAGGAATGAATTCACTCTCTGAACAGGCTTACAATCTGGTAAGAAAAAGACATAGATACAAATAGAAGAAAAGTGTTCTTGTGGTTAAGATATAAATGCTTAGATTTTAGTGTAGCCAAGCAAAAAAGGAGAGGTTAGTTTTAGGAAAAGGAAGGACAAAAGCATGTATGATAAATAAAGCTCTACTTGGAGACAGAATTAGATCAGAGATGATACCCTTTAGGGACATACACTAGTAAAAATAACCTAGGGTTCTTACTGATCTCATTAATAGTACATATTTATATGGTTTTTAATGCATAGCATCTTTGCTGATGTCTGCCCTTTTTCTATTCTGTTCACCTGGATTTATTTATTCTGGTATTGAGGAGTAAATGGGAATATATTTGGCCATTGCCTCAAGGAGAACCTCATCAGTAATTTCATGAGACTAAATTAATCTGATATATCAGCCTTCAACATTTCGGAAGGCTAATGATGTAGGCAGAATAATGGCCCTCCCACAATGTCTACAACCTAATCCCTGGAACCTGTGAGTGTCTTAGGTTACATGGCAAAGGGAAATGAAGGTTGCAGATGAAATTGATGTTGTCAGTGAGCAGACTTTACAATTGGGAGTAATCTGGATTATGGGGGTGGAGTGTCCAATGTAATCATAAGTGTATTTAAAAGTAAAAGAAGGAATCATAAGATCTAGAGAGATGGGAGCATGAGAAGGACTCAATCCAGGGTTACTGAGCTTTGAAGACTGAAGAAGGAATCCCAAGCAAGGATGGCCTTCAGGAGCAGGAAAAAGACAGGAGATAAATTCTCCCCTGGAGCTTCCATAAAAGAAGGAAATCCTGCCTACTTTTTGGTTTTTGGTCTTTGAGACTCATGTCAGATTTCTGACCCACAGAACTGTAAAAGAATACATATGTGTTGTTTTAAGCCTCTGACTTTGAAATAATTTGTCAAAGCAGCCATAGAAAACAAATATAATTCTCTTCAATAGTCTTCTCTCATTTGGGAACTTGAAGTATTTTTTTCATTAATTTGTCCGGTTCCCAACCCCTAAATAAACTATAAATTGCAGGCCTATCTGGTTCAAATCTAGCTTCAATTTAATCACAAGTATGTCTGAGGCACTTGCTATGGACTAACAATTTCTTTTCACATAAAA
Organism: Neofelis nebulosa; assembly: GCF_028018385.1. Taxonomy (NCBI): domain Eukaryota; kingdom Metazoa; phylum Chordata; class Mammalia; order Carnivora; family Felidae; genus Neofelis; species Neofelis nebulosa. The sequence continues at coordinate 56,935,677 of NC_080795.1, read as the reverse complement.
CTCAAAGTCTGATGAGAGCAGGGTAAAAAGTAGAACAATGACTTTTTGATACTTCGTTAAGTGCAACACATGGAAAGCCCCACGTGCAACATTCAAAACCAGAATACCTAAACTAGTTTGAAAAACTAATATTTAAGTAGTGACCTCAGTGAAGACTAGAAGTTATCCATAAGTAGGGACTGGGTTATAGAATCTGGGGATCAGGAACTGGGTATATTCCTTCAAATAGGAAAAAGGTCACAAATTTCTCTTTAGGGAGGTGGGGGAAAACAACAATAACAACAACATGCTCTGTCCTTTGATAAAACCCTTTGATGAGCCTTCCCCCATATGCTCCACTGATCAGTGTTTTCCACCACAATCTGCTTAGAATGCCTCTTTCCATTTGTAGTAATACATCCATAGTTTACCTACTTACGATGTATAAAAAAACATCTTCTTTCACATCTCATTGCTGGAAAGGATCTTTTTGCCTACTTCTTTAGCACTTTATCTGCTCCTCTCCAATGGCATTTATCACTCTCTCCTTTGTGGTACAGTTATTTTTGAGCATTTCTTACTTCCCAGACTAGACTATAGATTTTAGCTTTTCGTGTTCTTGGAAAGTGTGAAAGGGCAGAAAGCAGCATATGGCGTGATAGCACTGGGTGTGATGTGGAGATTGAATCTGAAAATAAGTTGGAAAACTGAAAAGCCTGAACATGCTGAACAGGGATTAAGAGCTGAATGGAGGCCCTGGTAGCATTTTAGCCTTTTCAATTTCTCACAAGCCCTGTAGCCACATATGGATAATCGTTTCTCAGTTAAACAATTGTTATGACTGCTATTTCCAGTTCTCTGCCAATTACTTTAATCTGGAGATAAACTACAGTGTTCTATTTAAGCAAATGCATCTGAAGGATTTCAACTTTCTGCCACCAAGGGAGCTGGAACATTCTAGTGATAAGCATATACCTAATGTGAGAACATATGGAAGGAAAGTAAAATAGAAAGAGTTAACGGAGTTTTCCCTACTTAGCACAGAATATCTGAATATTTGAAAACACTCCCATATTGCATATATATATTTTAGTGATGAGCAAATTCTGAAAGTTGTAGTTTTAAAACCCTTCTGTAAGACACTGTCCAATATCTCACCACATGTGTCAGGATATGTTAAATTGTATTGTAATAAAACTAAAAAACTCAGTGTTTTAAAGCAATTAAAAAAAAAAGACTTCTCAGTCTTTCTGCAAATAATTCGAAAGGTGCATGGGGTGTACTACTCATAATCCTCATCCAGGGACCAGGAGATGAATCCCTACCATCTAGAGAGTATTTGCTACGGCTGTGGGAAAAGAGAACATGAAGAATTGAGTTTGCAGTTACCCTCAGCTGCATATTATTAACGTAATCATCTTACGCGATGAGATCATCCCGTACTTCAAGGGCGTGAGGACATGAAATCTTCTCACTGACTCAGAAGAGGGATAGCAGAAATATCGGTGAGTAATAATGCTTACTATGTGTATTTATCAATGTGCACTACTTAAAAATAGTATTTCAAATAAATATGTGAAGAGCCAAACCGCAAAACAAGACCAAACAGAAACTTCATTAGTCACCAGTGAAACTGATTGTTAAACAAATAACTACTTCTGAAAAATGGTGATTAAAAAATTAAGCACACCTAACTTTTAATGGGAGTTATATAGGATAACCAAAAGTCCATGAGTTGATAATGGAAGGTGCTTATTTACAGAAAAATGACAACTAGTAATTATAGGAGAAATATCATTGAGTTACTGGGAGTTTTCAACGCTAAAGAAACAACTGACTCAGGAAGAAAGGTCAGTGGGGGCTAAAATCAGTATGAAAGGCTGAATAAACCTGGATATTTCCATGCAATCAGATTTTAACCACCCAGTTTACTTGCTGCTCACGGCGGGGGCGGGGGGGGGGGGGATGCGGAATGTGGCTTCATAATGGAGAGATCTAGCTGTATCTCCAACTTAAACCTGCCAATAATCTTATCTGTACTAATGGGGCTGGGGGAACAAACAGATTTGTGTCTTCATTACACAGTGTCAGCTGTGAATTTTTCTTGCCAAATATGTTTACCCTGTGTCTACTACCTTCTTATCTAGCTTTGTATGATATTTAGCAAATAAGAGATAGTTACATGGCAAACACATACCTACACACACTAAATTTATTTATTCAGATAATTTCAGAAGATGAGACATTCTACAGGATAACTGACCCAGCTTCAACAAATTCATGTCACAAGGAAACAAAAGGTAGGCAAGGGGGGATTATTCTAGGTGAAAAGAGACTCAACCGATAAAGTATCCGAATGCAAACTATGTGGTCTTTGATTAGATCCTGATTTAAACAAACCGGTTTTTGAAAATTGAGGAAATTTTAATACACCAGATGCAGTAATTGTTGCCAGTTTTTATGTATGGTAATGATTAGTGGTAATGTAGTAGAACAGATTTGTTTTATATAATTAAGATCCCTAAGACATCTAGGGATAAAATACAATGGTGTATTTAATCTATTTACAAATATTTCAGTAAAAATTAAGCAAATGTTGCAAATATCTTTTGTTGTTACATGTTAGTTCCTCTTGTTGGTTCTTAATACTCTCTGGAGCTTCCTGGGTATAATCTGAAACCAGCCCCTGTACCATCCAGGGTACAGTGAGGGACTGAAGAAAGAGGCAGGCCACCCCAGTTTGGTAGGTGGCAGTTTGAATAAGCAAAGGAAACTTATATATGAGGCTAATCTTGGGCAGCAGCAAAACAAATGGATCCCCACACCAGAATCCCAAATCTTAAGTTTATAAAGAGGCCTTAACAGGGTTTAGTTACATGTACCATATAGGTATTTTCAATATCACATCACCATCTCAAGGCTATGTCCTTAGAGCAGCCTCTGGGAGTGTGAAAGGCAAGTGGAACCCACATTCCAAGGGCAGAGGAGGGAGCAAGGAGCCTCAGAGTGCCTGGGTCTACTTCACACATCAACCAGGCTTTTCAGTGACCTCCCGCAAAATCTCTATAGCGTTGTATGTGAGTAGAAAGTGAGTCTTAGTCACCTTTGTAATTTCAGCATCTAACATGCGAGTAGTATGCAGTGGTATCCAACGCTGTATATTAAAGTGATTAGTATTTGAATTCAATGAGTGGATAGTTGTTGGATTCAGGATGAATAAATGAGATAATTCAAATGAATATTTAACTTTTACAGTGACCTTTTTTTGTCATAATAAATTCATATGCTCCTACAAAAATGTTACAGGTTTCTTTAGTAGATTCAGCAATATTGTTTTTACTACAGTAAAAGATGGAACTGAATAATATTTGGTGCAAGCTATAAGATATTTCCGTACTAAGCCATTTAAATACGTGTATCAAACACATACAACTGGATGAACTTCATTTGCTTGACACTTTGAATGCTTTTAATCACATGATGGTTTTTTCTTCAAGACAAGAATTAATAGCCTCTGATCTCATTCAATGTTTAAAAAATCTGAAGAAAAATAGTTTCTTTATTTTCATTCTTCACCCAGTAGCAAAGCATTACAACAACTAATTATGCCCATGGATAAACTAGAACTGTCCTTGTCTTCATGTCTATCTTAATATTCTCCTAAGATGTTTACTTCTCTCTACCAAGCTATATTATTTAGCATGTTAATTCATGAATTAATCTCCAAATTGCACTTATTCTGTCATACCACAACAACTTTGATTTTGAATGTATTCTATGGCATGCTTTTGAATTTATATTGCTCTAATATTTGATCTGAAGTTTTTAAGTGAATGTGCACACCCATGACCATATCAGAACTTTTCTGACAATATCAGATAAGCTGGCCTAAATTGGATAAAATGTGTATTGCTGGAAATAAATCATATCTTTTAGTTAGGTTCCTATTTAGTTCTTTTCTACCTCAGCAACTGTGCTAAATAAAATATTACTGATTGACAGGTTCATTCAGTGCCAAGTAATCTCATGTGGTAGTCATGAAACGCTGAAAGAGAAACACTACAGTATCTTCCAGATACGGAAACTTCTATAACTTCACTCAGAGTCACTCAGCTGGTACGTGATAGGTGGATGAATGCCTTCCTGTGTGGCCTGTATAACTTGGGCTTTCCTGAGAGGCAAGCATGCAGGCGTCGCTCTCACAAGTGACTGCGTTGTTTTGGCAGTGGAAGCACCTGGCAAAATTGACAAGGGATCGTGGGGAAGATGATGAAGCTGGGAGAATAGCGAGGGCTGCTCAGCTGCCCTTCGGGTTTCCCCTCGGATGCACAAGGAGATGAAGTAGCCCAGCAGGGCAAGAGTGATAGCAGCCGAACCCCTAGCGTCCAACTTGCTAGTGAGCACAGGGGGACATTCTCGAGTCTCTAGATATACTTGGCAGACAGTTTACTGATGAATGCAGTCGTGGCGTACAGGCACGGTAAACACAAAGCCAATCTTACAATCTTTTGATTGTACGATTTTGATTTTATACAGTCCTTCAAGCTAGTAAAAGGATTCTGATTTCATACTTGTTTTTGTACTATCACTGAAAAATCTTACGATCCCATTACTACTGCCTCACCTGAATGCATAGGGCAGATGTACCAGTTACTCTTGGTTTATTTTTTACCTGGATATGCTATATATTAGTCAAAAATAAGGATTTCTTAATTTCTGTTTTGGCCAGTAAAATCCATTCACCTGTAGAATTCTAAAAACATAAGACTCTCTGACACTTTCCTTTTGGTGTTGATGAATGGAAAGACTATGAAGGAGAAATGAATGCGAGAAGTAAGGAAAGTATTGGAGACCATGTAAAAGAAGGATTTAAAATAGAACATTAAGAAAATAACCAAAAAATCCTGAAATTAAATAGTTTTCTTACATTAGGTAATTTAACTTTGCCCAAGCATCTTAAATCTCATATGTGATTATGATAAATCCATACCTACCTGCGAAATTATTCTCTCTCCGTTAAAATCCTACATTTATGTGCACGTATTCAGGTAACAAATGAGCTAGGTTATTTCCTAATTACTTATATAAAATAAGCACATCCGTCCTTCAAGCAAGAGACTGTAGTCTCTACTTAGGACTAGACCAAAGTCTAGATCTAGAATCCTAGCTAGGTTTTGGCCCTACTAACACAAACACTTACTGATAATTAAGTCTTCTAGGTTCAAATCTAACTTATTTCTGTAGTTTTAAGGGTCTTGTCAATCAATTCATGCAGAATTCCTAAGAAAAAATATAAAATATACAAAATCTTCATGCTATAAACGATAAACTATCATAATGATTATATGTACTTTAAATGTATAATTATGTACTCAGTATAGAAGACAATTACATTGGATTATTAATATTTGTGTAACTGGAAGTTTGTATAAAATAACAGAAATAGTGTCAAGATTAACCCTTGAAAGTGTATAGACCAGGGCAAAATAAACACATGAAAATTCTCCGGAATATACTTTATATCAGCCATAAATAACCTTTTTTGATATGCTACATTGAGACTTACATAATTGATATATCCCTGGGGAAGAGGCTGTATATAATTTGTTCAGTGAAAACCTTAAATGCCTCACTGAATGAGTCTCAACTGAATGTTTTCTTGTTTCATAAATGTTCAATATACTTTACAATCAGTCTTCAATTATATTCCTTGTAGAACGCCTTCAAGAAGTATATGAGATTGGTGCGAGTATGTGTGTTTATAACATTTTCACATACACTGGAGATTTCTGCAAATTCTGAAATTGTCTGGCTTTGTCACTGCGTGCGGGTCAAACCATTTTGCCAAACGAGATTCCGTTTGCAAACATTATGATTACTTCTCCTCTGAAAAGTCATCACAAACGTCTAAAGCATCTGTTGTAAATGTCTATTATAAATAGAAAATAAGAATTTTGGTTACATTTTGGGTTGTCAAAACTCAACAAGTATTAGAAATTGTTGACAAAATTTCTAAAGGTGCAGTTGGGCAATTTTATCATTTTCATGAAGCTTCCGAGATCATCAGTGCATTGTATAAATCAATTGTGCTTAACTTACCAAATCATGATGAACAACTCAAAACAGCAACAACTGATCATAGAGAAAAATTATCAATACAACAAAAGACTCTTCAACTCAACTTTCTCCAATATATGTTTTTTGAAACTGATGTTAGAACTTTGATTTCATACTTGTTTTTACACTATCACTAAATAATCATTTTCGGGCAACTTAATAACATAAAATACAAAAAATTTAAGAAAAAATAAGAATTTTTGCAAGTCCTCCATTTAGCAACATGCATAAAATTATATGTAAATTACAAAGTGATAACATATTTCTTACAATAAAGCTTTCCTAAATCAGATATTTCTTTTAAATTATTCATTCAAGTTATTCTTCCTAGGAATTAGGATATATTTAAAACCTTTGTTATATTTTGTTTTTCTAATATATTTCATGAAGAACTATATAAAAATATTTGGCTATTTTTAGTGAATATGGTGGAGTTAAAAGCATAAATGAATTTTGGGAACAAAATTTCATAAAATTGTCTACCTGTCTCCGAGTCTTTATATTTTTAAAAATTAAAAAAAATATATATATTTAATTCCAGTATAGTTACGGTGTCATGTTAGTTTTAGGTGCACAATATAGTGATTCAATAATTCTATACATTACTTCGTGCTGATCATGATAAAGTGTACTCTTAATCCCCTTCACCATTTTACCCATCCCCTGACCCACCTCCCCTCTGGTAATCACCAGTTTGAGTGAAGAATCTGGTTTTTTTTGTTTCGTTTTTTTCCTCTTTTTTAGTTTGTTGGTTTCATTTCTTAAATTCCACATATGCGTGCAATCATACAGTATACATCTTTCTCTGACCGACTTATTTCACTTAGCAATATGCCCTCTAGATCCATCTATGTTTTTGGAAATGGCAAGATTCCATGCTTTTATGACTAAGGAATATTCAGTCGTGTATATGTGAACCTTACACATATTATGGGCTGCTTCCATAATTCGGCTTATTGTAAATAAAGCTGCAATAAACATAGGGATGCATATATCTTTTTGTTGCAGTGTATTTGTATTCTTTGGGTAAATATCTAGTAGTGGCAGTACTAGATCATATGGTAATTCTGTTTCTAATTTTTTGAGAAACCTCCATACTGTCTTCCACAGTGGCTGAAGCAGTTTGCATTCTCACTGACAGTGCATGAGGATTCCTTTTCCTCTGCATACTTGCCAACGCTTGTTTCTGTGTGTTTGGGTTTGGCCCTTCTGATAGATGTGAGGTGATATCTCACTGTAGCTTTAATTTGCATTTCCCTGATGATGAGTGATGTTAAGCATCTTTTCATGTGTCTGTTGGCCATCTTTAAGTCTTCTTTGGAAAAATGTCCGTTCATGTATCATGCCCATTTTTTTTTTTGAAAATTTTTTTAAGTTTGTTTATTTATTTTGAGACAGAGAGAGTGAGCAGGGAAGGGACAGAGAGAGAGGGAGAGAGAGACAGAATCCCAAGCAGGCTCTGTACTGTCACCACGGAGCCCAATGTGGGGCTTGAACTCACAAACCATAAGATCATGACCTGAGCCGAAACCAAGAGTTAGACACTCAACCAACTGACACACCTAGGCCCCATGTCTTCTCTCCATTTTTAATTGGATCATTTGGGTTTTTTTGTGTTGTATGAGTTCTTTATATATTTTGGATATTAACCCCTTATTGAATATATCACTTGCAAATATCTCCTAACATTCAATAGGTTGCCTTTTAATTTTGTGGATGGTTTCATCTGCTGTGCAGAAGCTTTTTATCTTGATGTAGTCTCAAAAGTTTATTTTTGCTTTTGTTTCGCTTGCCTCCAGAGACATATGTAGATTGCTGCCTGTGCTCTCTTCTAGGAATTTTATGGATTCAAGTCTCATATTTAGGTCTTCAATCCATTTTGAGTTTATTCTTGTGTATGAAAGTGTCAGAAAGTGGTCCAGATTCATTCTTTTGCATGTAGCTGTCCAGTTTTCCCAGCATCATTTATTGAAGAGACTCTTTCCCATTGCATATTCTTGCCTCCTTTTTCATACATTAATTGACCACATAATTGTGGGTTTATTTCTCAGCTCTTTGTTGTGTTCTACTGATCTGTGTCTATCTTTGTGCCATTGCCACATTGTTTTGATTACTATAGCTTTGTAGTATAATTTAAATCTGAAATTATAATACCTCCAGTTTTGATCTTCTTTTTCAAGATTGCTTTGGCTAATCAGGGTCTTTGATGGTTCCATAAAAATTTTAGTGGAAAATGTTGTTGCTATTTTGATAGGGATTGCATTGAATCTGTAGATTGCTTTGGGTAGTATGGCCATTTTAAAAAAATTTATTTTTCTAATCCATGAGAATGCAGTATCTTTCAATTTGTGTCATCTTCAATTTCTTTTATTAATGTCTTATAGTTTTCAGTATAGATCATTTACCTCCTTGGTTAAGTTTATTCCTAGGTACTTTATGATTTTTGTGCAACTGTAAAAGGGATTGTCTTCTCAATTTCTCATTCTCCTACTTCATTATTAGTGTATAATAGTGCCACACATATCTGCATTTTGACTTTGTATCCTATGACCTTACTGAATTCATTTATCAGTTCTAGTAGTTTTTGGTGACATCTTTAGGGGTTTCTATATATATTATGTCATCTGCAAATAGTGAAAGTTTCACTTACTCCTTACCAATTTGAATGTCTTTTATTTCTTTTACTTGTCTGATTGGCGTGGCTAGGACTTCCAGTACTGTGTTTAACAAAAGTGATGACAGTGGACATCCTTGTCTTATTCCTGATATTAGGTCAAAAGCTGTCAGTTTTTCATCATGGAGTATGATATGAGCTGTGGGTTTTTCATATATGACCTTTGTTATGTTGAGGTATGTTCCCTCTAAATCTACTTTGTTGAGAGGTTTTAAAATGAATGGATGTTATACTTTTTTAAATGCTTTTTTTTTCATGTATTGAAATGATCATATGGTTTTTATCCTTTCTCTTGTTGATTTGATGTATCATGTTGATTGATATGTGAACCACATTTGCATCCCAGAAATGAATCCCATTTTATCATGGTGATTGATTTTTTTTTTAATGTATTGTTGGGTTTGTTTTACTAATATTTTGTTGAGGATTTTTACATTTATGTTCATCAGAGATATTGGCCTGTAATTCTGTTTATTTGTAGTTCTTTCTCTGGTTTTGTTATCAGGGTAATGCTAGCCTCATAGAATAAATTTGGAAGCCTCCCTTCCTCTTTTACTTTTTACGGGTGTTTGAGAAGAATAGGTATTAATTCATATTTAAATGTTTGGTAGAATTTGCCTGTGAAGCCATTGGGTCCTGGACTCTTGTTTGTTGGGAGTTTTTGATCACTGATTCAATTTCATTCCCGGTAATCAGTATGTTCAAATTTTTTATTTCTTTCTGATTTGGTTTTGGGTGTTATGTGTTTCTAGGAATTCATCCATTTCTTCTATGTTGACCAATTTTTTAGCATATGATTTTTCATAATACTCTCTTAGTACGCTCCTTTATATTTCTGTGGTGTTGGTTGTTATTTCTCCTCTTTCATTTCTGATTTTGTTTGAGTTCCCTCTCTCCCCCTCCTCCACCTCTCTCTCTCTCTCTCTCTCTCTCTCTCTCTAATGACTCTGGCTAAAGGTTTATCAATTTTATTGATCTTTTCAAAGAATCAGCTCCCGGCTTCATTTCTAGTTTCATAGCATTGCATTGGAAAAGATGCATGATTGAAAAAAATTCAATTTTTTTGAATTTGCTAAAACTTGTTTTGTACCCTAATATGTGATCTATTCAAGAGAATGTTCCATGTTCATCTGAAAAGACTGTTTATTCTGCTGCTTTAGAATGGAATGTTCTGAATATATCTGTTAGATCCATCTGGTCCAATGTGTCATTCAAAGTCACTGTTTCCTTGTTGATTTTTTGTTTGGATAGTCTATCTCTATTGTTATAAGTGGGGTATAAATATCCCTTAGTATTATTGTATTACTATCAATTACTTCCTTTATGTTTGTTAATAGCTGCTTTATGTATTTTGGTGTTCTCGCTTGGGTTCATAAATATTTACAATTGTTATATCTTCTTATTGGATTGTCTCCTTTATGATTATGCAGTGTCTTTCTTTGTCTTGTTACAGTCTTTGTTTTAAAGTCTATTTTGTCCAATGTAAGTATCGCTACCACAGCTTACTTTTCACTTCCATTAGCATGATAAATGCTTTCCATCCTTTCACTTTGAATCTGCATGTGTTTGGGTCTGAAATGAATGTCTTGTAGGCAGCATCTAGATGGGTCTTATTCTTTTAACCATTCCATCAAACTGTGTCATTTTCTTTGGAGGATTTAGTCCATTTACATCAAGTGATTATTGATAGAGAGTATATACTTGTTGCCATTTTGTTACTCATTTTATGGTTGTTTTTGTAGTTCTTTCCTGTTCCTTTCTTCTCTTACTCTCTTGCCTCATGATTTGCTGGCCTTCTTTAGTGATATCCTTGGATTCCTTTCTCTTTATTTTTTGCATATCTATTACTGGCTTTTGATTTGTGGTTACCATTAGGTTTACATATAGCATCTTACCCATATAGCAGTCTATATTAAGTTGATGGTCACTTAAGTTTGACCTATTCTAAAACCACAAAATTTTCAATCCTCCACCCCACCCAAGGTTTAGTTATGTCTTGTCATACTTTACATCCTTTTATTATGTAAATCCCTTGATTGATTTTTATAGATAAACTTAATTTTACTGCTCTTATGCTTCCTACTTTTCTAACTCTTGCTTTTGGTCTTTTCTACTCAAATAATCCCCTTTAACATTTCTTGTAGGTCTGGTTTACTGGTCATGAATTCCTTTAACTTTAGTTTGTCTAGGAAACTCTTTCTCCTACTCAGATTGATAGTCTTGGGGACAGAATATTCTTGGTTGGAGGTTTTTCTTTTCTTTTGGCACTTTGAATATATCATGCTACTCCTCTCTGGCTTGCAAAGCTTTGGCTGAAAAATCAGCTGATAGCCTAAGGGGTTTCCTTTGTATTTAATTGTCTTCTTTTCTCTTGCTGTTTTTAAAATTCTCTCTTTATCACTACTTTTTGCTGTTTTAATTACTACATGTCTTGGTGTAGACCTCCTTGGGTTGATGTTTTTCAGGGACTCTCTGTGTCCCCTGGATCTGGATTTCTGTTTCTTTCTCCAGATTCAGGAAATTATCAGCTATTATTTCTTCATAAAATAAGCTGATGGTTTCACTGAGTTCCCTTAATCTATTCTTATTTTTTATTCATTTTCTCATCTCCTTTTCAGCTTGATTGCTTTCCTTTACTCTGTCACCTTGGTCACTGATTCATTCTTCTGCTTCTTCTAGTCAACTATTTATTTCCTCTAATGTATGATTTCAGTAATTTCAGTTATTAAGTTCTTCATCTCTGATTGGTTCCTTTTTTATGTTTTCTATTTCCTTGTTGAGGGTCTCACTGAGCTCTTCTACTCTTTTATCCAGTTTAGTGAGTCTTTTTATGACCATCACTTTAAATTCTCTATCAGGCATATTACCTATCTTCATTTAGTTTAGCTGCCTTGCCCTGATTTTGGCCTGTTCTTCCATTTGGGACATCTACTGTCTCTTGATTTTATCTAACTCTCTGTGTCTGTTTTTCTGTGTTAGGAAGGTCAGCTATATCTTCTGCTCTTGAAAACAGTGGCCTTATGAAGAAGAGGTCTTGTAGTGTCTGCAGTGCAGTGGCCCCTGTTCACCAGAACCTGGCATATCAGGGGTACCTCCTACATGTGTTTCATGCACCCTACTCTTGTGGCTGAGCCACATTTGCCTTCAACCCACTCATCTGCAATGGCTCTCTTTGCCTGTTGTGTGCAGGGTTTGGTCCCTGTGCACTAGTATGGGCTTGAGTTGGGGAAGACCAGGTGCTTGTTAGAGCTGAGGTCACACCAAACTGCAGCGCACTCTCCCTGTCTTGTCCCTGAGAAGCTTTCATTGGTGGGTACAGCCTGCGGTTAAAGCAGATGTCTGCCTCCAGCCTACTTTTGGACCGCTGGAGTCAAATTGTCATTTGTGGTTATCTTTCCCTCTCCCTGGGAAAACAGTCACTTTGTAGCGGTGCTGACTTCTGTTAGGACTGATTGCACAATGCATGCTTGTGGCACCACTTTGGATTGACTCCTGCTGAGGCCAATTTGGAGGGAGCCAGTTCACAGGAGAATGCAGTAGTGGAGCACAATGTTAGCAAGCTAGGTGGAGAGTGTTCATGCTGAGTTGGTTCCTGCAGATGTCTGTGTATCTAGGTTGGGAGGCAGGGTGGGAAATGGTGCCTGCCAGCTCTTTTTTTTTTTTTTCCTGGAGAACTCTCCCAAAGATCCCCACCCCTCTGGCTCGTGCTTAGTAAACAAATTAGAGATTTGTTAGTAAATTAGTAAACAAATCTCCCCCCTGTATATCCCATTCTTTTATGCTGTATCTCAGTGGAGCTGTTTGTTATGCTACCTCTTTAAGAGCGGGGACTCAGGGTCCAACTGGGCTCCTGTTCCTGCAGAGCTAAGCCTGCCGATATTTAAAGTTCCAAATGTTAAACTCCACTGATTGTAAGAATGCATGAAGTTAAGCCAAATGTGATGGGAATTTGTCTTCCCAGTGTGGGAAGACACTTCCTCCCACGGACAGTATCATGGGTCAGCTTGGTTCTTGACTGAGTCTCTGCCCTCCCTCCCCTGTGGCATTTTCTCTACATTTAGCTTAGGAGAATGTATTCTGCCAGGCTTCAGGTCATTTTCTGGGTTATTTAAACGGACATGCGTGTTATTTGGGTGCATTTGTGGGACTGAGTGAGCTTAAGATCTTCCTATTCTGCCATCTTCCCCAGTTCTTCTCTGAATCTTTAAATGCAACAGCTTCCCATAACTCTAATTTATTTATTTACTCCAGCAATATTTATGAAATGGTTACTGTATGCCAGACACTATTTAGATCCTAGAAAATAAACAGTGAATCCAACCAAGTCCCTGCCCTCATACAGTGTATTTTATACTGGAAAATCCAGATAAGTAACAAATACAATATGCTTTGCAGAAGAATACAGCAAATGAATAGATACAATGATGCATTCATGGAACTTAATCTAAATTTGAGTTGCCAGAGAAGCCTTTTTAGGAGGTGTTATTGAGCAGAAACCCAAAATAAGTGAGGGAATATAAAGAGTTTGGAGAGTAATATTTCTGGTAAAGGAAACAGCCAAGTACAGGAAACCTGATTCAGGAATCTGGCTAATTAGAGGAATCACAAGAAGATCAAATTATCCAGAGTGCAATGAATGAGGGAAGAAAGAGAGAGGGTAGGGCCATATTACTGTAGTACTTGGTAGTTCAGGATGAAAATTGGATTTTATTCTGAGTTTGATAGGAATCCATTACAGAGTACTGACGAGGAGAATGACTTGATATGATTTACATTTTCAAAAGATCATTCTGGCTATATGATTGATACTTACCAGTGGGATAGGAGAAAATATTTGTAAATGATATGCTGGATAAGGAATTAATATCCAAAATACATAAGGAACTCCTACAACTTACTAACAAATAAACAAATAACCTAATTTAAAAATGGGCAAACGATTTGAATAGACGTTTGCCAAAACATGACATACAAATGGCTAACAGGTACTTGAAAATGTGCTTAACATTACTAATTATCAGGGAAATGCAAATCAAAATCACAGTATCACCTCACACCTGTTAGAACATTTATTATCAAAAAAAGTCAAAGGATAGCAAATGTTGGCAAGTGTGTAGAGACAAGTAACCCTTTGTAGACTACTGATAGGAATGTAAGTTGGTGCCACCGTTATGGACAACAATATATACATTCCTCAAAAATTAAAAATAGAACTGCCACTGATCCAGAAATCCTACTTCTAGGTATACATACAAAGAAAGAAAGCCTTCATCTCACAGAAAGTTCTGCACACCGATGCTTACTGAAGCATTCTTCACAATAGCCAAGGTTTGGAAACAGCCTGTCCTTCAATTGTTGAAAGAATAAAGAAAATATGATGCACATAGATACTAGAATAGTATTCAGCCTTAAAAAAGGAAGGCAATCCTGCCATTTGTGACAACATAAAATTCTGGAGGATATTATGCCAAGTCATCATGTTGTACTCCTTAAGTATATACTTTTTTATGTGTAATTTTACCTCTGTAAAGCTTTGGTGGGAAAAAAAATTACAGGAGGAAAGTATGAGTGGAATCAGCAAGACCCAGGCATTCAACCAGTAGTTTGCATGTAGAGAGTGACTACAGAGATTTGCATTAGTGTAGTAATAAGAAAAGAGAGAAGGCAAAAGACACTGAAGATTTGGGGGTTGACTAAAATTGAATATAGCTGCTATTAACTGAGTTTGGGAGAATCTGGAGGAGGTAATTAGTGATGAATAAGAATTATTTTCGGACATGTTAAATCCAAAACAGCAATCCAAATGGAAATGTTAAATAGGTTGTTGGATATATATGTCTGGTATTCAGGTGGGCAGAATTAGATACACATATTGCACTAATCAACATATATGTGGCTATCTGTGCAATCCTTTTAGAAGGCCAATTTACATCTTTCTTATATTGTGTTTGTTGTTTATTTCAACATTTACTCAATATCTACAGAGCTTGCAGGATCAGATAAAATCTCTTCTTTTTACCAACTCAAATCCTGCATAACTCCCAACTATCGGAAAATTCTGAGCCCTCTGCCTCATAAACCTCCTTTTCTATCTTTCATTCAAATAACAGGATTTAAAGACAACTGAAGTAAAAAATATATATATATAATAATAATCTAACAAATAGTTGAGAAATAATTTAATAGTCCATTGCTTAATTAATGAAAAACATCCCCAAACCACAAAATGTTAATGTCCTTTTTTCTTTTTAAATACATTACTATAAAAATATAGCCAATTGTATTTTTGAAGTTCTCAACTTGTAAATTCACATTTGGAAGCTACATTAAATCATTTATATTTCAGAATGGACTTTGTCAGATTAATGAGAACTAATTAATCGTAATTATCTACATTCTTTCCCCAAACTCCACTTGCGACCATTAGCACATATTCATAAATTGATGTCTGCCACTAGGGATACAAACTTTAGTTACAAACAAGATAAAGTATTTGTTTATTAAAGATTTAGTCTTGAATTCCTTGGTTCAATTATACCTATTATAAATAAATGTAGCAGAAAATTCAATGGGTATTGTATAAACTGTTATCCACATTGTCATCTCTAGGAACTGACAAGAAACTATATTGTTTTTACTAGCACTGATTATATGAAAGTCAATGTGTATTTATTTAATGGTCAACAAATGTTTCTTGAACACCTACTCTGGGTAAAATACTGTTTTTGGTTTTTGAAATACATTGGAAAGAAATCAGATTCAAAATCAATATATTTTCCATGTTACTAGCACACTTAGCATTCTAACAATCCTGTGTGATGTATAAGTTACTCATTTTAACAAAAATACTAAGTAACCAACATAAAAGCCCATGGCTTAAAGCAAATAAACACTGTTGTAGGTTCAAAAGTCTACAAATCAATTGTGGATATGATGATGTGGGTGGGTTGGACTCAGCTGGATGGCTCTGCTTCAGTATACAGGTTGATTGGACATGGCTTTTGGCCATGGTTTGGGCTCAGTGTTTCTATGTGGTTTTGTTCTTGAGTTCAAGCTGAAAGGAAATCAATACACAAAAGTCCTGCTCTTCTCATGGCAAATTACAAGTGGGCAGAACACATTTTATGAACTTTCCATGTCACATCTACAATATCCTGTTAGCCAAAGCAAACCATGAAGACAAGTTTAAAGTCAATAAGTACAAAACCATGGCAAAGATCTTGATATATGATAGGGAAGAGAAGATTTGGGAAAGAGAAACAATTCTACCAGAATAGTAGGTATAAATATTATTATCATTTTAAGGTAATGTATAGAGAAACTATTGCCTGTTCCAAGGTCACACTGCTAGAAAGTGTGGCATAGGAGAAATCCAGCATTATCTGATTCCAGGACTAATCTTAACTAACAATTGGCTATGTTTCTGGTTCCTTATTTATAGAATGACATTTATTATAAATTTATCGTTAAATTAATTGCTAAGGCATTTGTTATATTCACAAGTGTAGTCCAGTTAGACTGCTCTGTTTCCTTCTGTATCTCTCTCTGTCTCTCTGTCTCTGCCTCTGTCTCTCTCCCATTCTGTTTGTGTATGTGTGTATAAAATTTTCTGACACAAGATATAGAATCTAAAAATGTTATTAAAAATAAGTAAGCCTGCTATTATAGAAAGCATGGAAATTTGAAACAAAATCAAAGATGGGTTTGTACCCTGGCTTGGCTACTGCACAGCCATATGATCTTCAGCAATTTGTCCCTCTGAATATTGGCTTTATTTATTATTAGCTGAGGCAATGTTACCTATATGAAATGTTTAATGCTAAACAAAAATGTTATTCAATGTCCCAGGTTTATACTTAAGAGTTTATAGTGTCTGGTTCATAGTTTCCACTGTCTCTCCACTTCCAGGTATTTAATTATGTTGGTCTGTTATGCACATTTCATCTGAGGGAGAAACACTATTACAATTTAGAGGAATTATAGATATATAGAGATATATTAAATATAAGACCTGTGATATCAACAAATTGCTCTTATAGGTCAAACATAATTTTATGTGACTTAAAGATTTTTACCATTTTTCATTTTATGAAACTATTTAAACAACAAAATGTTTTGTTTATATTTCCTCTCCAATACATCTGCAAATGAAATGAAATATTGCCTAATTTTGGCATTTAGAAAATAAGCTCTGCATGCTGATGACTAGCAAATTTGAAAATCATATTAGTGGTTTTCCATACAAATTTCACTTATGGATCATCTGATGAATTCCTTAAACCTAAATTATCAGAGTTGAATTACTAAAAAATTAAATGCACACCTATAGACAAAATCATATAAATACTTAAGTCCATATTACCATGATAATAACCTACCATTTACTTTTCCCATTTGTGTAAAAAATAACTTGTAAGATGCATGCTTTTAAAAAAAAAGACAAAAATGTGGAATTTTTACAAGGACAAAGGTGACTGGTGAGTTAGTACTTTGCTTTATTAATTGAAGTAAATATTGATAAGAGTTTCTACATCAGGAAACCCCTTGCATACTTAAATGATGTCTACAGGATATGGACATTTTTTGAGAATATAATTTAATTTCTTCATATATATTCAGATGATACTGCATGTTAAATATTTCTAAGATGTTAAATATTTCCTGTCAGTTAAGGTAGCAAAAAGAAGGCTAATTCTGATGAACTTTGTTGTCTATCCTATATTCAGTGATACACTGGGGAGGATTAAATTTGTGTGTGTGTGTGTGTGCACATGTAAATATATTATGTCTAAATAGGGTTTATTTCTGAAATAGAAAGGTGATTTAATGTTAGAAAATAGAATTTGTTATGTAATTGAATTATATATAAATTATTAATAAATGAAAAGGAAAATCATATACTTTTTGGAATAGATACAGAAAGTGTACTTTGACAGAGACTAAAAAGAAATGTCTTTAACCTAATAGAGGACTACAAAATCTATGCATGTAGGAGGTCTTTCAATTTATTTGTACTTTTAATTTAATTCATCAATGTTTTATATATTTCAATGTATAAATCTTTCATCTCCATAGCTAAATTTATTTTTAAATATTTATTTCTGATGCTATTATAAGTGAAATTGTTTTCTTAATTTCCTTCCCAGGTAGTTTGGTCTCATTGTACAGAAATACAACTGACCTGTATATTGATGTTTTATCCTGCAACTTTACTGAATTTATTCTAACACTTCGTGTGTGTGCATGCATGTGAAGGGAGTTAGTCTTTGGTATTATCTACATATAAAACTATGCCATCTGCAAATAGTTAATTTTACTCCTTCCTTTCCGACTTAGATGCCTTTTATTTCTTTTAATTGCCTAATTTATCTGGCTATCACTAGTAGTATGATGAGTAGGAATGGTGAGAGTGGAATGATTTTGTTTCTGATACCAGTGGAAAAGCTCCTAGTTTTTTTGTTTTTTTGTTTTTTTTACCATTAATCATGATGTCCATTGTGGGCTTCTCCTATATGGCCTTTATTATGTTGATGTAAAATATTTCTATAATATGTTGAGGGTTATTGTCATGAAAAGATGCTGAATTTTCTCAAAAGTTTTACATCTATTAAGATGATAATGGGATAATTTATCCTTTGGTCTGTTAATGGGGTATATAACATTACTCAATTTTCATATGTTGAACCACCTTTTAATCCTAGCAAAAATTCCCACTCGATTGTGATGCATGATCCATTTAATGTGCTATTGAATTCAGTTTGCTAGTATTGTGTTGAGGATTTTTGCATCTATGTTCATCAGAAATATGGGTCTGTATGTAGTTATCTTGTGATACTTTCTTTTTTCTCATGACATTTTTTCTGGTTTTGGTATCAAGATAATGCTGGACTCATGAATAAGTTAAGTGTTTTTTCTTCAATATTTTGGAAGAGTCTAAGAAGGAATGTTATTAATTCTTCTTTAAATGTTTGGCAGGATTCACTAATGAAGCCATCTGTTCCTGGGCTTTTCTTTGCTGGGAGGTTTTTGATTACTGATTGAGTCTCATTACTCATGATTGGTCTGTTCAGATTTTCTGTTTTTTCATGATTTAGTCTTGGTAGGTTGTGTGTTTCCAGGAGCTCTTAATATTGTGAAAATGTCCATAGTACCCAAAGTGATTTAGAGATTTAGTGTTATCCCCATCAAATTCTCAATGGCATTTTTTTTACAGAATTAGAAAAAATTCTAAAATCAAACCGTGGTATCTAAAATAGTCAAACCCATAGAAACAGAGAGTAGAAAGGTTGGTTGCCAGAGATTGGGAGAAGCAGGAAATAAGTAGGTATTGTTCAATAGATATAAAGTTTCAGTTCCACAATATGAATGCATTCTCGAGATATACTGTATAATATATTGCCTGTAGTAAACACAATATTGTGCACTTAAAAACTTAAGAAGGTAGATCTCATATTATAAGTGTTCCTATCGCCCTAACAAAGGAAAAAGAAAAGGAGGAAACCTTGTTTGTGGTGTATGCATGTATTCAGACTCATCAAGTTGTACACATTAAATATATGCAATTTTGTGTTTGTCAATTATACCTCAACAAAACAATTTTAATGTACTATTTGAAACAATAGCAAATATAAGTGGCAAATAATTATATGCAATCTATTTCAAATCAGTTATGCACAAGATACATGAGGATAGCAATATAGAAGGAATGCAGGTGGAATTCTAGCTCTACTTTAGGTGGAATTCTAAGCATTTATTTATTTATTTATTTATTTATTTATTTATTTCAATGTTTATTTATTTTTGAGAGACAGCATGAGCAAGTGGGGAAAGGGTAGAGAGAAAGGGAGAGCAGAGGATATGAAACAGGCTTCATGCTGACAGCAGAGAGCCCCATGTGGTGCTTGAACTCGTGAACCATGAGATCATGACCTGAGCCAAAGTCAGATGCTTAATTGACTGAGCCGCAGAGGCACCCCGAGGCATTTAGTAGCTGTAAAGCCTTCAATGGTTACTTATCTTCTTTTTACCTCATTTTATTCCTCTATATAATTTAAATAATTATATTGTCTACCTCATCTAGAGTGTTGTGAGTTTTAAATAAGCTATTACATGTACCTTAGATGAAACCTAGGACATGATAAGCTGTCAACAGAAGGTTGCCCATTATTATTATCTATCTTTTATTCAGGACTGTATTAAAGGTCCTACCTAGTACAATAAGAAAAAAAAAACATAAATTACAGAAATAGGATTCAAAAAAAAACCTGTCATGAACATTTCAAGAAAATATAGAAAATTTTAATAAGAAAAGCTTATGTTTCTAATGGTAACAAATGTATATAGTATCTAGGAATATATCCAACAAATTATGTGCAAGACATTTATGAATGTTATAAAAGAGAATGAAATAGGATAAAGGAAAAACTAAATACGTGGTAGAGATATACCATGTTAAAGAATGTGATGATTTAATTTGTTAAAAAAGATAATCCTATTTTAAAAATAACTTGTTATAATAGAAATAGAGAATGTGTTTTTACACATATGTAACTTGAAAAACTCATTCTCATAATTACATAGGAGGTACACAAAAAAGAATTTAGGCAACTTTGAATATTATATATCTTGATACATAATTTACTCTTCCAGATACCAAAATTATAGGAATTCCGTAGTTTTAAAATAGTGTGGTTTTTATGTGAGATTATAAAGACTTTTCTGTTAAAGTTTATTCATTTATTGTGAGAGAGGGCGAGGGGCAGAGAGAAAGGGAGAAAGAGAATCCCAAGCTGACTCAGGGCTGTCAGCACAGAACACACGGTGTTCAATCTCATGAACCGTGAGGTCCTAACCTGAGCCCAGATCAAGAGTCGGATGTTTGACTGAGCTACCCAGGTGCCCCTTTATGTGAAATTAAAAAGGGAAACCAATGGAAAAGAACAGAAAAAACAGAAGTAGTCCCACAGACATAGGTTCTTGATAGATCCAAATGACTCAGGAAGAGGGAAGAATGGACTATTTGATCAATCATGTTGATATAATTAACTTTCTTTCTGGCAGTACAATAAATGAGGCACTCTATTTCATACTATAAACAAAGATAAATTCCATATTGATTAATGACCTACATGTGAAAAGCACTTCTTTGACACATTTCTTCTCAAAGCATAAAATGCAATCATCTCAAAGAAATTTACAGTCTTCTCTAAAATTAAAACTTATGTACCACAAAACATCAGTAATAATGTTTTTTAAAAGCCACAAAAACAAAGCAACAACAAAAACAAACAAAAACAAGTCATGTTTGGATAGAAGATATTTGTAATGTATTTATGAAGGTCAATGGACTCAGTGTAATACAAGTCAATAAGAAAAGCAGCCCTATGGCCATTACAAAAATTGTAAATATATAAAAGGCAGTTCACAGAAAAGGAAATAGGCCAAAAGAAAAATGACAATCTTGCTAATATGTATGAAGGGCTAATTTAAATAATGATACAGCACTTTACAATTAACATATTGACACAGTTTGACAGTGCTAATATAAAATGCTGGAAAGGATGAAGAGAAATAAGAATGCAAATCCATTACATGGACATTACTGGTTCATGGAGCGCCTCCTGCAGGAGAGGAAATGTTTCAGGTGTTCGTCTACAAGATTTTGCCACTTTTTATTAATTATGTGAGTAACATCTTCCGGCAAAAAAAGTTCAAAACCAAAGCAATAATTTTTCTGTTGATAGTATTTCCTGTCATATAAGTTTAAAGCAAAGGTTTACTTTTCTGGAATTATAATACTTCAAGAATCAGAAAAAAAAAAAAAAAACAAGCAGAGCATTTCTAAGTGAAGTGGGAATGATGAATTAAAAATGACCAACCACTCTTCTGATTTAGATTCTATGTACAACATAATCACTTCACATCTGATGTCTTGTAATCCTTATTTTTTTTAATATGCAATTCCTTGTTTCAAGATTAAAATTCAGAAATTAGTGGCCCCATATTGAGCACTGCATTGAGCCCCACATCGCGTTCCATACTAACAGTGTGGAGCCCACTTGGGCTTCTCTCTTTCCCTGTCTCTCTCTGCTCCTCCCTGACTTGTTCATGCTCTATCTCTCTCTCAAAAGAAGTAAATAAACTAAAAAAAAAAAAAGGCCAACTGATAAACTTCGTGATAGTTGACTCATAGTTGCTTATGTTACTTATAATTTTCTCATGTTAATTAAATTTGCATGAATATGAAAATTCGATTTTATGACTTTTTACATGAAATTAGCAAACATGGTTAAACGTTTGTTAATATATTTTAATTATATATAAGGCAGAAAAGAAGAAATTTTGGCTTTCTGAACAAAAGCTTACAAATCATAAGAGCAACAACAGATTTTAGAGTAAAAAAAAAAATTGATTAAATTCTGGCTCCATTACTTAACAGTAATACCTTACTTAAGTTACTTTTATTTGCTTATTTTCTGTTAGTTCATTTTAAAAATGGGGGTATTGTTGCCTCTCTTTCAATCTTGTTTGGGTCCTGTGTAAAGCAACATTCCAAAACTTAAGGGTGTAGGTATTGAGAAAGATTTGGCAACTTCTCCTTTGGCCCTTTTGGAATTCCTGAACTGCAAAGAAATCTGGTTACCCTACCGGAAAGAACATTTGGAGAGACCAAATGGAGAAGGATGGTCTTAGAGAATGCACGAACAGGAAAGAAGTCTGGCCATCCAATATTACATTAGAGGATCCAATATTACATTGGAGGATTCAAATTACTCCAGCCGCAAAAAAAGAATCTAGGTGAGAAGAGCAGAACTTTTCAGTTGTACCAAATCAACCCACAGACCCATGACGTATACTGGTTACTGTTTTAAGCCCTTCAATTTGGCACAGTTTGTTAAGCAGCGACAAACAACAACGATAACAAACCTGAATTATGTCAAATATCTTACAGAGCCATCATTTATTAAAATAAATGTTGTGGCGGAGCAACTGAGTGGCTCAGTCGATTAAGCTTCTGACTCTTGATTTTGCTCAGGTCATGATCTCACGGTTGGTGTCACTGAGCCTCGTGTTGTGTCGAGCTCCCTGCTGACAATGCAGAGCCTACTTTGGATTCTCTCTCTCCCTCAGTTTCTGCCCCTCTCCTGTTCTCTCTCTCTTTGTCTCTCTCTCTCTGTCTCTGTCTCTCTCTTTCCCAAAATAAATAAATGTTAAAACAAATACAATAAAATAAATATAGTGCAGCTTCTATTATATGTAGGCCTTGAACTGAGGACCCAATGGTGTCAATTTAAAGTTCCCGCCCACATGAAATTAGTTTATTAGAGTATAGAGATGAAGTCAAATGATTAAAATAAGGTGTTGTGAGAGAACGTTACAAATGCTGTGAGGAAATACAATGCACTCACGACCATTATGGAAAACCATGGGGAGGTAAATTTGAATGGAAATGAGGATACATAGGCATTAAACTACGTAAAGTGACAGTGGGAGACACACTTTCAGAAAAAAAGAGACAGCTATGCAAATGTTTTTTAACAAGAGCAAAACATTCAAGGGGCTCAGAGGTAACTACTGGGGCTGGAACACTGGGAATAAAGGAGAGAGGACAAGGGGCACCTGGGTGGCTCAGTCGGTTGAGGGTCCGACTTCGGCTCACATCATGATCACAGTCTGTGAGTTCGAGCCCCGTGTCGGGCTCTGTGCTGACAGCTTGGAGCCTGGAGCCTGTTTCGGATTCTGTGTCTCCCTCTCTCTGTCCCTTCCCCGCTCATGCTCTGTCTCTCACTGTATCTCAAAAATGAATAAATGTTAAAAAAAAATTAAAAAAAAAAAGGACAAGAGGCAGTTGCTTTTAACTATATTCTATTGGTATAATCATATGCCACCAAAGTATCCTGAAATTATATGCCTGCTAATTTGGAAGTAGTATACATTTTTATAAATTCTGTTTCACATTTTCTGTAAGTTAAGTGTGAGAATACCATGTGCCAATTTTGTCCCTTGAAATATTTTATCATTAAAATTATATATTGAAGTATTTCCATATCTAAGAGGGATAAACCTGAGGAGACAGATGGCTAAATGCTGGGCAGATAAATAAAAATGATGAACAATCAAGAAAGGTTACTAACAGTCCATTTGTCCACCACATTAGTTCAATCTGCTTCTGTCTAGACTACAACTTGAATATTGGCTAAATTTTTAATGGGGAAAATAATTTTTATGCTTCATTTTTCTGATGAAGCTTTTGTTTATGTGTTAGTGTCAACCATATATCTTTGTACTTACATTTTATTCTTAAAGTGTTGCATGTATTTTGTATTCTATCACTCTTAGAACAGATATTAATGTTATATGTTTTTGGCAACAACCGTTATTGAAATTTTTAACTTGTCTTTTCAAAACTTCTTAAATTTTTGTCAAGATTGTGGCATTTTAATATCTCAAGAGTGACTTATTTAATAATTAAAACTTATCTGAATGAATAAATGTTAAATATATTGAATAAAAATAGTCAGAAAAAGAGTTTACAGTTAGAATTTAATGCATATATAATTAGTTGAAGGGTTATTTCAACTTATTTTTCTCTGCCTAATCTCTTAGATAAGGAGCTGAGGGTCTGACAGAAAATAGCATTAATAACCCAAGAAAAAATTGACCCGAATAAAAAAACGTTAGAAGTTCAAAAAAGTTCAAAAATAAATATTTGAAGATCTATAGTTCAACTTGATAGCTTAAACACAAGAGTTTAGGATCAGTACTTCTTAAAATCCCAGTAGATTACAATGAATACATAAAAAAAAAAGTCATAAACCTCCAGGTAAAAATGCAAGAAAGGAGGTAACACCAAAGAACAGATGTCAGAAAATTTTGCAGAAAAGAAAGTGAATTCACGTATCAGGAATGAATTGGTAAAATGCAGAAAGCTGAAAACTTACAAACCGTAGAGGAAAGAACATGAGCCAACAAGTTAAGGGGAAAACTGGAGGCATTAGTTAACCGTGAAGATAGGTAGAGAGGGGATAGTTTGAGAAGTACTTCCACACTCAGGGTGTCACTCCCAATCCGCTACAGCAGGTGAGTATCACTCTCCTATTCTCACTGAAGAAAGGAGGCATACTGGTTACCCAGATCAAACCAGACAGGCTCTGGTCTCGTGCCTCCTGGCCCTCCAGGGGTTGCTTTTCTACTGAAAACTGAAAACTTCTACCTTCTTCCCTTAACTGGCAGTGAGAACTCTGGCAGCCAAGTTTATTACTACTGCCCCCCCCCCACCCCCGACCTGCTCTCCTCGAAAGCATATGCGCGCACACACACCCTTGTGAGCTGGGTCACATCAGCAGAATATTGGTGAGACCCAGAAAGAGCTGTGTAATGGCTGATTATCACCCCCTCCCACACACACACACTTGACTTATCCCACTCTAAAACCCAAGATAACAAAGTACGCCCCTTAAAGAGCTCTGTAATAGTTTGCTAAATCGGCTGGAAGGAATTACCACAACTTGGGTGGTTTACAACCACAGTAATTTTTTCTCTCACAGTTTCGGAGGCTTTAAGTCTGAAATCCAGATGTCGTCAAGGTTGTGCTATCTCTGAAGGTCTTAAGGCCGAATCTTTCCTTGCCTTTTTCTAGCTTCTGGTACTTGCCGGCAATCCTTAATTTCTTTGGCCTGTATTTTTATCACCAGCCTCTGCCAATATCACCTGTGTCTCTGTGTCTGAATTGCCCTTACCTCTTATTCAGACACAAGTCTTTGGATTTAGGGCCCACCCTAATCCAGCAGCATCTCATTTTGTAAAATTCTAAGTTTCCACTATCAACCCAGTACATTTTTAATGTGAATTTTACATTTTTAATACAAATAGATACCAAGGATTACTAGACATTTGAGAAAAGCATAGGAGAAAGATAGACTTGGTAGACCAAATGTAAAAAAAAAAAAAAAAAAGATTTGAGAAATAAACAAACCAAAATCAGTATTTTTAGAGATCCAAAAAAAGTATTATACTCATGAAATAAGAATTCAATGCTATTTAAAAAAAGGAAACAGAGAATAAGATATCTTAAAATTGTAAATATGATAGTAAAAAAACTTTAAAAAATAGTTAGCATTTGGAAAATAAAGTTGAGAAAATTTCCCAGAAAGTACAATAAAAATAAGAAAAAAATAGTAGCAAAAAGATGACAAATTTAGAGGCTCAATCCAGGCATTTTAGCATCCGATTAATAAGATTTCCAAAAGAGACAACAGGAAAAATAAATAGCAGGGACACTGGCTTTTCAGAAAAAAAAATTAAAAACCTTGTAAGTGCCCGTACTGGTGGGAATGAAAACTGGTGCAGCCACTCTGGAAAATAGTATGGAGGTTTTTCAAAAAATTGAAAATAGAACTACCCTACGACCCAGCAGTTGCACTACTGGGTATTTATCCAAGGGATACCCTTATGCTGTTTCAAAGGGGCACATGCACCCCAATGTGTATAGCAACACTATCAACAATAGCCAAAGTATGAAAGAGCCCAAATGTCCCTCGATGGATGAATGGATAAAGAAGTGGTGTATGTGTGTGTATATATGTGTGTGTGTGTGTGTGTGTGTGTGTGTGTGAGTATTACTCAGCAATCAAAAAGAATACACACACAATACACACACAATAGAGTATTACTCCGCAATCAAAAAGAATGAAATCTTGCCACTTGCAACTATGTGGATGGAACTAGAGGGTATTATGCTAAGTGAAATTAGAGAAAGACGAATATCATATGACTTCACTCATGAGGACTTTAAGATACAAAACAGATGAACATAAGGGAAGGGAAAGCGAAAATAATATAAAAACAGGGAGGGAGACAAAAATATAAGAGATTCTTAAATGTCGAGAACAAACAGAGGGTTACTGGAGGGGTTGTGGGAGGGGGGATGGGGTGTAGGGGTACAGGTAATATGATATAGTAGCAAACTGATTCAGAACAACTTTAGAAGTTGAAAGACATTAAATGAACACCTAAACTTTTGAGTAAAAATAAGTTCAGATCTATAATTCTGGACCACCATGCCATTAATCAAGTGTGAGGGCTTGAACATATATGTAAATAGATAAAGATACAGGTATACAACTATCTTAATATGTATGATTTCAAAAGTATATTTCTTGATGCATGCTTTCTCACGAAACTTCTAAAGCTGTTTTCTACCAGAATATAACACACATATTATTCATGAGCAATTTGATTAGATGTGAAAGGAAACAGATTCATTATTGCTTAAACAAAATGAAATTTTGAGGTAGAAATTCCAGCACAGCTGGATCCAACCTCTAGATTTTAATAAGATCCTTGCCTGGCAGTGGCTTTGTCTATTAACAACTGCTTCCTTCATCTGGCTTCATTCCCAGGCACACTCTCCTCCTTTACTCAGAAGGACCCTCCCTCAGTGTCCTCTAGAAAAATACATTGTTTCTCTTGAAGCTACATTTCTCCCTGAACCTCAACATTCCCCACCTCAACCCCAAAATCACTGGCATAAAGATGCTAGTTTCTCTGTTTGTCCAACCTGTATCTTCTTTTAATAGAGGCATGGGATCAAGTGATTGACAGATGGAAGCAGATCCAAAATAGAGAAGAAGGAATTTTAGCCAATACTAAAGACTAGACGCACAAATACATGTGACAAATGTGACTGGTATTTACTGAGTTTTGTGCCTATCAAAAATGTGTGGTTCCGTCTTCTATTTGAGAAACACAATCTAATGTAGATGGTGATTTAAAATTACAGTGAAATGTACTCAAAACACATGACTTCAGCCACTTAAAAACACCTCCCTCAGCTATAGTATAAAGATATGTTCTTTATTTCTGTGTACAATTTAGATATAATAATTAACCTTTCAAAAAGTCTGTTTTTTCCAAGATCTCAGATTGAAAATAGGACAAACCTATCATTTAATGTTTATTTGAACAAAAAAACTTATTTTTCTCAGGAAAATATTAAACAAGCAAAAAAACAAACACAAAAGCCATGCACCTGCGGGTCGCTTTGTATGTTTTATTTTTGAAAAGAATGAAAACAATTGTACAGGTTTTATCTTCCCTTTCCATTATCTCCTAGAAATCCTGAAACCCAAATGCACAGTTCAAATTTCTGACAACATCTATTCCCTTCTGGTTGTTTTCAATAAAGGTTCTGTGTTTTATATTTCAAGGTATTGTCCTGCTAGAACGAATTCATGATAGTATAATGGTTAAGAAAATAGAGTTTGGGGGGCACCTGGGTGGCTCAGGCAGTTAAGCATTCAACTCATGATCTCAGCTCAGGTCATGATCTCACAGTTCGTGAGATCAAGCCACAGTTCATCTGACAGTGCAGAGCCTGCTCAGGATTCTCTCTCTCCCTCTCTCTCTCTGCCCCTCCCTCCCTCTCTCAAAATAAATAAATAAACTTAAAATAATAGAGTTTTAATGTAACACTGGCTTTTAATATATGTGTAATCTAATGGGCTACTTAATCCTAAAATTCAGTGTTTTCATTTGAACACAGGGGTAATAATGTCTACCTTACCAGAATATTGGGAGAATTAAGTGAGATAACACTTAATAGTTATAAAATTTAGCATCTGTCCATTCATGTATTATTCATACTAATGTTATAAACAGTAAACATATGTTACATACCAGTTATTACTTGTATATACAAAGTTAGTGAACAGATATATATTATGACCTCATGAAGTTTAGGTCATTAAATTCTTAATAAATGGGGGCTATAATTACTAAAACTGTAACAAGATAAAGCTACTGTATTTATGTATTTATTTATGTATTTATTAATTTATTTATTTGGAGCCAGAGAGCATGAGACGGGAGGGACAGAGAGAGGGAGAGACAGAATCCTAAGCAGGCTCTGTGCCATCAGAGCAGATTCTGATGTGAGGCTGGAACCCACAAACCGAGATCATGACCTGAGCTGAGATCAAGAGTCAGATGCTTAACAGACTAAGCCACCCAGGAACCCCTAAAGCTACTTTAAAAGGGCTAACATTGATGGGGCATCCAGCTTCCCAGTCACTGGAGCATATAATTCTTGGGTCCTGAGTTGAAGGCCCATATTGGGCATGGAGTCTACGTAAGGAAAGGACCCACATGGAACAACAGTAATTATAAAATCATGAAACTAAATTTCATTTACCTCAGATTAACCTGATTATTTTTATTGACATATGTATACTCGATCGTTCATGTCTCCAACTAACATGTGATTTGTAATGTCTTATCTACATACATTCATCTTTGAAATCTTGACACAATCTATAAAATTACCCTGTTATCAAGATGAGTGACAAAATGGTACAATAGATGAAAATCCTTCCTACTCTAACTTTAATGTGGTTTCACTAAACTGAGACATCCCTGTCTCCCATCGCGGCAACTAAATTGTGAGTCATTAGAGAAAAGATTTCATGTCTGTCTTTGTATCTAACACTGGGATGAGCACGGTTTTTCATATTCCAAATAAGTCATTTGGAAATTGACATGAACTCTATAGATTTGGTGTTGAGTCACCTCTGTCATCCCAAGTGAGCAAGTTCAAGTTTTGTGCTCACAAAAGAGAAGAGTTAAACAAGGTGATCATTCCCTTCTCCGTCCTATCCACAACTGTACCTTATATTTATTTCTATCAGTGTCCTCATTATACACAGTCATGATTTTTCTATTATATAGTAAAAACAGTAATATTTCATTTGTAGTACTTACTTGATACATTCAGACACTCAGTAAATATTTGTTAAATAAATAAATGACCTGTGGACTTAAAGGATGTATTCTTATTATGTTTGTAATACACATTATAGTAATTTAGTGTGTTAATAACATCATACCTTATTTTAATTATTGAATTGTCCTTATTTTCTCCTAAAACATTTGGGGATGCATAATGAGCAATTAGGGAAATGTAATATTTTTTATGAGAGTTGTTAGATGAATTATTAAGAAAGGATTTCCAGCACACCTGCACAAACACATTTGAAAGCAGAAGATACAGAGTTGTTTGCATTGCAGAAAAATGCCATGGTGATAAAACAGAGAAGATCTGAATTATAATTCATTTCCAAATGGCACACTATTACAAAAGTTGAGTCCCACTAAATTACAGTGGAAATGCATGTTCTTTAAAAATAGATTTTCATAAAAAACTTCTAAAATTCAAGGGGCTGAGTTTGCACTATTCATGATGTATAAATTGCACAACTAACAGTGAAATTCCAATTAAATATCAGTCATCTGTTTTCCTTCGGTCACGAAGACAATTAGGTGAGCTTCATTTCAAAAAAGTGACTTGTCTAGTATATCACAGGCTTTAATTTTAAGTTGAAATGGTTAAACTGTTTAACAAAAAGAAATGTCTTTCAGCATGTGGTGAAGTTTATAGATTAAAACAATATCATCACTTTAAAGAATTACTGAAAAACATTTACATAGATATCCAAAAAAAGTAGGAAGGTAAAAACTACTTTTCTAAAGGAAAGAAGTATAGTTTGGTTTTTTTCTTCTTTCCTTTCTCTTTGTCACAGTGCTATTTGACCACCATTCGGTAGTGTGTTGGGGTTCTAACTGCTGACAAAAATAAACCTGAAAATTCTCTGAGTTTAGCCAACAGATTACTTTTTGATTATGTACTAGTCTAACATGGAAGCTCCTAGCTCATGAGTAGTGTTCCACCTCAGGGCTTGTTAGGGACACAGGGACCTTCTATTGTATGGTTCTGTGATCCCCTAGGCCTTCAGAGTCTTCTGTCTCAGGTGACAGGGAAGTAGGAGAGCGATAATATACATCTATGGTCCCATATAGACACAAGGCACCTGTCATCCCTGGAAAGACAGCTATTTCTTAGGGATATCACCGTACTGGAGAAAGGGCAACACGCGTTTATGGTAAAGAGGTGATCATCTCCTCTGCATGCTTTCCAGGTCACTCTCACATAGAAAATTAACTTTAATATTCTGGCTTGGAGCTCTGTAAGAGTTTAGTTTGGGTGTTTTCTTCTTTAATTTGGTAAGGGATGGCTTGGTAAGAATGATAAGTGATCAAATAGGCGACAGATAAAAGTATTTACATGAATAAGTTGGGATTCGAAACTTCTGATACACATGCGCTTTTATAGCACCATCTTCACAGAGTTTTTTGCCAATATCTGTAGCAGACAGAGTGGTGTTCAGCTGATATTTTCGGGGTTTTTTTTAATTTTTTTTTCAACGTTTTTTATTTATTTTTGGGACAGAGAGAGACAGAGCATGAACGGGGGAGGGGCAGAGAGAGAGGGAGACACAGAATCGGAAACAGGCTCCAGGCTCCGAGCCATCAGCCCAGAGCCTGACGCGGGGCTCAAACTCACGGACCGCGAGATCGTGACCTGGCTGAAGTCGGACGCTTAACCGACTGCGCCACCCAGGCGCCCCAGATATTTTCAGTTTTTTAATAAAACATACTCCCTTGAATTAATTTACTTGATTCCTCCCTTGTGACCACCTTTAAGAATACGGGTAAGAGGTGGCAGCCGTTGAACAATCATTTTTTTAAAGCAAGGAAGAGCTATAAATACCCTCAATGAAGCCAAAACTGCAGTTTAAGTCATTGTGGTGCTCTTTCCTAATTTGATGTTCAAGCAAAGATTTATTGAAATCTTTAATTAATATAGATGAAAATAGAATGAATTTTCTATTTTAATGAATGAATGAATATAGAACTTTGTTTTAACAATTGGGTTATATCTTCTAAAATATTTTGTTCTTTGCATAAGGCAATTTTTTTGAAATAGAATTCTAATTTTTTTCTTTTTTGATCTTACGAGCTCTCTGAACAGAGGCTCACATTGTTAATAAAATAAATACCAGGGGAGACAGAGAAAACAGAAAGGGTTGAACATTCTGTAAACGAAAATATCTTCTCTTGGATAATCAGTCAGTGTAGGAGTTTCCAGTTTTATTAAAATTTAAATAAAAATATAACATGTACAAAGTATTGTAGAATATAAGAAATATTACATGATGCTGCTTGTGAGTAAAATTTGGAATTCTCCTGTTGTTAAGAGGTTTATTAAAAAGTTACCTTTTTCTTTCCTTTTTTTTAAATACATTTATTTATTTTGAGAGAGAGAGAGAACACACATGGACGTGTAGGGGAGGAGTAGAGAGAGATCAGGAAAGAGAATCCCAAGAAGGCACCACACCCAGCATGGAGCCTACATGGGGCTAGACTTCACAATTGTGAAATCATGACCTGAACCTAAAGCAAGAGTCAGTTGCTTAACTGACTGAGCCACCCAGGAGCCCCTCCTTTCCTTTCAAAAGAATTATGTGCTTTGTTGCAATGAACTAATTAGAATGAATGTTTAATATATGCCTCCTCCACTAGATGGCTATTTGATGCAACTGAAGATCATAGCTGTTCTTTCACCACTATAATCCCAGTGCCCAGTACAGTTATGCACCCATAATTATGGTGACCACATGCTTCAGATTTTCCAGGCTTTTCTTGGTTTAAGCCTGTAGTCACAGCATTATTTTAATAGCATGTTGTTTTATTCCCAAAACTTAAAGTTTAGACAATAAAATATATGGTCACCTTCCCATTATAATTGAACTGGAAGTATTTATTAAATATTGACTGAACTGATTGCTTTATTTTTTGAGCCACTTAAAAAATATTTATTGATCCAATATTGTGTGTTACACACTCCTTTGCCTTGAGATACAGCAGTGAGAAAGACATATATGGCCTGTATGATCACAAGCTAGTTTATTCAATGGCTGAAAGCATACACAATTCTGGTGGGTCTTTATGTGTGTGTGTGTGTGTGTGTGTGTGTGTGTGTGTGTGTGTGTATACACATGTATAGATAGATACGTAGTTATACACAAATATATATTTATACGTGTATATATTCACATATAATGTTTTTATAACCTTTGTCCTGATTTCTTTTTGTCCTGATTTTCTTTTTGTCCTGATTTTCTTTTCAGAATCTAGAATCTCTATCACTGTTTTTTTCTTTACATTTATTCTTTTATTTTTCATTATCAAACTATT
Source organism: Neofelis nebulosa (assembly GCF_028018385.1). Lineage (NCBI taxonomy): Eukaryota > Metazoa > Chordata > Mammalia > Carnivora > Felidae > Neofelis > Neofelis nebulosa. Next base: position 56,902,817 of record NC_080795.1, on the reverse strand, counting down.
AAATTTCTTCTTAAAAATTTAAATTATGTTAAAATATACACAACATAAGATTTACCATCTTAATCACTTGGAAGGGGTGAGTTTAGTCCTGTTAATATATTCAATTTGTTCTACAACAAATGTCCAAAATTTTTTCATCTTGCAAAACAGAAACGATATATCAAACAACCATTCTCTATTTCCTCCTCCCACGCAGACCCTGGCTACCCCCATTCTACCTTCTGTTTCTATGAATTTCACTACTCTTGATACCTCATATAAGTGGAAGCACACTGTACTTGTCTTTTGTGACTAGCTTATTTTATTTAGCATAATGTTGTCAAAGCTCATCCATATTGTGGTATGTACTGGAAATACCCTTCTTTGTAAGGCTGAATAATATTCCACTCTATGTGTATACCAGATATTGTTCATTCATTTATCTGGCAATGACTACTTGAGTTGCTTCTATTTCTTGGCTATTGTGAATAATGCTGCTATGAACATGAGTGTAAAAATATCTCTCTGTGTCTCCACTTTCAATGTTTGGGGGGGGGGGCAGGTATATACCCAGAAGTGGGATTGCTGGATCATATGGTATATCTCTTTTTAATTTTTTGAGGAACTATTCCATTGTTTCATAGCAACTCTACTCTTTTACATCCCTACCAATAGGACACAAGTGTTCCAATTTCCCTACATTCTTACCAACACTTCTTTTCTTTTTTTTTTTGAATGTATTGACCTAAAGGTTTTCATGCAATTTAGTTATTGTTTTAATATCTGTAGGATCTATAGTGATATTTTCTGTTTAATTTCTTGGTAATATGTATTTCACTTTTTATTTTCTTGGTTATATATCCATGTATACAAGTATTATAGAAGACTGTTGGTCAACTTTTCACTTCTTTGGGCATTTATAAATGTCCCAATTTTATTGATTTCTTATTTATTGTATATGATCAGAGGACATACTCTGTTGACTTCATTTTTTTTTTACACATTTATTGATACTTATGTACTAAGAAGCCCAGGGCATATCTAGGTGAGTGACCATATGCTCTTAAAAAATATTTAGGGATGCCTCGGCAGCCCAGTTCACTGAGTGATTATTGATTTCGGCTCTGGTCATGATTCCAGGATCATGGGATGAATCCCACCTCAGTCCCACGCTAAGTACGAAGCCTGCTTAAGATTCTCTTTCTCTCTCCTTTTGCCCCTTTCCCCACTCACATTCTCTCTTTCTCAAAAAAAATTTAAAAACTATTTAAATTTTGTAGAGAACACTATTATGTAAATATGAATTAGTTTAATGTGGTCAATAATATTGTTCAGGTCTTATAGCCCTATTGATTTTTTGGCTAGATGTTCTATAAATTAGTAAGAAATGATGTCTTCCAGATTTGGTTATAGATTTGTCTATTTTTCCATTTAGTTTTATAAGGTTTTGCTTTTTATATTTTGGAGATCAGTTATTAGATGTATACACATTTATGGCTATTATGTCTTTCTAATGAATTGACTTTTTCATTATTGTGCAATGTCCATCTTTATATGTCAAAATACATATTTCCTTGATGTCTATTGTTGTTTAATATTAATATAGTCACTCTAGCTTTCTTCTTCTTCCTGTTTGAATGATATGTCATTTTCCAAATTTAAAATATTTCATTCAATCTGTGTCTTTCATATTTAATTTGTCCTTTGCAGACAATGCATATTAAGGTCCTGGTTTTTGAATGTCTGAAAATATGCTTCATTTATCTTTATTATTTAGTTTATTTACATTTAATGCAATTGTTAGCATATATAGATTCAGGACTCCCATCTTGCTCTTTGTCCCACTTGTTTTTTGTGTTTATTTCTCCTTTTGAATATTCATTTGGTTAATCAATTACCTTCTGAATTCATCCTACTTCATCTATTGGCTTTTGTTGGTCTTATATATGGATAACTTTTATTTATTTTGTATTGAAACATATTTGAAATATGACAGTTTCAAGTATAAGTTTAAGGTAGTAAACCTTAGTATATAGCATATAGCATATAATGTTTGGTTTTCTATGTAGAAATAATATTCAACGACAAAAAAGAACTAATATTCAAAATACTTGACAACTGATATGAAAATACTATATTCTTTTCTTTTTTAGATGTTCTAAAGTGTTTGTATTCTAAAACTACTTAGCAAGTGATAAAAGTTGATAGTCACATCATTCTATAAATTTCCAAATCTTTTTATAAGAAGTTTGTTAGATGCAGATTTTACCAGCTAAAGAGAACTCTGAGCCCAGAACTAAACCAGAGTCTTCCATTATATGGTGAGCTGTTTAATAAGGAGATAATTTTCCTTAAAAAAATAATACTGTTTATGATACTACAGTATATCTGATTCTGTTGAGAAATACCAATTACCTATACATCATATTTCTATTTTGGATCATATGCATCTACTTTTTATTGGGTCAAAAGCTACGAATAGAATTGCTGGGTCATAGAGGATGGGTATACTCTTGTCAGCACTGTATGTTAGTTTGATTGTTTCATATTTCCATCAGAACTTGTGCCATTAAACAAAATGTATGATACTATCAGTTTACCCATAACTTTTTCCTGTGCCATTAGGCAAAGCATGTGTAACTTCCAACAACTTTCATCCCCCAAATCTAGAATTTTCTTTCTTGTATTTGGAGTAGATTTCTTTAAGCGCTTTGCAGCTTTGCATGGGTTTATGTTTTATTATATTTTTCTGTCAATATTGGTATTGGGTTTTAAAGAAAATGCCTTAATAGACATGTGAATAGGAAGTCATGAGAGTGTCCATAAGAAGATTTTGATCAAGCATGATTTAAAATAGGAATTCCATCTCATTTTATTGAAACATTCCATTTTATTGCCATCTGACAAATTATTTTCTCCTATTTACATCTCTGTTAATCTTCCTTTGGTGACATCGGTATCAGTCGAGGTTAAATCAGGGAAAAAAAGCCATTTAATAATTTGAATAAGAAAAGTATAAAGATTTGGTGGCTATAATAGGTTAATAAACTAATAGGATTGGCTAGTAAGCAGTAAAGAAACCTTTAAAGAATTTAGGAATATCAAATATATAAAATAATAATGGACAATATAATATGACTTAATAGTCACTACCCTAAGGCTGAGACAGTGCTCTTAAGGAAGAGTTCCCTCCACTCCAAAAAGGAGATCCAGGCCTTGGTTGGACAGAGTCTAACGATGACTCACTGAATGGCAGAGAAATGGCTTTTGTGCCAGACAAACTTATAAGAAATATCTTCTATAGGATGCCAGGAAAAGCTTTTCATAGGGAGATGTTTCATTACGGGCATTCACTACAAAATTATGTAGTGGAGTTGCTGGCAGAAGATGCTGGCTTTGGGTGATGCTGGGGGCTAAACTGAAGGAAGCAGAGACTGAGGAACCCATGTGCACTGCAGGAAACGGATGCTGGGAAAGCTGCTAGTGCTGCAGGAGGCTGCCAAAGATGCACACCCAAACTGGGAAGCAAAACCATTTCCTCCTGCAGTGTCTCTCCATGGCCCATGACTGGCAAAACTGGGCTCATGGCAGCCAACAAAGAGAAAAGTATGTTTAAAGGGCTGTGGTTTATTTTCACAGAGCAGGCAAAAAGGGTGAATTTGGAGTAGAGAGGCAATAAGTCAATAACTTGGTAATGCCACTTTCTGGCTCTTATGCCTTTGTCCAGGCATACACAGGACAAAAGTTTCCTCTCTATCCTTTCAATTTTTGGCTACCATTTCTTATCACTGAAAATAAGGAAAATTACTGTTTTTGTCCCATTGTACCTTAATTTGCAAAATATCTGGACTATAGAAAGAACGTAATGAAGAGTTTTGAGTTTGTGAGGGTATACTGAATAAGGTAATACCCAAATTTAAATCTCAGCATCATGCTTTTCTGTAAGCTACTGACCACATTCAGCATTTACTGCAGTGTAAACTCATTATTGTTCAGATCTGCTCCTCTTTTTATTGTCACTGTATCGGTAAATGGCACCATTTCTTGACCAGTAACCCAACTTAGAAATCTGGAACTCCCCCTTTTCTTTTCCCCCCATTCTACATATTTAATCAATTAGAACTTAAGGACATTATTACTCATTTGTTGACTATATTCCCTACTGTTATTTTCTTGATTCTGGTCCTTGCCATAGGTCTTCTAGATTATTGTGATGTTCTCCCTGCTGGCCTTCCTGCCTTCAGTTTTACAAGCCTCTGATTTATACTTTATACTGTTGCCTCAGTTATCTAGTAAAATTAATATCTTATCATGTGGCTACCTTGCTTAAATTCTTTCAGAGGTTTTCTGTTTCTTAAAGCAATGTTTTTCAACTGTGCTCTTAGGAATCCCCAGGTAAATGCAGTGACCTTCAAGTGTATGAAGAGGAAAAGGAACAGAGAGAGGGCAGGATTCTGGAATGTACATTCTTTCTTCCTACTAAGCAGCTTAATTTGATCTCTTTTACATATTTTTTGTAAGATTTTTTTTTTTACTACGGTGTTTCACTATAAACAACTATAGCAAAATTTCAACTAAACAATTTTAAAAACAACTAAACTAAAGGATAAATTCCAAGTCTTTGATATGGCATTCACTATCATCTATAATCTGGCTTTTGAGTAATTTTTAGCCTGATATTTAATCCTTCCTACCCTGCCAAGAGAACAAAAATCAACGCGCCTGTACTCAATTATTCAAAGTTCTCTAAATATGCAACATTTTAAAACTTGTTATTTCAAGAAACAAGTTTTGAGTACTATGTGCCAGCTACTGTACCAAGTGCTGCAGCATAGTAGTGATCCAAACAGAAAAACAATAAATAAATAAACTAACAAGCAAACCGATACTATAAGTACATGAAAAATGCTATAAAATTACACAATAGTAAATTGAGATAGAAAGTTTGTGGGATATAGTTTTATTTATAAACATAGTGGCGGGAGAGAATCTGATGATATGGTAGCATATGAGTAAAGCCTCAAAGTTGATGAGTGAAGTAAGCATTCTAGACATCTGAGGCAAGAACGTTCCAAGCAGAGAACACAAAATGTCAATTCCCTCAGGCAAGAGTATGTCTAGAATAGTGGAAGAACACCAAAAAAGCCAATGTGGCTGGAGTAGAGGGAACAAGGAGAAAAAAAAAAAAATAGTGGGAGATGAGATTAGAGGCAAGATGGGAACCAAGCTGTTAAGAATTAAGTAGGTCATTACAATACTTTTGGCCTTTATTCAGAACAATATGCTTTATTAGTTTACTGGGGTTGCCATAACAAAGTACCACAAGATGGGTAGATTAAAACAACAGAAATTTATCCTGTCACAATTCAGGAGACCAGAAGTTCAAAATCAAGGTGTCAACAGGGCCATGTTCCCTTTGCAGGAGCTAGGGGAGGATTCTTCTTTGGCTCTTTCTAACTTCTGATAGTGACCATCAATCCTGGCTGTTCATTGCCTGGCATCTAACTCACTTCAGTCACTGCCTCTGTCATTAATGGCATTCTCCCTATGTGTCTCCCTCTCCTCTTCTTATAAGGACACTAGTCATATTGGTCATACTCCAGTATGACCTCATATTACCTAATTACATATGCAATGGTGTATTTCCATGTAAGGTTACTTTCTGAGTATGGGGGCTTAGGACTTAAACATTATCTTTCTGGGGAAACAACTCAGCTCTAAACACATGGGCAGCCAGAGTTTTTATACATAAGTTATAGGATCAGACTTAGATTTCTAAAGTATCTCTCTGGCTGGTATATTTAAAGACTAGAGAGACCAACTTGGAGGCAAGGAAATGAATGAGTAGGTGATGATAGATGATTGGATTAGTAGAGGTGGTAAGAAGTAGCGGAATTTAGATACATTTCAAAGGCAGAACTGACAGGATTTACTAATAGTTTTATTGTAAATATGAAGGAGAAAAGTATAGTTAATTCCAACATTTTTGACTTAGGCACGTAGAATTATTGACAGAGGAGAAAATGTAAAAATTGATTATAGAAATATAACACGAGGCATTCAACTGAACATAATAAATTTGAGAACTGCTTTAAACGTGTCTATATCCTGTACAGTTCAGCATTTCTCCTGATATTTTATCTTTTAACAAAACATGCTGATTAATACTGTGTTTGCTGTGGCTGCTGTAACCAATTACCAGAAACCGAGTGGCTTAAACCAACAGAAATTTATTTTACCAAAGTTCTGGAAGCCAGGGTTGCTTCCTTCTGAAACTTCTGAGGAAGAATTCCTTCTCTCCCTCTCTTCTAGATTCTGGTGGTGACCAGCAATCCTTGATGTGTCTCAGCTTTACACATTCATCATGCCAATCTTCAGATTGCCACCTTCTCTGTGCACCTTTCCCCTTCTCTTTTAAGAACACTATATAGATTTAGAGCCCAGCTTAATTCAATATCTCATCTTGAGATCCTTCATTACCCCTACACAGACCCTTTTTCTGAGTAAGTTTACACTCACAGGTTCTGAATGTACATATTTTCTTGTAGAGGAGGGTCATCATTCAGCTCACTACAAGTAGTTACCTTAAAAAAAAAAAATTGGCTTTGGTAGACTTCTACTTTGTGCTTGCAAGTTCCATTACAGTCATCTTCTCTAGTAGTGTTGGAGACATGAAGAATGGATAAAATTCTCACTTTAACATGTGGTTAAATTTGAGGGAAGACCAGAAATAACTTGTCATTCTTTTTGACCTTTCCAGTTACACATGACTGACACTTCCCTTTCAAGGACTGTACGTAGGACACTTAATGAAAAAATGAAATTTACCCAGATGGCAGCAACTAACTTCCTCTGGCCTGATGGTAGTAGGAGAGGTGTTTAATACTGGATGTACTACGATCTGCTTATGCCTGCAAGATGCACAAAATCCCAAGCCTATGGTGAACCCAGTTAGGAGAAACTGTAGGCAAATGTAAGCTAGGTGTAAGTGAAATACATACAGGAAATCACTGAGAAGTCCTTTTGGAGAGTACAGAGCCAGTAATCTGAATGCCCTTGTGATAGTTTTATTATATAATATGTGTTGTAGCTATAGAATATATTTATTCATTTTATTGTTTGGTAATGCAATAAGCCCTTTTTAAAAATATTTATTTTTGAGAGAGCGTGAGCCAGGGAGGTGCAGAAAGAGAGGAGGACAAAGGATTTGAAGCAGGCTCCTCACTGACAACAGACAGCCGGATGTGGGGCTCAAACTCACAAACCCGTGAGATCATGACCTTGAGCCGAAGTTGGACGCTCAACCGACTGAGCCACCCAGCCACCCCAGTAATGCAATAAGCCCTTTAACACCAAGAAGCTCAAGTAATGAAAGTGATTATGTAATTAAACATTTAATACTGAATTGGTTTTTAAGAAAGTTGATAATCAACATGTGCTTGCCCAATATGTAAAGGCTTTTTTCATCCACAATATGGGTGCTATAGTCTAAACTGTCCTTCCCAAATTTTCTGTTAAAACTCTACCCCCTAATAAGACTGCCTTTGGATATAGAGCCTTCAGGGAGGTGAATGAGGTTAAATGAGGTCGTAAAGGTGGGGTCTTCATCCTATAGAACTGGTGACTTTATAAGAAGAAGAAGAGAGAGAGAGAGAGATTTCTTTCTCCATGTGGGCATACAGAGAAAAGGCCACATGAAGGCACAGCAAGAAGGGGCCATCTATAAGCCAGGAAAAGAGTCCTTACCAGAAGTCAACAATGCTGGCACTCTGATCTTGGACTTCCCAGCTTCCAGAACTGTGAAAACTAAATTTCTGTTTAAGCCATGCATTCTGTAGTACTTTGTTATGGCAAAGACAGTGGGCCAAAGTGACTACATAAAAATCAGAAGGCAAAAATTCAGTTCAAACAATTATAGTTATTTAGCAAAATTTCACATGGTATTGATTTAATCTGCGCAACTGAAGAAGGTGTGTTTAATTAATTACTTTCTGAAGTTTGGCTTTTCATTTAAATAAAATTTCTTCTAGGGTTGCCTGAGTGACTCAGTTAAGCATCCGACTTCGGCTCAGGTCATGATCTCATGGTTCATGAGTTCGAGCCCTGCGTTGGGCTCTGTGCTGACAGCTCAGAGACTAGAGCCTGCTTAGGATGATGTGTCTCCCTCTCTTTCTGTCCCTCCCCTGCTCACACGCTCTCTCTCTCTCTCAAAAATAAATAAGCATTTAAAAAAACAAACAAATAAATAAATAAAAATAAAATTTCTTCTAAAATAATTTTGCTCATTTGGGATTTTGCATTTTCCTGTGCTCATATGAAAAACGAAGTCATAGCTCCATCAACAGAAGTACTTCACGGTTATATGATGCCAGTTTTACGTCAAAACTGTTAAATGCTTCAAATAAAACAAAAACAATTCCAATGATGGCTTAATATTTTTTATTCAAATCCATGAAATAACAGTAAGTATTTTGAACATTTATAGTGATCAGGTGAAATATCTGACAAAACTGCGATTGTTTATTAGAAATTCAGCAAAAGTTTCAGTATTTAAGGTGATACGAAGTGATGTTTGAAAAATAAATTTTGTTGCAGAAAAGTTTTGAGGTAAAAACTGAAAAGCTATCCAAAAATTGGAATTGGATGCATATACATATACATGCTATACATTACATAGTAAGAATGAAGTTCAGGGTCTTTTTGGTAACAAACTCTTGTTAAATACAAAAATATTTTCAAGTATAGAAATGCTTTCCTTTTTGCTGCCCATGTAGAAATATTTGAGACTTTAAAGAATTACTTTGTAAGTGAACCTGTCCTTTAATAGTATTGAAAGGTTTTGTAAAGGAGTTCTGTAAATTTTTGTGTATATTTTACGCCCTGATTTTCAGCACTCTTTTATTTTCAAAAGTCCCGATTCTGATAACTTACATGAACACTAATTGTTGACGTCTAATTGCACATTTCAAGAAAGCAGTTGGATGGGTGTGTAGGGAAGGCAGAAAGGGTCTAGACCAGATTTGCAATTTGGAAGTCACCAGTATATAGATGGAAATGTAAGCCATACAACAGAGTTTGTCTTTCACTCTGAAAAGAAAAACAAATAAGAAATCTTTTAAAGGTAAAATCATAATCATTTTAAGTGTGTATTAAAAATTAGCCTTCAAACTGAGTGTCATAACACTTACTGCTTTTAGGACTGTTGTGTTGTATCACAGAGTCTTGTTTTTCATAGAATATTACCTAACCTAGATTAATAGTTTTGTGAACACAGACACAAATATCTGGCACAAAACAATTTCATAACTCATTCATTTTGTAGTTTTCAATATTTAATGGGAATTACTATTAAGAGTAGCAATTCCTACATGTTTTTAATGACTGCATTCTCCAAGTCATTTAAAATAACTGCTAATAGTATTAACTAAAATTCTGTATCTTACTGCAAGAAAAATGCTGAACAAAAAAAGAAACGTATACTTATGTTTTTTTCCCACTTGGGGTGGGTGGGGAAGGTACCTCTCTAATCTGGTTGTTCTACCAGAAACTCAACCAAATGTACAAAAAGCCAAGCACAGGTTCCTATCCCTTGTAATTATTCCCCGAATCTTCAATTTTCTGTTTCTACTTTGGAGTCACCAGTTAGTTTACTTAGCTTTAAATTTTAAGTTCACTTCAGATTCTCTTCATTTTGTTTTCTAAATGACCAGCTCTCCAGCTCTACTGACTGTAGCCTCTGCAATGTTCTCACAACCAAACCTCTACTCTGTGCTTAGCATATTATGATATCCATTTAATTTACTGAATGTTTAAAATATTTTCCTCACTATTATCTCTGCTCCTAGCCTTTCCTATCTCTAAAACCTCCTTACACAATGTTATCAATTTAATCTTTCTAAAGAAGGTCTGTAAGCCCTTCAACCCCCTGCCTAATAGCATTTACAACTTTTCATATGGTTATTGGAAAAATTCATATTACTTAAACCAGCAAGTAAATCCCTTCCTACTTTCTAAACTTACCTTCCGCTTTTCTATTTTACATGGTATGGTCTAATCAAACTGAACCACGCACTTTTTTCCTACATATAATATGTATTTTCTGTCTTCAATTCCATTCCAGAAATTGTTTCTTCTGCCCAATTCTTCCTTCTTTCACTTCTGCATAGCAAAATATATGCAATTAAATGCCACCTGGCCTCATCAGCCTGTGTGTAAAATTGAGCTGCTGAACTGTTTTTGTACTTAATTTTTTATTATAAAAGCAATATATGTACATGGTTATAAAAATTCAATCACTATTCCATCTCCCAGAGACATTGTTTTCCTATTTATGTTTATTTTGGTGGTTATTTCCATAGCTCCAAAGAATGCAAATTGGTTTTACATCAATTTTTAAAATCTAGATTAAAATGAAAATGAAAGCCTTTACCTTTCAAAATTTACAAGTTAGACAAATTTTTTTGGTTGTCATTTGCCTTACCAAAAATCAGTCTCTGGACATTGGATTTCCAGTCTATCTACAGGTTACTGAATGCTTTATTTCAGACCAACTTCAGTGCAACCTACCCACCTTTCCTCTATTTACTTTCCTTCCAGTACTTCATTCCAAGATTGAGGAGAGACCCTTCCCTAGATCCCCTGAAATAAAAGTCAATAGAAGTGAAAGTTTTAATAAGATCAGAGGTAGCTAATTGACTTTCCAATGCAGAAAATAAGATTGAACTGCTTCTAATTCTGGTTACTTTCAGATCCATTCCCACATTTCAAAATGTTCAGGAAATGGCCCTCCCATTTCAGCTGTTGGTCTGCCTCTATGGGTAAAATTAGCTTATCTTTTCTTAGTAGGAATGCCCTTAGACACGTCTACACTGCTCAAAGTGGAGTTGCAAAAATCTTGCAGGAGAGAGAAAGGTGTGGTGTGCCTCTCCTCTAAGTCGAAATATATTTCCTACAGCCTTGTTTTTTGTCTTCAGATCTCCCTTAAAACAAATGAAAAATCAGAATATCTGCTTCTTTTAAGAGAGGTCTGCAGGGTGGTCTTACCTAACAGCCTTTAAAGTTGTAACCTCCCAAATTTACATTTCTTCCTATTGTTGCAAAAATTAGATTGTGGAAGCATGTAAAAAATATCATATGTAGGATAACAGTGTTATAGTCTAAACAGAGCTTTTGCAATTATCGTAGTCTTCCATTTATTAACCATACATAAATAAGATTTGAGCATTTTGTTAATTCTTTCTGTAGTCTTCCAGTTCTGTAGTCTCATCAGATGCTCTAGACGCACACACAGATATACAAACTTTTCACACAATCAGGTAATAAAAAATAAGTAATAAGAGAGATTAAATTCACACTTAAAAAGGACAGTTTTCATTAGGAGTAACCATGATCTGTAGTAATGAATTTTTTCTTATAACAAAAGTGGTCTCTTAAATGATCACAAAGAAAATCCAAGATGTTGGCTATTTTGTAAATTTATTTCTATGGTGATAAGGTCCTTAGAACAAAAACTTAGAAATTCCAGCTTAAAGGACCAAGTCTTTCCTCAACTGTTTAAAAACTTTGCAGAAGGGAAGATTTCCTATTCTTGTGGCTGAGAAAGGCAGCCTATTTTGAGTATCATATGGAGATATCTTTAGTTACATGTGTAGAGGTTGATGCCAGGTGAATGAGGCCACAAGACAGTGAAAGAACTACTACTTTTTTTTTCCTTTTTCTATGACGAGATGCTAAAATTTTAAAATGAGACATGACATGCCATAGGTAGGTGAAACTCACTTCAAAATGCATAATTTATTAAGGAAATGAATAATAACATATTCAATGACAGTTGGACCTCTCAGAACAAGGTTATTTTTAAAAAATAGCAAGGATATGTACTTTGAAGAAATGATTTAGTCAAAATATTTTTTTAGTCAAATTATTTTAAGAGAAAATGTAGTATATGGTATTTCTAAAGTTGGCTGCAGTTAAGACCCCCCTCCCCCCCCCCCCCCCCGCTTCCCAAATGCAGGTTAAGTACAGTGACACTTTCCATCTAGAGGTAAAGTCTAATTCTTTCTTTGAATCTGGATAGTACTGTGACTCAATTGTAACCAATAGAAAGAGGCAAAAGTGATGATAAATGTTTTGTGCCTCTGCCATAAAAGATAATGAAGCTTCTTTTACCTGGGATACTCATTTTGGAACCTAAACCACAATGTGTAAGACGCAAATACCCTGAGGCCACCAGAAAGGCCAAATTAGGTTTCTGTCTAAAAGCTTCAGCTATGGTCCTAATTGGTAGCCCATATCAACTTCTAGATGATTCCACGTGCTAATGATCAAGTCACCTCCCGACTTCACGGGTTCCCAGGATAGGCTTCTGATATCACAGAACAAGAAAGGCCATGCCCATTGTGCTATGTCAGAATTCCTAACCCAGAGAAACTTTGAGCACAATAAAATTAATTTTTATACCAAGTTTTAAAATGTTTTATTACACAGCAATAGCAACTGGTACAGAGCCCTACACTGTGAATATAAATGAGAGAGAGGTGCAGAGTCCCTGAAGAGACACCTGAGACCTGAAGTTTTCCTGAAACCCTGTATACACTCTTTGTAGTTGAGGAACCCCAGGACTGACACTTAATGCAGTCAAAGTGGTCACGGCAGACTAGAAGGGAGAAACCAGAAGGCTTCCCACTGATGACAAGGAATATATGACCATTTCCTATGAGCCAGAAGTAGGCAAAGTGGAAGAGACATCTGACATAGGAGCTTTTCCATGTCCTATCAAAGAAGACTGTCTGGGAGAATGAGAGAACTCTATAGGTAATGCCTGAGTGTGGAGCTGAGATAGAAGTGTCTAGCTGAAGGAAAGACAACTGGAGGGATCTTTGGTTAGGAGAGCCCAGCAAGAGATTTTGGAAGAAACTTGAAAATTGTCCAGGATAAAAGGAGTTTTAAGTATCTTCAAGGCTTGAATAGATAAAAGCCAGTTTACAATAGCACAAGCCAAGAAATTTCTTTTTCTCTCTTTCCTTGATTTTCTTCCAAAATCGCAGTTATAGTTATGGGAGAGATTAGGAGAAAACGTAAAAAATGAAAAAACAAAAGCAAAAGCAAGAAAACACACACACACACAGACCTGTTGTAGAAAAAGAGAATGTGATTTAGTAGTGTCTGTTCATTTAACTCCTAGTAACTGGCTGGAAGGCAAAGAATATGGCCCCAGACACAGATGAGCAGATGTGGCTGTCAGTTAGTGGAAGTCCTCTTTTGATTTCTCCCCTATTTTCTGAATTAAATATTTACTGGAAACATCACCAGAGTGGATCTGGAAGAGGATATACATGTTTGAGGAAAAAGGAAAAGTTATAAAATAATCATCAGAAAGAGTGATAGAACCAGTAACTGTTTAGCGACCAGAATTAATAATGCAGCTGAGGTTGGTGTCACGAATTTAAAGTGATTAAGACTCAGTGTAGTTAACTATTACTCATCAGCCACATTTGGCTGTTGGATGGGCACATGGAGTAGTTCAGTAGTTGGGTTTAACCTGCCTTGAGGTTTTGCCAGATGAGGGTGTTGAGTAGTAATGAAAAAAGGAGTGATATTAATCAGTACTTTGAAATTGAAGCAGGGTAAGCAGAAAAGTGAGGTATTGGTGAAGAAAAGTAGAAGGTTAGTAGGATCAAAGTTGGAGGTTCTGAGTGGTTGGAGTAGGGAGAGAGAGGAGATGAGAAAGAGCAGATAGACGTTATCTTACATTGGCCCATTATCAGAATAAGTTTGTATTTATAGAATTATATATTATTTATGCTAGAGAAATAATAACTAGGATATTAAACAAATTAGAAAGGCCAAGGATACAGCATGAGTTCTTTATATGCCATATGTCACATATCTCAATTATCCTAATTATGGAGGCGTTCAGAAGAAAATATAACAACTAAAATACTTTACAAATGTTTACTACATTCAAAAGATACTTTTACCATTTTTCTGTTTTTAGTGAAGTTTATTGCAGTCAACCTACCCATATTAATATAGAAATTTTAAATGAGCAAAGACAATATCTGCTTTGAATGTCAAACTATTCTGACAGGCATTGGGAGGGTTAGTAATTATAATATTTTGGAATTTTTAAAAAATCCATTTTGTTATTTAATTGTAATGAATACATATCTTTTTTCCCAACACACACATATATTCTGACACATTCATTAACATTTAAAAAGATGAAATGCAATCAGATAGGAAATGAATGTGCAGAATTGCATTCCCTTCTCTCAGTATGAATTACAATCTAATTTTTAAACAATATAGACATGACATTTAGTATTCTATATATTCTTTTCCACTTTTCCTTTTTAAAGGACTTAATTTATTCACCAAAGGCTGCAATTTTCAGATTATTTATAGATACAGAGGCCATTAAGCCTTGTTGCATAAATGGTAAATAATGACACCGTGAAAATAATCTTTTAATATTACTTTATGAATATGTATGGCATTATTGTAATATTCATTTTGAAAACTTCCTTATAAACAGGATACGTGCAAATAAAACAAGCAGTCAGTATTCCAGTCATATTGGTTCAGTTCATAAATTTTATATGAATAATTTATATAAAAATCCTAAAAAATCTTCAAATTATCCAGATTAGCACTTACTTTTAAAATTTTAAAAAGTTCCCTTTGCTTCTAAGTAATAGAAAAAAAGAAAACATATTGTAGCATAGGTGAAAGATGCCAACTAAAAACTTCTTTGTATACAGTTTTCAGGAATACTGTTGAAAAATTAAAAACAAAACAACAAAAAACAATAACAAGCTAAATCCACTGCTTGCTGAATTTTATACTTCAAATTTGCTTAATTAAGTAAGCATTTTATTTTCATCTTTGTCTTCATTATTAGCTTTGAACCACAATTAAATTAAGAGCTTTAAAAGTGTTTTTATTGTCAAAGATATTACAATATGAAAAAGCTGAATGAATCATGTAAGCTGAATTGCTATAATTTTCGTTTATATTTTTTTCTCAAAAGCAGTTCATAATTATAATTATTAGATACGGATTGTAAATGCGCTACACATCAATAATGATGATATGATTTTAAATTTGCCCCAAAGCATGGTATGTGATTTAATTGCCCAACTCCAGTAGGAACTCTAATAGGAGACAATTCCCACACATTTCTATCTATCTACCTTTTGTGGTTTACATAGATTAAAGTACATTTATTTTGGTAGAAATCGATGGTTAAATCTGGTGACCAACTAATGGGGTATCTTCCAAGAAAGGGTCTTATACTCCATCTTAGTTAGTAATACAAAGAGCTACCACAACAAAGAAAATAGCGGGATAGGTTTTAAAATTATTACTTTATAGAAGGAAAAGTCTCTTCACAAAACAATTGATACTGCCTTTTTTGAAAATAAGGGAATACTAGATTTTTTCTTTTTAGGAATACTAGGTGTTTTTTAAAATATGCACCTTTGTATTTTTTTCTCAGGACAATTCTATGTTTTAATATCTGCTTCAAAGGAATATATTTAATTTTTGGATTTTCAGACCCAGGGGAAGGATTAAAAGCAACAACAACAACAGCAGCAAAGCTGTTAAAAAGACACATTTGAGTAAATGGTAAATGTAGTGAGAGAAGAGTGCTAACTCAGGCAAATCTAATTTTAATCTTACACTTCAGCATGTATTTGCATTGTAAATTTGAAAAATGTTTTACCATTTATGGCTCTGAAATTTCTGATTTGTAAAGTGGAGAACATATTACCTAACTGAACAGTTATTTTGGAAACTAGGAGAAAACTACAAAGAGGGTATGGCAGAGTCCTAACATATAGAAGACACTCAATGGATACTAGTGGTTTCTATTTGCAGTGTTCTCAAAGTCCTTGCATAGATGGAGCTTCCTGTTTACTGTTTCACATCTGACTTCATACTAAAGAGTAGGACAGATCTTGCTTTAAAGGCTGAGAAGCAGCCAGATGTTTTCTCCCTTTTAAAGAAAGGTGGTGGCAATCTGGCTGCATGTTATCCCATTTAGGTGTCATTGTAACAAAGGCATTTGGGCTCTCATAATTGCAATTTAGGGAATGTAGATTTGGCCAGCAACCCACACACAAATCCAGGTAACAAAAGCCAAAGGTTTTTAAATATTAAAAAAATGTACATAATATATACATACATATGTATATAATTTTATACACACACACATACATATATAGTTTACAAAGAATTCCGATTGGCATTAGAGGCAGAAAATTAATCTTAGCTGAATATAATTTGTTACCAAGCAAACTTTTTATGGTAGCAAGTTGTAGGTTTTCAGGCTGAGTCCTTAGAATATTTGTGATTTGGCCCAGTCCAAAAGTTCATGGTTCTTTGTGGTGAAGACATGCATAGGCCCATCTTCTTAATGGCCTCCCAGCTCCATTTTAAAATAAATGGACCAACAATGAAGCAACAGAGAAATCAAGGAATCGATCCCATTTACAATTGCACCAAAAACCATAAAATGCATAGAAATAAATCTAACCAAAGAGGTGAAAAATCTATACACTGAAAACTATAGAAAGCTTAAGAAAGAAATTGAAGAAGACACAAACAAATGGAAAAAGATTCCATGCCCCTGGATAAGAAGAACAAATATTGTTAAAATGTCGCTACTACCCAAAGCAATCTACATATTCAACGCAATCCCTATTAAAATAACACCAGCATTCTTCACAGAGCTAGAACAAACAGTCCTAAAATTTGTATGGAACCAGAAAAGACCCCGAATAGCCAAAGCAATCTCGAAAAAGAAAAACAAAGCAGGAGGCATCACAATCCTGGATGTCAAGCTATACTACAAAGCTGTAATCATCAAGATGGTATGGTACTGGCACAAGAACAGACACTCTGATCAATGGCACAGAACAGAGAACCCAGAAATGGACCCACAAACATATGGCCAACTAATCTTTGACAAAGCAGGAAAGAATATCCAATGGAATAAAGACAGTCTCTTCAGCAATTGGTGCTGGGAAAACGGCGACATGCAGAAGAATGAATCTAGACTACTTTCTTACACCATACACAAAAATAAACTCAAAATGGATGAAAGACCTAAATGTAAGACAGGAAGCCATCAAAATCCTCAAGGAGAAAGCAGGCAGAAATCTCTTTGATCTTTGCTGCAGCAACTTCTTACTCAACACGTCTGCAGAGGCAAAGGAAACAAAAGCAAAAATGAACTACTGAGACCTCATCAAAATAAAAAGCTTCTGCACAGCAAAGGAAACAATCAGCAAAACTCAAAGGCAACTGACAGAATTGGAAAAGATATTTGCAAATGACATATCAGATAAAGGGTTAGAATCCAAAATCTGTAAAGAACTTATCAAACTCAACACCCAAAAAACAAACAATCCAGTGAAGAAATGGGCAAAAGACATGAAGAGACACTTCTCCAAAGAAGACATCCAGATAGCCAACTGACACATGAAAAAATGTTCAACATCACTCATCATCAGGGAAATACAAATCAAAACCACAATGAGATACCACCTCAGACCTGTCAGAATGGCTAACGTTAACAACTCAGGCAACAACAGATGTTGGTGGGGATGCGGAGAAAGAGGATCTTTTTTGCATTGTTGGTGGGAATGCAAGCTGCTGCAGCCACTCTGGAAAACAGTATGGAGGTTCCTCAAAATACTAAAAATAGAACTACCCTATGACCCAGCAGTTGTACTACTAGGTGTTTATCTAAGGGATACATGTGTGCTATTTTGAAGGGACATATGCACCCCAATGTTTATAGCAGCACTATCAACAATAGCCAAAGTATGGAAAGAGCCCAAATGTCTACGGATGGACGAATGGATAAGGAAGATGTGGTATATATATACAATGGAGTATTATTCGGTAATCAAAAACAATGAAATCTTGCCATTTGCAACTACATGGATGGAGCTGGAGGGTATTATGCTAAGCAAGATTAGTCAGAGGAAGACAAATATCATATGACTTCACTCATATGAGGACTTTAAGAGACAAAACAGATGAACATAAGGGAAGGGAAACAAAAATAATATAAAAACAGGGAGGGGGACAAAACAGAAGAGACTCTTAAATATGGAGAACAAACATAGGGTTACTGGAGGGGTTGTGGGAGGGAGGATGGGCTAAATTGGTAAGGGGCATTAAGGAATCTACTTCTGGAATCATTGTTGCACTATATGCTAACTAATTTGGATGTAAATTTAAAAAATAAAATTAATAATAAAAATAAAAATAAATTATTAAGGAGTAAAAAACAAACCAAAACATACATACATACATACATACATACATACATAAATAAATAAAAGTAAATGGAGACTGAGCCCTTTACTTGTGGGATCTGATGCTATCTCCAGGTAGCTAGTGTCAGAGATGAGTTGAGTTGAGTGAAATTCTCAGACACCCTGCTAGCATCTGAGAATTGCTTGGTGTTCTATGGTAAGCATCTCCCTACACATACACACACACACACACACACATACTCTGGAATTGGGTCTGGGAACCTAAAAGACTATGTAAAAATAAGGTGAACTCTATCTCTCTGCATTACAAAATGAATTCTAGATGGAAAAAGGACTTAGATATGAAAACTAAGCTTTAATGTTTTAAATATGTATTAGGTAGCTTTTACAAAGCACACACACACAAATCCCCACAAACCATAAAAAACATAAATTTGTCTGCATTAAAATAAAAACACACAAAAGTTATGTGTGAGAAAGGTTGATAAAGCATCTGCAACAAATTGGTAGAAGAATTTTAAACATAAAACCAAATAAACGTATTACTCATAACACAAAAATAATTATTAAAATGGTAATATAATACCTCACCCCCAACATATACACAAAGGTCCAAAGAATATTATTGAAATATTAAAAATCCAAACTATGGGAAATCAGATCTGCAAAGACTCAATGTATCACTTGTAATCAGAAAAATGAAAATATTTCCAAAACTATGAGATATCATTTCACACTTAACAGATTGGAGGAAAACTTCTAGAACCAAATGCTATCTAAAATGTGGGAAATAGAAACAATCATGTGCTCATAATAGATTATATAATGGTATAATAATTTTGTATAGCACTTGGTCAGTAGCCAGTAGAACTGCTTATGTGCTTTTCCAACACTCCAGCAAAACAACTTCTATGAATATATGCTGGAAGAGATCTCAAATAATGCACAAAAAACTTGCTCAGAGATGTTAATTCCATCTTTTGCAACTAAAACAAATTAGAAACCATGTAAATGAGTGAACTAGAACTACAGGCATTGAGGTGGACAAATTTTTGAAGCATATTTAGTGAATATCAAGAATTCATTTTGTAATACAGAGAGAACATATTAGTGAACATATTGCTAAATGACATAAATGATGTACTATTATTTATGTAAAAGTTAACACATAAACCTTAACACAATATTATGTGTTGCTTAGGGTTGCATAAATATGTAGTAGAATATAAAAACATGCAGGGAAAGGATGCCCACCTCCTTCAGGATGGTTATCCTTGAGGACTTTGGTTTGTGTGGAGGGGGTTACTATATCTTCATTTCATGTCTTTAAGAAATCTAAAACACATATGGTAAATAGTAACATTTGTTATGCATAGGGTGGGAGTGCATATACTAGGGTAATAGTGTATATTAAAATACTGTTTTTATTTTCTTTATGTTTAAAATATTGTATGAACTGCTTTCCTATCAGTGCTGTTCCAAATTACCACAAATTGGTAGATTAAAACCACAGATATTTATTACCTTACATTTTGGAGGCCAGGATTCCAATAGTTTCATTAGGGCAAAATCCAAGTGTTGACATGACCACACTTCTTCTGAAGGTTCTAGGGGAGAATCCATCCATTGCTTGTTCAGCTTATGTCGGCTGCTGGTGTTCTCGGCTTTTAGTCCATCACTTCCTTCTCTGTCTCAGTTTTTACATCACCTTTTCTCTGTATGTCTAATCTCCCTCTACATCTCTAAAGAGGCCACTTGTATGGTATTTTGGGCCCACATAGATAATTCAGGATAATTCTGCCAAAAATTCATCATCTAAGATAACATGCAAAAGTTTCAGGAACTAGAAACCTGAGATCTTTGGGGGCTACCATTTAGCCCACTGCATTTTATAACAAATTAAAGAGAACAATCAAAGAAAAGAATCAAACTGAAGAACAGTATTTATTTCCTTTCTTCATTGTGTGTGTGTGTGTGTGTGTGTGTGTGTGTGTGTGTGTGTGTGTTTTCTGTTTTCAAGAAATATTTGCAGAGGACCTATTATATACCAGGTATACTTTAAGCTTTGAAGATACAGTAGTGAATAAGATAAACAAGGTACCTGACTGAAGGAAACTTATATTGGAGTAAAAGAGGCATAGTCAATAATTATGTAAATAAAACCACTGTGAAGTATGATACATGTTATACAGGAAATATTTAATGTGTGATCAAAAATATAAAGGAATGCAAGAGAACTACTTGTGTTACTTTTCTAGGGAAGACCTTTCTGTTTGGGGACCATTCAACTTAGCACTAGGAGGTTAAGAGTTGGTAATACAAAGAACCAAGGAAAGAGCTGATGAAAGTATAATACCTATAAAACCCGCAAAGCCATATATGTATAATTATTTCTAATAAGTTTAGACAACTTGCTATGTTGTCTTTGAAAAACAACATGCATGATTCAAACTAGATCTTTTGCAAAGTGAATTTTTTTTATTCACATGCAATGGAAGAAACTTCTTCCTTCTGCTACATTTAGTTAACTAATATAATGCATTTAACTGCTATGTGGTAGCATTTGGCCAAACTGCATAAATGCAATAAGAAGAGATGGGTTTATTTGCATGCTAAAAGGAGTCACACATTATTGCTAAGGAAAGAAGAAAAATTCTTGCTGCAAAACATTAAATTATGGGAATAAAAATAAATTCATAGAGTCTTACCCTATGAAATATATGTATGTATATATATATATATATATATATATATATATATATATATATGTACACACACACACACACACACATACATACCCATGGAGATGATGAAAATCTTTATGCCTGCAAGAAATGATAGCAAGGCAACTTCTTGAACAGAAATAATTTTGGGGTGAGGAAAGGTCAATTTCACTAGAAGATACTGAATAGAAAGAAAACAAATCAGGAAACAATCAATAGAAAGGGGGCAGAAGGTCATTACGGCAGTGCTAATTTTTGTGTGAATTTAAAATGAAGACTATGTAAAGATGTTTTGGAAAGTTCATGCTTTATGGGGCACCTGGGTGGCTTAGTCGGTTGAATGTCCAACTCTTGATTTTGGCTCAGGTCATGATCGCAGGGTCATGGGATTCAGCCCTGTGTCAGGCTCTGTGCTAAGCCTGGAGCCTGCTTAAAATTCTCTCTCTTCCTCTTTCTCTCTCTCTCCCCTCTGCCCCTCTACCTTGAGCATGTGTTTTTCTCTCTAAAATAAAAATATTGATAGAAAATAAAATAAATAAAAGCATATGCCTTCTAAGTCTAATGTCATGGAAATTAAAATGTTGCAAGAAACTATTCAGAAACAGTGAGGGTACAATTTACAATTGAGTCCCTTTGCCTAGAAATATCTCAATAATTTACTCTGAAGTTCAGATTTTAAGAGTTTTCTTGATCTTGTTCAGGCATATGAGAGTGTGGCAGCAGCAACAAAACTTATTTTCAAAAAAGAAGCCTAAAGAAGTAATTCCAGCCTGAACTCCCAATGTTCCCAGTTGTGTATTATCTCTGAACAACAGGGTAGCATGTGATTCTTGGAGGCAAATGCTCTTGTCATCAGGTCCTATACTGACCACAGTACACCAAGAAAGGATTTTAGCATTTGATGTGGGAAAAGATTCTATCATCGTAGCAGGCAAGGTTTATTTTATGGAGTTTGAATGTACAAAGCAGTTGTGTATAACTAACTGAAACTAAAAAGAGATACGTGTCATTTCTCATTTGGAAAACACATATTTTTTCCTTCAGAGATCTTGTTTTTTAGAGCAGTTTTAGGAACACAGCAAAATTGAGCAGAAGGTATTGAAAGTCCCTGTATATCTCATACCCACAAATATGCATAGCCTTCCTCATTACTAACATCCCCCACAATAGTGGTATATTTGCTACAAATGATGAACCTATACTGACACATAACACCCCAAATGCATAATTTACATTAGAGTTTACTCTTGGTGTTGTACATTCAAAGATTTGGGCAAATATATAAAGATGCATATCAACCATTATGGTATCTTACATTATAGTATCTTCCATGGACCTAAAAATCGTCTGTGCTCTGCCTATTCATCCCTCTCTCCTTATAAGCCCTGGAAATCACTGATTTTTCACTGTCTCCATATTTTTGCCTTTTCCAGACTGTGTATAGATGAAATCATACAATATGTAGTCTTTTTAGACTGGCTTCTTTTACTTAGTAGTATATTTTAATTTCTTCCATGTTTTTGCATGGCTTGATAGATCATTTCTTTTTACTTCTGTGTAATATTCCGATGTCTAGATGTACCATAGTTTGTTTATGTATCCATCTACTGAAGGACATCTTGCTCACTTCTACGCATTGGCAATTATAAAGAAACCTGACATGAATATCTGTGCAGGTTTTTGTGTAGGTGTGAGTTTTCATCTCCTTTGGTTAAATACCAAGGAGCGTGATTGATGTATCATATACTAAGAGTATGTCTAGTTTTTTAAGAAACTCCCCAATTGTCTTTGAAAGTATCTGTACCATTTTGTATTCCCACCAACAGTGAATGTGAGTTTCTATTGCTTCACATCCGTGCCAGCATTTAGTGTCATCAGTGTTCCGGATTTTGGCCATTCTAGTAGGTGTGTTTTGGTATCTTTTTTGTGTTGATTTGCATTTCCCGACTGACAAATTATGTGGAGCATCTTTTTATTTGCTTATTTGCTCTCTGTATATCTTTTTTTGTGAAAAGTCTATTAAAGTCTTTGACCCATTTTTCAATAAGTTGTTTTCTTATTATTGAATTTTAAGAGTTCTTTGTATATTTTAGGCAACAGTTCTTTATAAGATGTGTCTTTTGCAAATATTTTATCTCACTTTCTCATTTTATTCTTTGGAGTAGATTTCACAGAGCATAAATATTTACTTTCAATAAAATCCAGCTTATCTATTAATTCTTTCATGGATTGTGCCTTAGGTCTTAAAAATCTCTGTACTCAAGATCATTTAGATTTTTGCCTATGTTCTATAAGTTATACAGGTTTGTGTTTTACATTTATTTTATTTATTTATTATTTATTTATTTTTAATGTTTATTTCCTTTGAGAGAGAAAGTGTGTGCGTATGCACGAGTGAGGGAAGGACATAGAGGGAGAGAGAGAGAATCCCAAGAGGCTCCACACTGACAGTGCAGAGCCCAAGACGGTCTCAATCTCATAAACTGTGAGATCATGACCTGAGCTGAAATCAAGAACCAGACACTTAACCGACTGAGTCATTCAGGTGCCCCTTACATTTACATGTATTGATTTTTAAAAAAATTTTTTTAATGTTTATTTATTTTTGAGAGAGACAGAGACAGAGCTTGAGCAGGGGAGGGGCAGAGAGAGAGGGAGACACATAATTCGAAACAGGCTCCAGCCTCTGAGCTGTCAGCACAGAGCCTGTCGCAGGGCTCGAACCCATGGACTGTGAGATCATGACCTGAGCCGAAGTTGGACGCCCAACTGACTGAGCCACCGAGGGGCCCCCCCTTACATTTACATTTAATTCTGTGATATTTTGATTTAATTTTTGCTGCATGCAGATGTTCAGTTGTTCCAACATCATTTGTTGAAAAAACTATCATTACTCCATTGCATTACATTTACTACATTGTCGAAGATCAGTTGACTCTAATTATGTCCATTTCCAGGCTTTCTGTTCTCTTCCATTGATCTATTTGTGTATTCTTTCACCAGTACCACAGTGTCACTTTCAATATGACATTTATTGATTTCATTGTAGCTTTACAGTAAGTCCTAGAGTTGAATAGCGGCAGTCCTCCAGTATTGTTCTTTTCCTTCAATGTTAAATAGGCTATCCTGATTCATTTATCTTTCCATATAAACTTTAGAATCAGTTGTTGATATCCAAAGTAACATGCTGAGATTTTGACTGGGATTGCATTGAATGTATAGATCAAGTTGTGTAAAACTCACACGTTGATAATTTTGAATAGGCCTATTTAAATAGTTTATTTCTTCTGTGTCAGTTTTGACAGATTGTGGCTTTCAAGGAATTGATCCATTTTATCTAAGTTATCAAATTTGTGGGCATTGAGTTCATATTTTTCCCTTTATTATTCTTTTAATGTACACGGTGTCTATAGTGATATCCTTACTTTCAGTTTTGATATTAGTAATTTCTGTGATCTTTTTATGTTAGTTTGGTTACAGGGTTTTGATTTTGTTGATGTTTTCAAAGAGCCAGCTCTTTTTTTATTTTTTAAGTGATTTTTCTCTATGATGACCTGTTTTAAATTTTATTATTTTTTTCTTCTTTTACTGTGGATTAAATTTGCTCTACTTTTTCTAGTTTGCAAAGAAGGAAGCTAACATTTATGATTTTAGATTTTCTCCTTTTCTAATATATACATCAACCACTATGAATTTTCCTGTAAGCACTGCTTTTGCTGCATCCCACAAATTTTGATAGGGTGTGGACACTATCTTTTGAATACATTGCTTAAAAAATAAGCATAATTCAAATGCAGTAGTCAATACTTTTTTTTACTTTTAAAGATATGTGTAATTGTGTGTGTTTAGTGTTTTTAGATTATAACTATTATTATATTGTGGGGAAATTAATTTTTAAAATATAGAGTACTAATTGCATGGGTAAAAGTGAACTCAGGAATTCGCACTCTAACCTTGATATTTTCCTCTTCTGGCATCAGAATCATACCTTCTCTTTTGAGATCATTGAGATTTACTGTCGTTTGACTACTGTTTCACCCAATTCCTCAGTTAAAAGAAAAATAAAAGGTTCACTGATGAAGCATCCCACCTTTTATAGGTATCTATAAAAATTATCAATAGGAATGTCCTAGAGACAGTGAGAACTGGATCTTCCAGAACCAGCAGCGTGAGATTTTCTCTTTTTATTCAAAATATACTGGTACATTAACTACACTGGTAAAAATTATTTTTCCCCATAAGTCAAATTGTCAGACTATTTATTACAGTTTAGAAACAAGCCTTATCCCTATGCCCAGGTTTGATCAGAGTCAGGTAGGGAACCTCTCATTGTGGAGAATAGTCATTTCTCCAGCATGTGCTTATTGACTTATCAGCCTGCTCTTTTTTGAAATATCATAACTTACATATTATATCCGAATTGTATCTTGACGATAATCTTTTGGGGAAATTGTGTCTGTGAAGGGTGATGTTCTTCAAAACCCTGCTACTTATTGTAAACATTTATATTAACTTAATTTTGTAAGAAAATTTACCTCTTGTACTGAACACATTAAAAAAAACTTCCTTCATTGCTGCAAACATCAACAATTGTTTTGGAAATTGTGAAGAGAATGTATCAGTAACTCAACTTGTGTATACCTGAGAAGTGTTAAATTATGTGGTGATATATAGTCATGCCTTGTTTTATTGTACCTCACTTTGTTGTGTTCACAGATACTGTGACTTGCACAAATTGAAGTTTTGTGGCAATCCTGAATTGAACAAGTCTATCAACACCATTTTCCAACAACATTTACTCTCTTCCCTTCTCTGTGACACATTTTGTAATTTTCATAGTATTTTTAACTTTTTCATTATCATTATTGGAGTTGCCACAATTTCATGATAAAACTTTTTAATAAATGAGAAGTCGCCTCTTATGGGTGAGTAAAGAAAATGGTTTCTTAAGTTAATATCTATTCCTGGTGAAGATGCTGTGAAGATTGTTGACATAACAAAGGATTTAGATTATAAAAACTTGGTTGATCAGCAAGGTTTGAGAAGATTGACTCAAATTTTGAAAGAAAGTCTACTGTGGGTAAAATGCTGTAACAGGTTACATGCTACGGAGAAATCTTTCATGAAAGGAATGTGGCAATCCAGGTGGCAAACTTTATTATTTTGGTTTAAGAAATTGCCATAGCCACCCCAGGCTTCAGCAACCACCTCCTGATCAGTCAACAGCATGAACAGCGACAGCAACATCAAGATCCTCCACCAGCAAAAATATTACAACTTGTTAAAAGCTAGCTAATGTTGAGCGTTTTTTTAGTGATAACATATTTCTTTTTTTTAATTTTTTTTAACATTTATTCATTCTTGAGAGACAGAGCATGAGTGGGGGAGGGGAAGAGAGAGTGGGAGATACAGAATCCAAAGCAGGCTTCAGGCTCTGAGCTGTCAACACAGAGCCCGACGTGGGGCTTGAACCACAAACTGTAAGATCATGACACGAGCCGAAGTCTGACGATTAACCGACTGAGCCACCCAGGCGCCCCAGTGATAACATATTTCTAACTTAAGGTATGGACGTTGTTTTTTTAAGACATGTTATTTCACACTTAATAGACTACAGTATAGTGTAAACATAACTTTAACATGTATTGAGAAACAAAACAAATTCAATTGACTCACTTGATTGCAATATTTGCTTTATTGCAATGGTCTAGAACCAAACATGCAATATCTCCAAGATATGCTTATATAGCATGTTTTCATCCTATTAAAACAATCTTTAACTAGGTTGGTTTTTTCCTGACAAATTATTTCCATGTAGATAGAGCTTAAATCAGACTTTGTGGCTATAGTTATTAATCATGTATTTGTTACTTTCCTTGGTTGTTAGCTTCTTATAAACATAGTATCTTACATTAATTGATATATTAATATATTGCATTTATATATTCATGCCTCATATATGAATAATGAATAAATGTATATATAGTATATCACTGAATATATAGTAACTAAAAAGTTGATGTTCAATCAATCATTAGTAGATATGAGAAGAGTTTAACATTATTTGAAATTTTGTATCTTTCTTTTTAGCATTGTATTGACATAAACAGCTGCTGATCCCTAACAGACAAAAGTGCTGATGACAATCTAGGGTAGCTTAATGTCTAGTTATCTATGTGTTTTTCAGGACAGCACTTGCTCTGGACATCATATAAACATTTTGCTAATTATACATCCAAATGGGATTTGATGAATAGCTAAGTCTCACTGGATATAATACATAGGGAAAATCATGTGTTTTATTTAAGGGAATGTATCAGTTTAAGTAGGAAAGTTTGAATAGCATATTTACTTCCGACTACCAAAGTCCCACCTCTCACCAGAGAAGCTGGAGACAAACCAGAGCTGTCCTTGTTCCTGTTCCCTTTCATAGAACATAAACGAGTTTTGATCATAGCTAATGGGACCTAAAAAGAAGTACACACTGGAGCTAATGGAGGAAAATTCATTGAAGGAGAAGCATAGAAGAAGTAAAAGATAATTCCTTCCTCCATCTTCTGTAAATTGGCACATATACATAAGACGTATGGATCCATATCAGCTATCTATGATCATGATGGAAAAAGCCTAAGAATGAAGCCAATCATTTTGACAATTACAGATATAAAAAAACCAGAACAATCCTGGTCCTTGATTGTATTACCAGTTTGGAAATGTCTCCCTCCGTATTTATTTTTATATGAGATTCTTTAAGCCTCTTTCAATTAAATATTGTTTTCCTTGCATTCAATATAACTGATACCTATACTTCATCTATATTTTCTTTCAAATTTCCTGGGAAAACATGTTTCAAATTGATTTCTCAATTTTTTCTAACTCCACCGGCTATGTTACCACCAGCTCTCCTTGGAATACCCCAGTAGTCTCCTGAATGTTTTCCTTGCTTCCACTTTAGTTGCCATTTAAATCACTGTGCAACTAGAATTGTCTTTTAAAAAATACTCATTATTGTTTCACCTTCCTGATTAAACTTCTCCAGAGATTTCCCATTGCAGTTAGGGGAAAAAATAAACTTCATGTTCTGGATGTGGCCTTGTGTCATTTGCTATTGTCTGCTTTTCCATCCTTGTTTCATACCATTCTCCAACTCATTCACTATTGCTGTAGCCACATCAGAAACGTTGTGTTTTACAAACGTGTCAAGATGTTTCTATCTTAGGGCTTTTCCATAAACATTTCTGCTGCCTCTACTGCTTGTCCTACCGGCTTCATAACAACCAAATCCTTTTTGACATTCACACCTCAACTCAAAATGGCATCTCCTCAAGGAAACTTTCCATGGCGACCTACTTTGAATTAGTCATCTGATGACTTCCTTTCATCAAATATTTGATGAACTTTAACTATTCAAATAGTATTTCTTGCTATGTTTTCTTTTGCCTTGTATCAACTAAACATTTTTTGTTTGACCTCTCAGTAGGACAGAAGTTTCCTGTAAGAAGAAACCTTGGGTATCTTGATTTCATGTTGTACACAGCTAGAGCACCACTGCATTCAGAATAAGCCTTCTATTTATATTTGTTACTTATGAAAAACCTCTCAGTCCCTTGTCATTCCTCCAATATTTTTATGCTGGCATTTTCATTTTTTTTTTTTTTTTTTTTTTTTTTTTTTTTACTCCCTGCCTTTTTGTGCTTAGTTAGTATAAATCCAATCCAGAGGACTTCATCACATTTGGACTTATCAGCAAAATTCTATTTTCAAGCCTGGAAAATTACAGAATTTCTAGAATATAGCAAAAAACATTTTATGGTTTTTATAGTATTATATCTAAATATTCAGCCCAACTTTTTTTTTTTTTCAAAGAGATCCCTATATGTTTGTCCTGAAGGTCCTGAGATTGCATCTTGGAGTTTTTTCCAATATGTGTTTTTTGCTCCCAACTCCTTCTCCATCAAAGTAGTGAAAATAACTATATTGTATGTCTGAAACTAACATTACACGGAATATTAACTAACAGGAATTTTAATAAAATTTATTTTAAAAATCAGGAACAAAAAACAAGGAAAAAGAGAATGCCTGATGGTTCCAAATTATTGCCTATAAGATTCTTTTTCCCCTTTCTGGATTTTTTTGGGGAATTATTAAATACAAATTAAAGTAATTTTTTAAAAGAAGATTTTATGCTGTTTCATTTTCACATTTTAAACCTTTAAATAAAGACACTAAATCACAATGAACATATTGAAAGAATGTGTTTAATTGATCTGTAGATGGAATATGGTTTTAATAAGGTGCTGTGGACTTAAATGAGGAAAAGCCTCTAAAATCATAATTTGATTTTAATATTACTAATAAAACATTACTGTAGTTTCTTAAAAATTAGAACATGATTTTAGTGTGTTACCACTTAATTCAAGACTTTTTTAGAGTATAGGCCATTCTTATAACTCCAGTGCATTGCAAAGTGTCTGACACCTAAGAGGTATGCAAAAATTTTTATTAAACTGGTCAACAGTCCTCATTCATGATCTTTGCAGTGATAAATTTAAAAATAAAACAAGGACAGACAAGCAAAAGTCTTCCATGCTATTGTTGAGGGGAAAAAAATAAATAAAAGCAAAGCTTTTATGTAGTTCCATAAACCTTGAAACTGATATTTTTAAAAAAATTTTTTTTTTATGTTTATTCATTTTTGACAGAAGGAGAGAGACAGAGCTTTAGTGGGGGAGGAGCAGAGAGAGAGGGAGACACGGAATCTGAAGCAGGCTCCAGGCTCCGAGCTGTCAGCACAGAGCCCAACATAGGACTCAAACTCACCAACCGTGAGATCATGACCTGAGCCAAAGTCGGACGCCCAGCTGACTGAGCCCCCAAGGTGCCCCGAAACTGACATTTTGAGTAGAGATCTTGATCCTGTTAAGCACAGCTGATGCTGCGTAATTCATAGCATTCATGTGTGTCATCCCATTATCATACCTACCTCATCTCACACCAAATTACCCATGCTTGTATTTCCATGTTCCCTGGTCTTTGATTTTACCTTCGATTTCCTGGCCTTTAAATTTTATTTCCCCTTTGTATGAATCTCTACTCAACTGACACAGACCTCGTGCATTGGCTAATTCAACCCCAACCACGTTGACCCTCTTCCTTATGGCCTTTCACTCCGGAGACTAGAAAATCTAGACATTTCCCTCTCAAATATCTTTTCAGCTCAAGATGGGCATGGGGCAAAATTCTCACAACTGGGACATAAAAATCATCTTATGGGGGGAAAATATTGCTTTGTTTACCAAAGAAACAGAATTTACTAGAGTTTTCCATCTAGTTCTTGCCTGAATCTGGACATATTACTGGAACTGCGGTATCAATTTTTTAAAGGATAAAAAAGGTCAGTTGAATCAAACAGATGCTGGACCTCATTTTACTCAACAACTGTGGCTCACCGACAATGCTGGCAGTCTCCTACCTCTACATTTTTCATCATTAACAGAAAAATATCTCTATTTATATATTCTAGTGAAGGCCAAGTTCTGTATTACCAAATAATAGACATCATCTGTTCAGATGCAGCCAAAATATTACCTCTTCTAAGATGAATTCAGCAACCCTTCTGGGCAGAGACAATGATGCCCTTACCTGGCATCCCACTATTCTTTGTTTATAGTGCTTCTTTAACCTCAGTGTCCCTATTATTTAATGGTCTGCCCACTATGGTATTTTTCTCACTTGCTAGACTGTGTGTGATCTTCTTGACGTCATGAGTTGTATTTTATTTACTTTTAAAGCCACCAAATCTAGACTGTGTCTTGGAGAGTATAGCCTTACAACAAATGCATATTAGATTGAAAATATTTTAATTGGAGCTGGGATAGGGTAAAACAATTACACTGTATTAGATATTAAGAGATCATTGCTAATTTTATTAAGTGTGAAAATGCTATTATGTTTATATAAGAAAATGTCAGTTTTTGGAGTTGTATTTTGAAGTATTTAAGTACTGTTAAAAAAATTCAAATGAGTAATCTTGAAAATCTAATTGGCTTTATCAAATGATTCATGAATAGCTAGTAGAAAGCTCCAAGGAGCTGTACAAAATAGAAGATTTTTAAAGATAGAGGGTGGAAAAAATGAATTGGTAAGCAAGGAATGTATTGTTTTAAGCAAATTCGCCCTCCTAAGGGTGATGGAAGGAGTCTATAAGTGAATTACCTCTTGATATTGACCAGGAAATTTTAGTTTGTCTGGTTAAAGGTTACATTTCTGGTGGGGTTGAAACTTTAGTTAGGTTAGGTATTAAGTTGATTTATTGACTTAGGGCTTTAACGTTACGTGACACCTTTTTGGGCCCGTGGTTTTTTTTTTTAAACAGTACAAATTATATTATGTCTTAAGATATTTTATGAAACAAAATGAGGTGAAGAGTGATAAAAATAAGTGTGCAAAGTGTAGATAATTTTTGATATGTTCATAGACAATTTGTTTCACTCTACGTTTGTGCATGTTTGGAAATTTTCTTGGCAAATTTCATAGCTGGGCCAACATCTATAATTCAGTTCCAAACACATATTCTTTTGGAATTGAATTGAAACTTTCCAGTATATTTATAATTATAACTTTAATCTTAAGGAAATCTTCCTAACAAATAACATGTATGTGAAAAAAATAAGCACTTCTAAGTACAAATTATGATTCACTTCTTTCTACTAGCACAGTTCTTCTTCTTCTTTATTTACTTTTTTACTTTTAAATTTATTTTGAGAGAGAGAGAGAGACCAGGGAGGGGCAGAGAGAGGGGGGGAGAGAGACTCCCAGCAGGCTCCACACTGTCAGCACAGAGTCCAACACAGGACTCAGTGTCACGAACCATGAGATCATGACCTGAGCTGAAATTAAGAGTCTGATGCTCAACCAACTGAGCCACCCAGGTGCCCCTAGTTCTTATTTTAAAAGTATATAAAATTCATATAAGATGCTACTATTGAACTTTTATTTTGCAATGAAGCTGTTATTTTTATATTAGAACACAAAAAGTCATTTTTTATAAGGAAATATGAAAATGAATTAAATATTGACTCCTAACCCTTATTAACATAGGATTAACTTTCAAAGAATAGGATTGATTTAGCAAACATTGATTCATTTTAACTCAAGACAAAATTACCCTGTAAAATAATAATGCATCAAATGCTGAAAAAATACATACTGGGACTTGGCCACATTCTGAGAAATGGATACATTCCATGCACATAAAATATGTAAAATTAAATTCATGAAAAAGAGTAATTTAAATGCAGTCAAAGGGGAGTCTGAGTGGTTCAGATAGAAAAAGTTCTTTCAGTCAGTTCCTCCATTTATTTTTATGTACTTATAAAAATGTAACTTCTTCCCCATTTACTTACATGAACCTTTACATTTCCAAATTTCAGAAAACAGAAGCTTTAAGTTCTAGAAAATGTTGGCATCCCCTACCTTAGATAACACTAATGTCCCTAAGGTAGTCCTCCTTCTTAAATACTTATGTTAATTGAACCAGAAATTCACTCTGATAGCCTAGGGGTGTTAAAAGGTGATCCTGCCGGGCGCCTGGGTGGCTCAGTGGGTTAAGCGTCCGACTTCAGCTCAGGTCACCATCTCATGGTCCGTGAGTTCGAGCCCGCGTCAGGCTCTGGGCTGATGGCTCAGAGCCTGGAGCCTGCTTCCGATTCTGTGTCTCCCTCCCTCTCTGACCCTCCCCCGTTCATGCTCTGTCTCAAAAATAAATAAAACGTTAAAAGAAAAAAATTAAAAAAAAAAAAAGGTTATCCTGTGATCTTTCCTCTTTGCCTCTTTAAATTGTTCAGGATTCTCCATAGCAAATATCCCTAAATCACTTCATCAAACCAGGTGACCTCTTCCTATTTCTCAATATATTTTTCATTGGCACACAATATACTATACTGTATCCATGATTGTACTGAATATGGGTCAAAGGGGTAGAAAAATCATATTACATACCAAAAGATTTATGCCATAGGAATCATTCTCATTTTCCCTGACTTCATTCTATATATTTATATAAGGAAGAAAAAACATTTTTCCTTCTGAATCT
Source organism: Neofelis nebulosa (assembly GCF_028018385.1). Classification (NCBI taxonomy): domain Eukaryota; kingdom Metazoa; phylum Chordata; class Mammalia; order Carnivora; family Felidae; genus Neofelis; species Neofelis nebulosa. Next base: position 56,869,728 of record NC_080795.1, on the reverse strand, counting down.
TTCTGATTTCTTAGCTGAGACCCACTGTAATAAAAGATTAACGAGAAAAAAAAGTTTATTCACATGTCTGCCTCATGTACCCACGGGAGATACCCAGGAACAAATAAGTAATTCCCCAGAGGTGGCTTAAAATCCAGGATTAAATACTATCTAAATAGGGGAAAAGGAGGAGAGATACAGGCCACTTAATGGGAGAATAAATGATATTTAGGAATGATGAACTGGCTCTTAGGAAAATAGATGGGAGGTAAGATAGTTTTTGACAAATTGCCTGGGTGTGGTTTTTGACTTTTAGTTTCCTTTACTGTGATGAGTCCATTACCCTTGGTTAATAAACTCCTGAGGAGAAAATGTATGACAATTGAGTTCCTTTTTGAGGATCTGTTGTTAGTCAGAAAAGGGGAGTTCAGAGAAAGCCTCTTTTTGCATTTGTTCTTTTTCAAGTGCTCACAGCTCAAAGTAATCAGGACATCAAAGTGGAAAATTTTAAGGTGGCATACCTTCAACTCCTATGGTCATATTTTGAGGTGGCATACTTTACTACCCTTCACTTACTGTTGCGACCGGCGCAAGAAACACCGAGATCAGGGTCCTGAGGGTAGGGGAATGTAAGAAAAAAAGAGAGAAGAGAAGCAGTTTGGGAACAGGAGGGTCCCCTTGGCTGATGGCCCAAGTGACGGGTTTATTGTTGCTGTACACAATCTTTTATAATATAAGACGCTTATGGATCAGGTCATTCTAAGAATAAACAGGTTTCACATGATCACTGCCAGCCAAAACTTTTAGTTCTGTGTACCTTGTGAACTTTCTAAACGGGTCACAACAAGACCTTGTTGACAGATTGCTAGCAAAACACAGTTCCCATGTTTGTTTCTATTTGACCCGGGGTAGAAAAGGGGGGTAACATTACTGCCAACACCCACAGACCACAGGCTTCAGGAATTAACTTTCTCAGCCTTGACAAGGCTTTCGTATGCCCTTGCAAGTGGGGGAATGGGAGGGGGAACCACTGGGTTGGCTGAGTCAACAGGGAGCCATTGCTCGACCCGGTCTCAGCCTGGCACCGGGCCCGGCCTCCCACAACTTACAAAGCCTATTATCTCAGCATTTGCCTTCCTTTTCTGTGTGTAACACCCTGGAAGTGGAGTTCTGTCTTTTGCTCTTGCTGCTTTTCATTCAGAATGTGATATTCTATAGGCTTGATAAATGCACTTGTGTATTTATGTTGTGTGTGCATTTTGTTTTGGACTGCAAGAGCAGATGGGAGATAAATTCATTCTACTCTTCACATATTAGGACCCTGTTATTATCAGCATGTGTAAGACACTCCTCTGGTTAACTTTTGCTATGACGTGGCATAGTGTGTTTACTTTGTTTTATCTGGACCTATCAAACTCCGTTCTTTTGCTTTCAATTTTCTCTTCTTTTTCTCCCCTTTTATAAGAACCGACTCTAACATGTTCAGACTATGCCCTTGGATGTGACAGATCTTTGAAGAAATATATTGGGTATTATGAATCTACATATCTGATTTAAGTAACTTGTATCATGGTGTAAATATTCTCCTGTTTCCTGCTTTAAAAAGATATGACAGAACTCTTATGATCTATCCAAATTGCTGTAGCTTCTCTATCACAGTTAACTTAATTGTGGCATTGATTTCAAAGGATGTCCTGCCACATTTTCATAATCATTTCTTTTTTTTAAAGTTTATTTGTATTTATTTTGAGAGAGAGATAGCAAGTGGGGGTGAAGAAGAGAGAGAGGGAGACAGAATCCCTGCACTGCCACCACAGAGCCCTATACAGGCCTCAAACTCATGAACCATGGGATCATGACCTGAGCCGAAGTCAAGCAAGGCTCTATGCTTAACCAACTGAGCTACCCAGGCACCTCTTAATCATTTTTTTCTGATGCATATTAACTGCCTGTATTTCCCTGCCACCCCGCCCTACCCAAATAGTGCTAGAACCTACATAGTTCAGAGAGATTTCTCTGAGGTCTGTATCCAGAAGTCAGAATATTTGTTTTTCCTAGAGTTTATGTTACTTATTTTCCAAATACTATCAAATTGCTTCCAAACGGCAATAACTGGTTACACTCCCACCAGAAAAGAATGCGAGCTCCTGTTACCACATCTTAGACGGCAAATATATCATCTTTTCCTACTCATTTTGCTTAATCTGAGGGTATAAAGTGGTATCATATTATTGTTGAAATTTACATTTTCTGACTACCAAAAATGGTTGAGCTTACTTTCATCCATTCTATGAATTACCTATGAAAATTATTTTAATAATTTTTTCTTGAATCCCTATATTTTCTTGTTTATTTGGGAATTAATTACACATTAAAATATTAATATCAGGGTTAGCTGCTGAAATATTTCCTCCCAGTGTGCTAACATCTATCAAATTTGTCTATGGTTTCCACACCTGAGAAGAAATACTGTTTTATTTCTGATGTTTATTTTAACTTTTAAATGTGTGAAAAAGCTTATATGGCTGAATAAATTGCTTCATAGTGAAAGAGAAAGTAATGATGTTTTTTTCTCTTTTCTTTTCTTTCCTTTTTTTTTTCTTTGTGGGAGAGGGAAAATCCTCAAGATTCAAAGGAAAGAAAATTCTTTGCATTAAACACACTTCTTATACCATTCAACTTTTTTTTTTTAACTTTTAATATTTATTTATCTTAGAGAGAGAGCACTCCTGCATGAGTGGGGGAGGGGCAGAGAGAGATGGAGACACAGAATCTGAAGCAGGCTCCAGACTCTGAGCTGTCTGCCTGACACAGGGCTTGAAGCATGAAATCATGACCTGAGCTGAAGTCAGATGCTTAACCGACTGAGCCACCCAGGCACCCCTATACCATTCACCTTTGTAATTAATGACTTATTGTCCTGGGTATTTCTGACAAAGCATTAAAAAATATTTTTTTGCAATAAATTGTTAGCAGTAATGAACTCAATAAAAGTACATGTTTAATGAGAAATTACATACCACCTTTAAATTTTTCAAAAAAGTTCATAACCATACTAACCCCAAATATTTGATAACATTTCTCATCACCCTCAGGACTGTGCTGATATCACTCGCTGCATAAAAGTCAGATGACACACATTTACTGAGAAAGCGTCATATCTACTTCACAAGTTAACCAGTATTTAAAACACCGTGTCTGGGGCGCCTGGGTGGCTCTGTAGGTTAAGCAGCCGACTTCAGCTCAGGTCATGATCTCGTGGTCCGTGAGTTCGACCCCACGTCAGGCTCTGTGCTGACAACTGAGAGCCTGGAGCCTGTTTCAAATTCTGTGTCTCCCTCTCTCTGACCCTCCCCCATTCATGCAGTTTTGTATCCCTATTCTGCTAAATAAATTTCTCATTTTTGTTATTGTGTGTGTGTGTGTGTGTGTGTGTGTGTGTGTCTGTGTGTGTGTGTTTGTAATGATGAAAAGTATGATGAGAGTTATTGATGTGTTAGAGCCATTAGAAGAAGAGCTTTGCAAACTCACACTGTACCAGTAAACCAATGTCATCAGAAACCCAATGGGAAGTCAGTTAATTCCAATAACGTCATTTGTTCATCTGGCTTGTGCATTAAAGAAAAAAGTGTGGAAGTTCATTCTGTCAGAAACGTCTGACATTTTTGTGAATGGTATTTTAAAGTCAATTAGGAGGTTCAATGTTAAATATGAAATTGCATTTGCCATGAAAATATAAATACAAATTTGGGGAGCAAAATGTAGTGGTATAACCATTGTTATTATTAACTTAAGAAGCTTCTGAGCAGAAATAGCTTGGAACTTTTGGAATTTGTGCATTTTTTGAAATTCTTAGAATTTACAATCATCTTTGAACAAGTGAAAATGGTCTATCAAAGTAGAAGTGGTATTAGTACAAAATAGTAACTAATTTTACATACGCAGAATGTTTTTAAGAAGATAGTATCTATTTTAAAAGTCAGCATTGCATAAATGTATTGTAAAGGAGATTTTCATAACATTTAAACTTTTAAAGACTTATTGATAAACGAAATTTTCTAGAATAATATTAAACTATTTGTAAATGTTGGATGCATTTTATTCAAACTCAGCTGGAAACTTTTAATTAAAGTACTCATCACCAAAGATTGGGGCAAATTCAACTTTAACGCTTTCTATAAGTTTTAATTATTGAAATTAAACTTCTAAAAAAGGGAAAACAATGAACTGCATTTCTCCATAACCAAGGTAATAAATAAATGATATGATAAAAATTCAAATGATGTGTAATATTTAATTTTGAAATTTGATCTTTGTTCTTTACAGTGTATCAAATATAGGATGAGTTGTTAATGCTCTTTTATGTTTTAAATAGGTTTATATTCTAGTGGAATATAATGAAATTAAGGCCTATATTTTGTAGTATCTAAATGTAGCTAAATATTCAGTAGTCAAAATTATAGAAAACTGTTCAGTTATTTTTTATCTTGTAAAAATACTTTTTGAAAAATAATCTGAGTGAAGGCCAAAATATGGTGTTTGTAAAAATATTTTGGCTGATTTATTTATACATTTCAATGTGAAAAGAAAAATAATATCAAGCAGCATATTTATTTTTGAGTCTTCCAGGTACCTCAGCATCTGGGAAGAAAATGTTTTTTTAATTAAAAATTATGATCTACTGAGATAACGCAGTTGAATTTTTTAATGATTTTAAATTCAATAGTATAAAATACCATTTTGGAGAAAATTACAGAGAATTTTATTTAAAATTAATGATAATGAGAATGCATTCCTGGAACCTCTTGTTGACACTTAAGGCTTTTAGGAGGTGTCTGAAGATATTTGTGTATGACTAAAAGTTATTAGGATATAGGCTGTGGATCATGCTTTATTAATGAATTTTATAGCTTCTTACACTATTTAAAAATTATATCTGCATAGTATTTGGGGTCTTCTCAAAAAAGAGCACTCATATACATTATAAACTTAAGCAACATATCTTTTCAAATAAGTACGGCATGTGGATCTCTAAGGTGTGGTGTCATGATTCAGAAGGGCTCTTTTTTGAGAAAAAGAGAGAGAGACAGAGTGTGAGCAGGGGAGGGGCAGAGAGAGAGGGAGACACAGAATCTGAAGCGGGCTCCAGGGTCTGAGTTGTCAGCACAGAGCTCAATGTGGGGCTTGAACTCACAAGCTGTGAGATCATGACCTAAGTCGAAGTCAGAAGCTTAACCAACTGAGCCCCCCGGGCTCCCCAAGGATTCAATACTGATAAGATATTTTATTTGTCTCTTTAGTTGGGCATTTTTTGGATTTGTTTCTGGTAGTTTTTGATAATCATACCTTATTCATTTGAGTTGTATAATAGGAACACTCTGGTTTAACTATGCCATATGCTTAGGAGACTATGAAACTTATTTAGTTCACACCGATAAATGTGAGATGGTGTCTTGCCTAGGAAATGCACATATTGAAATGTTCTAATGAAGTTTAGGATTTCTTGCAAAGGCAAAGTAATGAAGTAGTCACACATATGCCAAGTAAGTAACAATTTTTTTAATACAATAAGTAAAGAACTATTTAAAGATAGAAACTTAAGGAACATTTTACCTCAAAAATTGTAGCCAAAGAGAGTAAAAATGACAAATTTGTTATTTACTGGATCAAATGACACTGAACCTGCTTTGGATTTGAGTACAAAAAATAGATACAAATCAATGAGATATCAGGAGAATTATCACTTATAGGTGTCAGAGATTACAGTATAGAGCTAGAAAAACAGCTGGAAATTTGAAGGGAAAAATCAGAATCCTGAAAGTCATTAGAGTGCCTTCTAAATATAGAATATAGATTACACAAGCATGACTGACGGCTAAACTATGTGAGAGAGAGACCCTGTGGGCAAAGTAGAAAGACAGGCAGAGAGAAGAAAAAGCAATCTATTCCTGAAAGATAAATCAATGAACTAAAGGCAAATAAATAAAATTATTCAATTTTAGGAACAGAAAAGTTTTTCTAAAATAACTGATAATAAACAGAACCTCATAGCCCCATGGGCAACATAAGCCAGTCTGACATATGGTCAAAGATTTATAGTAAATGAGTACAGAAAGAAAGGGAGGGAAAAAATATTGAAGAAACAGTGGTGCAAAACTTTTCAAATTTAAGGAAAGCATTAATTTAAAGATTCAAGAAGCTCACCAAACTTCAGTTAAGATAAATACAAATAACGCTCTTCTAGATGTATCAGGGTCAAATTGTTGAAAGAGAAAGAGGAAATCTTGAAAGCAAGCAAAGAAGAATGGCATGATACAAACAGGAACAAATGGATGACTTTTCATCAGAAACTATTAAAGCTAGAAACATTGGAATGACTTATTCCTAGTACAAAAGAACAAAACCCTATAAGTATTTATATCCCCCCAAGTTGTCCTTTAAAACTGAAGGCCAATAAATCCATTTTTTGAATAAAAAGTGAGAATGTTTTGTGTTGTCCCTAGATTGCCACTATAAAAAATGCTAAAGAAACTCCTTCCATCTGAAAGGAAATGTCACTTGATGAAAACTCAGATCTGCAAGTTGTGGAAGGGAATTTGGGGGGAAGAAATATTTTTAGACTAAGAGATACATTCCATGTTCACATTGTGGTAATTAAATAAACGTATTTGTCAAAATTTATCAAATTGCATATTTATGTTGTTGTATGTAAATTATACCTCAATAAAATAAGGGTTTCAATGGAAAAGCCCTCAGATTGGTGCAGTAGGGTGAAGTTTCTGATTTGGTTCTTACTGTGAAGAAAATAATTTCACATTACTATCTACATCATTACACTTCTAATAACTCCTGACAGAACCTGGAAGAAAAAATGCCAATAATGAGAGTTCAGCATAATTGTAAACAGGATAGTTACAAGTACTGGGATAATTGACATTTCTTTAGGGTAAGATTCTTCCAATTTAAAGTGCTTTCAAGTGGATAATTTGACTTACATAAGTTGTTAATGTTTGTTTTTTTAATTTCTTATTTATTTTTGAGAATGAGAGCAAGCAAGCATGAGTGGGAGAGGGGCAGAGACAGAGGGAGACATAGAATTCAAAGCAGGCTCCAGGCCGTAAGCTGTCAGCACAGAACCCGACGCAGGGTTTGAACCCACAGAGTGGGTGTTCATGACCTGAGCCGAAGTCAGGTGCTTAACCAACTGAGCCAACCAGGCGCCCCAATTGTTAATCTTTTAAAGGCAGCGGAAGTACAATTTGTCAGTTCTATAACTGGAATGATTTAAAACATACAGTTCTCTTTTTGGCTTTAAAATAGCTAAAACTTTTAGCTTTAAAACTTTGGAAAATGAGTAAGATTTCTAATAAGATAAAAAGAATTGAATAAATTAAATCCTAAAACTTATATGTAGGATAGAGTGGGAAAGAAAACAAGAATTTCTCTAGTCTTTAATGAAATTGATTTTCTCAGTAGGTGAAAATGATATTATAAAGAAAAATATGGAAAAATAAAGAAGAAATGTAAAATTGCTATTAACATTCTGTAGCCTATTATAATTGTTTGTTGCCTGTATTTAAAAAGGGTCAAAACACTTAAAAGAACCTTGTATATTATACATTAGCAAGTTTAAAACATTTATTTTGTAATCAATATTTATGAATTTGGAAACCTAATTTGTTGAAATTATACTTTTTATTTATTAGCTCTATTCATGTACCAATTTAGGAAAAAAATATTTTTTGGATATCAACAAATTTAGTCAGTGGATAAAGAATTAACAATAATCCCATAAGAGACTCTTAAAAACTGAGAACAATCTGAGGGTTGACGGGGGGTGGGAGGAATGGGAGGGTGGGTGAGGGGTATTGTGGAGGGCAACTGTTGGGATGAGCACTGGGTGTTGTATGGAAACCAATTTGACAATAAATTTCATATTAAAACTAACAATAATGGTAGAACACATACTGAAAGAAATAATAGCCACTCTTCTTGCATGTAAGTCTTTGAGGGGAAAAAAATCAAAATATACAGCAGATAAAAAGATATCTTTCCTGGGGCACCTGGGTGGCTCAGTCAGTTAATCATCTGAGTCTTCAGCTCAGGTCATGATCTTACAGTGGTGGGATGGAGGACCATATTGGGCTTTGCATGCTGAGCTTGGAGCCTGCTTGGGATTCCGTCTCTCCCTCTCTCCACCTTCCCCCGTGTGCACACTCTCTCTCTTTCTCTCAAAATGAATAAGCAAACATAAAAAGAAAAGAGTTCTTTCCTTACAAAAAAGAGTCACCTTAGCAGTTTTCTTTCTTTCTTTCTTTCTTTCTTTCTTTCTTTCTTTCTTTCTTTCTTTCTTTCTTGTAAAAAATTGTTAAATGTTTTTATTTGTTTTTGAGAGAGACAGAGACAGAGACAGAACAAGCAGGGGAGGAGCAGAGAGGGAGAGGGAGACACAGAAGCTGAAGCAGGCTCTGGGCTCTGAGCAGTTAGCACGGAGCCCAATGCAGGGCTCAAACTCACCAGCCATGAGATCCTGACCTGAGCCAAAGTCAGATGCTCAACTGACTGAGACACCCAGGCTCCCCATTTCTTCCATTTCTTTCTTTAGTTCTCCTGGACCATGCCAATTTTTTTGGTTTTGTCATATTTCAGGAAATAAGAGGCACCTATCAAAAGGTTTTATCATATTTCAGGAAATACGAGGCACCTATCAAAAGACAATAATATTCTAGAAGTGTGATACCATTAACACAGCATGATAAATGAGGCTCCTTATGAAGCCCACTCTTAACTCTATGACCCTTTCCAAACCCCTATCGTAAATTCATGTACTACTTGTTTGTTTGTTTGTTTGTTTGTTTGTTTAAAAATTTAAGATCCTTCCCTGGAAAGGCAGAAGGGGAAATGTCTGATCAAAACTTTCAAAATTCACCCCTGACTTTTATCAAATGTTGAGGGCAAAAATTATATTGTCCCTAAAATTTACCCCTTTTTACAAAAATCAGCAAGCCGGTGAACAAAAACCAACAGGGAAAGATATAGAAACAAACAATATGCAAGCATAAATCAATAAGCATTGAATTATAATTCATTAGTTCTGACATAAAAAACTTAAAAAAAAATCCTACACTCATGTCAAAAGTAGTATAGACAGCAGGGAACACGTGGACTCTCTCAATACTAATAATGGTAATAGTTGGGGTTTTTGTTTGCTTGGTTTTGGTTTTTCTTTTGTAACAGGCAGTGTTCAAGGTCATCTGCACATATTAAGTTCTTCAGTCTTCGGATCTGACCTGTGACTATTTTTGCAAATGTAGAACCAGGGCACATAGAGGTTAGGTGGTACACTCCAGTGACATAGTTATTTCATTAGACCAAATTGTATCAGGGTGAAGGTTGAGATAAATGGCCTAAGAATCACAGCTTATTAATTAAAAAAAAGACATTTAAATACTACTATAATAGACTTGTCCTATGCACCAGCAATGTTGCTAAAAAAAATTAATAAAATAATTCAGTCTCTCTACATTAAAATGTTAAAGAAGTAATGCATAATTTTAATATAAAGACGCTAAAAGAAAGGTAAGTATGAGAAAAATTACAATGTAATGGCCACATTAGTTCCTTTTTCTCACATTTACTGTAGTACTCTGCTTTAGAGTATGTTCTAAATCTTTCTCCTTTACTGAATTGAGCTCTGGCCATGAAAATCTGTGTTCAAAGAAGCAAATAATTGGATTCAAAGAAAAAAAAATGTTTAGAGACTGAAACTAAGAATGATTATTTACTCCAACTGGATGGCTTCCAAGTTGAAAATCAAAAGTACTTCATTAAGCCTTGAAATTTCTGTTGATATTGTATAAAAAAGCAATTTCTCTTGTTTTAAGGTAAATATGTTTTCCTGTCCTGGCAACAAAATAAGCACAGGTGAACATGTTTTTGATTAAATGTATATACAAATTTATTGAAGTAAGGTTAAAATATATGGGAGCAGGCAATCCAAATGTGGAATAACTAATTTTTCTCTCTCAGGCCTGATGGTGTTTTGGCATGAGTCTTCCCAAGCTGTGATATGAACAAAATGTGAGTGTATGCTTGGGCCTTGCCCACTTGGCAAGTTATGGAACAGGAAAAAAAAAATGAGGATTTTGAGTGGGGAAAGTAGACGGGTTGGTCAAATTCCCTTCCTTTAGTGAAATGTATATTTGTGTATGGAAAAAATGGAAAGAGGGAGAAACCAGTAATGGACCATTTTAAACAGTGGGAAAGTCTAGAAGTAAAGTCAGTTAACAAAGGAGCAAAATATCCTGAATCAAGAGTCGAGGAAAGAAATAAGTATTTGGTGCATGCACGGGTTAGGGTCTGGTGGGAAGAAGCAGCACTTTGCCTAAAACAGGCTAATGTCTGGCAGCATACCTGTGCAGAGCTTGGACTTAGCCAAGTTAAAATAGACAATGAGTAATAAATAAAAAAAGTTGAAAAAAAATTTTTTAAATAGACAATGAGTGATAGATTTTAAGTCAGTTCTGGTGAAGTAAAAGTTGAGCCTCCCTGCTTCTTACTGAATAAGGGAGAATATGAGGAGAGAGGGACTCAGATGAGAAAGTGAACAAAATGAAGAACCTTAAAAGGAAGCAGTTCTTTCCAGAGGCATCATGAAGGTGGAGGCAAGGTATCATGGGCTCTTCCCTTTAGGAAACAAGTGAGCTTTCCAGAACATGGCAGCTAAAGGGCCCAAGGGTGGGACTACAAGGATGTAAGTGGAGAAGTCGCATGTCTCTGATTGAATACAGGTACTAAATGGACATGAACAATTAAAACATCTTTTATCATTGTCAACAATTTAAAATTGTTAAAACTCTGAGAGTTTTATGGGCAAGAACCACCCCCATAAAACCCAGTCTGTTAAAAATAGATTACTGGACCCACTCAGATAAGTGCCAAAACCAAATCAAATGTTAGATAATAAATAAATAACAACTGCAATGACTGACAAACTCAGTCTGAGGTACTTAAACTGATCAATAAAATACAATTCACAGCAAGTCCAACACTTCCAGCCTACTTCTAAGGAGTAGAGAGTACAAGCAGATTTTGAAAACCTGATTAGCTAAACTATGACTGTGTACACATAAACCAATTTAAAGCCTTATCATAAGCTCTTAACAGGTATAAAGTCTATGCCAGTCATAAAACTAGGATTAACTCTGATAAAATTACTGCAGGAAAGCTTATATGGATACTTACATCTGCACCATGACCATATCCAACTTGTATTCATAGATATCCAGTTAAAAAGAACCTCATACTGTCAGGATTATCATTTTTAAAAGTCAAGGCCAGCTTCTCATATCTTACTTGTCTGTCCACTAAGCAAATTCTGGCCATAAAAAGTCATATTGGATCTCTGTTGGATTAAACAATGTCAGATGTTCTCAATAGTTTACAATGTCATTAAGTACCAGTAATAGAAAATTTAGACTCCTTTGTCCCATTGGAAGTAAGCACTTTCCCAGTGGAATGTTAATATTTCACTGATTATGAAATAACATAATAACACCACTGTTAAAGCATGATGCTTTAGGCTTCCCTCTGGTTGGACAACTTAAGACTACACCATGAAAGTTTGCTTTTCTAGACATGTTTCCCAACTCTTTTGGAGAAACAAGTATTTGAAAAATATACTCCATAATTTCTGCTCCTGGTAGATAATAAATATATTTTGAGACTGAAGTAGATCTTGAGGTCTGTGCTTTAAATTAAGTAAAGACTTGATGATGAAATTCTGAAAAACTTCATTAGGAAACCATCCAAACATATGCTATTTGGGATAGCATGAGAGAGAGTTGAGGCAATCTTATTTTTAGAACTTCTAATCATCATTATATTTATCTTTTGTTGGCTTACAAAGTCTTTGATTCCTTGATTGATTCCACCTGCTCTAGAAGTTCACTATGAGACTCCAGATGAGGGATATACCTCTGATTTAGGGAGCCTTACCTTTTAGATAGTACTTGCCCAGTGCCAGTTGTCCATACTAATTATTTCTATATTTGTTGTTTTGCATAACTGATGATTCTGGAGCATTTTCCTGCTCATTCTTTAATAGAAACTTTAGTATACTTCATGATTTCTCACTTGAGTGAATTCTCCAAAATTCACATGATACATCATTTTTTGTAAATGTTTATTTTTGAGAGAGAGAGAGCGGGGGGGGGGGCAGACAGAGGGGGGTTGAGGATCCAAAGAAGGCTCTTTGCTGATAGCAGAGAGTCTGATATGGGGCTTAAACTAAACAACCGTGAGATCATGACCTGAGCCAAAGTCGGATGCTTAACCAATTGACCCACTCACATGATACATCTCTTAAAAAGAAAACAGTTCTAGGGTCACTCTTCCTCTCTTCATGAGTAAACATCTTGCTACTCTAACTTGGTACATTTAAAACTTTATTGATCAACCAGGCCAGAGCAGGGGGCAGGGAGACGGGAGAAACAAGGTTAAACAAAAAATTTAAAGTAAAACAGGAAGCCTCCAGGAATTGACATGCTTTTCTTAATCCTGTTTAAAGTATAAGGAAGATGAGAGCATAATCTGTTTTTTACCTTCGCATAAACCATTTCTACTTTATGAAACCACTCCAGTTGTCAGATTTGTGCTTCTCTTTTGCAGATCATAATTTAACTCTTGTTATCATTCCCATCAGGCTGTTCTTCTAAAACAAAATTCATTTTAGTAGTACTCAAATATATTGTTTTGAACTAACTACATCAGCCACATAAGTAGCACAATGTGACCATTAACAGATGTAAAGTTCGTCATTGCATTGATGTTCAATAGTTGTGCATATCCACAATGGAGACTTGGATTTCAAATGCACTGTTACAATATGTATCATGCATTAATCAAGTACAAGTCTGGCCATTTATTTTGGATAAAAAGCTCTTTTAGTTTCTGAGTTCTAATTTTCCTTACTCATCAGTTTTTCTAATTAAGCACGTTCAAGAACAGACACTGTTGTAGGTGCTGAAGTTTAGCAGTGTGCAGAACAGATTATATTTCTGTCATCTTGAAGACTATGATTTAGTGGGAAGGAAATAGTATGATGAAGAGTGTATTGAAGAAAAACAAAGGGCAAAAAGGGACAAAGAGTGGTGGAAATACTATTTTATGTAGAGAAATCAGAGATGAGGCAAATGATAACATTTAATGTTTGGTAATGAGATTTTCAGAGTATGACAACAGATATTTCTCAGAGCTATTGATAAAGCTAACCTATCAACAGCCTTTTAGTGACAACAAAAATCATAGTTTTTTTAGGAAGCATTTTCTCTTTCTCTTTCCCTAAATATGAAGTATCCTTATTTATTGTTCAGAATGAAATTCACCATAATAATGGTAATGTTTTTTTTTAACTGAGTCCCTAATAATTAAAGAACAATTAAAATTGTGTATACAGAATAATTTTGCTTCTATTGTCAATGGAATTAAAGGAAAGGAGTAATGATGGTGTTACAAGTGAATTTTAATCACTTATATACGTGATTATATAATCACTTATATAACGTCCGACTTTGGCTCAGGTCATGATCTCACTGTCTATGAGTTTGAGCCCTACGTTGGGCTCTGTGCTGATAGCTTAGAGCCTGGAGCCTGCTTTGGATTCTGTGTCTCCCTCTCTCTCTGCCCCTCCCCGCTCATGCTCTGTCTCTCTGTCAAAAATAAATAAACATTAAAAAAATTTTTTAATTGAGGCTATCTTATCAATGTACCCAATGCTACAACTACAACATCAGGCACAGGCACTGTGAATTGTGGTACAAATTTTGACCCATTGAGGTGCCTCTGCTTGTAAATCACATCTCTTCCTACTTGTTTGTTTTTTAAATGGTATAGATTTTTAGATTTTATTCAAAGCGTAGGACATTTTCTGGCCATCTAAATAAATCCAAAATGTAATGAACTAATCTGAAAGCACTCTCTCTGTGGCATGTGAAACACTTTAAAACTGGCAAACTCCACTATGAATATTTTCTATCTTGTTCTGATTTCACTTGGTATCAGATATTAACTTGCCTAGACCTAGCATTGTGAGAATATATAAAATATTTTAATGTAAATATTTTAAAGCAAGAAGTCTGCTTAATTTACCGCAGTGTCTTGGAATGTCTTAACTGCATACCCCATGAACCTGATTTTGCCTTGGATATTAGTTTCTTTGGATATGACTTTGAAATATTAGGAATTTTATAGGTTGAATGCTAATGCTACATCTTTCAAACTCTTCTATAGCAATCTTTATCTCAATCATTTGGCACGTAGAACAATTGTGATGTTAATTTACATTTTTATTATGAATAGCCAATTAACATGGGCTGTTGCTGAAACCCTCCTCTGAATATAATGCTGAAGATATTACAGAAACATGAATGAATTTGACAGATCCTGGAACCTAACAGAAGAACTGAATGGAGATAAATTTGTAGAGGCCAAAGATATTTGATTTCAGCATAAGAAGGAAATGAAAAGAACTGAATTTCTAAGAAAAGGAAGAGGGAAGAATGGTTTTGCTCTTTTGCTCACTTCCTCAGGACAAACTCAGTGACAGTCCCAATTTTGTAGGTATACATCAACAGCACAGTCCCTGGCAGAGGGCTCAGCGACCGAGTATTCCCTTCTTCTCTTTACTTCGCTCCAAAGATTATATGATTAAAATACAGAAGGGCAACCTTTGGAGGAGACCCAGAGGAAAAAAAAAAAGAGTTTGAGGTGAATTACGAACAAGAATGTTACCTAGCAGGAGAGGATGGAAATAGAGGAAGGCTAGCCTATAGCTAACACCAGAGACTGCCCTGAGGCTTACCTTTTCCTCCATAAATTTATGTGAAATGAAGCAAAATTAATGGATCTCAGAAAATAATAATTTTAAATAAGCATAATAAATACCTTTGAAGACATAAAAAGGATAATGGAAAGATAAAGCAGGAGCAAGTGGTTGTTCAAATAACTACAGATACTGCATACGAAATTTTGAACTAGGCTAACAGATGGTATAGATCAACAGGAAAATAAATTAGCGAGTCAAAAATCAGATTGAGGAACTCTTCAGGGGGCATTAGAAGGAGATGACCAAATAGAAAACTTAAAGAAAATAAAAGTTTAAAAAATCAGAAGTTAAAAATATGAGTGTCAACAAGCTATACAGGTAGGGACAAGAAAAATACATAGAGGGGAGGAAATATTACATGAAACAGTTCTTTAAAATTTCCCTAAATTAACGAAATATATAAGATGAGAAGTTTTATTTTTTTATTTATTTTTTTTAACGTTTATTTATTTTTGAGACAGAGAGAGACAGAGCATGAATGGGGGAGGGGCAGAGAGAGAGGGAGACACAGAATCGGAAACAGGCTCCAGGCTCTGAGCCATCTGCCCAGAGCCTGATGCGGAGCTCGAACTCACGGACCGCGAGATCGTGACCTGAGCCGAAGTCGGACGCTTAACCGACTGAGCCACCCAGGCGCCCCGATGAGAAGTTTTAAATAAAACTTACACTAAACAAATCAAAATAGTCACATCTAAATCTATCACGTATAAACTTCAAAGCTAAGGAATTATAATAAAGGTCCCAAGAAAGAAAGTACATACACACACACACACACACACACACACACACCCCACATTGACTTAGATTTCCCACCAGTATTACTGAATGTAAGAAGAAAATAGGGTAACCTTTTCAAAGATTTAAAAGAAAAATTTCAAACTTGCAATTCCATATATATTCCTTGGAATAGCATTAAATGCAACCAAAATAAAGATCCTTATTTATTATTTTTTTAATTTTTTTTAATCTTTATTTATTTTTGAGAGAGGCAGAGACAGAGTGCGAGTGGGTTGGGACAGAGAGAGAGGGAGACACAGAATCTGAAACAGGCTCCAATTCTGAGCTGTCAGCACAGAGCGCAATGCGGGGCTCTAACTCACAAGCTGCAGGATCATAACCTGAGCTGAAGTCGGTCGCTCAACCGAATGAGCCACCCAGGCGCCCCAAGATCCTTATTTATAAAAGTATAGTTCACCCTTGAACAACACAGGTTTGAACTGCATGGGTCCACTTATATGTGGATTTTTTTTCAATAAATATAAATACAGTAATATAAATGTATTTTATCTTCCTTATGGTTTTCCATTTTCTTTTCTCTAGCTTATTTATTGTAAGATAATGGTATGTAATATATATAGTTTACAAAACAAGGATTAATCGACTATGCTATCAGTAAGGCTTCCAGTCAACAGTAGGCTGTTAGTGTTAAGTTTTAGGGGACTCAAAGGCTATACTTGCATAAGGGTTGATGCCTCTAACTCTACATTGTTGAAGGGCAAATATAGATGTTTTATCACACACATAAACCCCTAAACTTTGAAATATTTATGCAAGAAATACTCATACAACAACAACAAAAAAAGAAATAAATACAGGAGAATATAACTAGTTATTATAAGGAAAAGTAAGTTAGTAACCTAGCAAATTTTACTGTTTTCACCTATGAAATAACCATCTCTCTTCCTCTGACTCAATCCCCAAACCACATAAATGGTAAAAACCCAGAATGAAAACTCTAGAGTGATAGCAGTGTGTGTTGGGGTGTGGGGAAATAGAAAACCAGAGGGAGGTGGTTGTTTGTTGTGATTCCCATGGTCTGGTAGAGAAATTAGGTAAAAATAAGAGTAAAACTTAAGCAGAAAAAATAAGAAATATCAGTCTCCAATAGCTACGTGTAACCACTAGAGAAACAAACATTTGTATGTATACTTCCAGTTAAACATTGTGGGCTGATTAAAATGTTTGCCTTCCACTCCCTCCTAATTTTGTACTAAAATAATCCTTAATGAATAACAATGCTAGGCATGCAAAGCAACAAAGAGAATGGAAAGAAAAGACAGCACTGGATTAAAGGTGTCAACATAATTTTGGAAGATAAAAGTCAATAGAAAAGTGGCCACTTCTGAAAGCTGAGAATGCTAAGGCCTAAGTGTGGCAAAGAAAGCCAACAGGAAGAAAGATTCATTACTTCTCCCATCCACATTGATCAGGATTTTAGGCCCTCGATACTTCTAGGTAGTGGGCTCTAATATAAGATGGAGCTTAAAATATTGAAGGCATTACTGAAAATTCTAGATTGCCTCCTCCATCGCAAATAATCAAGTGACCATTCTCCCACCATGAGAAAGCAAGGAAGGATGATATCCTGGGGACATCAAGGAGATTCTGCACTCAAATTTGACAAAGGGCAAGTTGATGAGGCACCTTATTGAAAATGGACAAATTCAATAAATATCACCATCCATAGTAAATAAGAAGACTTTGGACCCCCTTCTATTCATCATCCAGGATCTATCAACCAGACTTAAGACTGTAAGCAAGAAAATGAAAGGTGCCTCTGTGGAAAATTAAACATTCCAAAGAATGGAATGGAATCAAGGTAATGGAATTAGTTGTTTCTCCCCAAACTAGCAAGGCACATTGTTCTGTCATTCTTTGTCGAAGTGCACCCACTACCACTCCCAGTTAGAAAAACCATACCATTCGCTCAAGATTTTCAGTTTTAAATATACATGAATAGCCGTGGACCTGGAGATATTTCAGACAAATTTTTATATTAAAGGAAAAGAACACAGCTAGCTAGAAAAATTAAGAAAGAAAACAAAACTTCCAAAAATGATAACATCTTCAGAGATACAAGAGGAGATACTGTTTTTATGAGTAAAAATAGAATGATGTAGAAGGGAACACTCAAAAGAACAAGAAAGTTTTTGGAATGAAAAATATGAGAACAGAAGAAAAAAGTAGAAAGTGTGGGAAAAAGATGAAGAACTCCAAGAAGTAGGCTAAAATAACCCAAAAAGATGAAAAAAGAGTAATGAAAAGACAAGAACTCTGAAAGTCAATCTAGGCAATTTGTGTATCTGGCAAATTATCCAGACCAATAAATAAATAAATAAATGAGAAAATGGAAAGAAAATAATCAAACACACAAACACATCCCATTTCCAACAATATGTAGGATTGGATATCCTGCAAGTGTTCCTGTTACAAAACAAATTAAAATGCTAGATGATATGTAAATTATATCTCAATAAAGCTGTTATGCTTTTTTTAATCCTAGATGAAATGTTTGACAACATCTTTTTAAAATACAGTGCTGAATTGAGAAACTAAGCAAGCTCCCCAGAGTACAAGAATGAGCCAGAAGCATGAATCCAGTTTAGTAAAAGTATATTGAATCCATGGCTGCCCTAAGGGCACCTGCTTCAAGAACTTTTAGTGGTTGCAATGCGGATAAGAACTAAGACCTAATGCTATGCAAGGTAGAGAATCAGAATAATAACCCCACACAAACTATGTGAGGGTCTACAATCTCAGTGTCATAGAAACTAAAAATAACCCATTCTGTAAAGGGAGATGTTCCGCAAATTTGTCACAGCTTCGCCACTTGTTTTTAGGATGAAAGTCACTCCTGAGAATTCTTGACTATAAGCTGTTCTTCCAACTTTAAACTGGAGTTTAAATTCCTAAGACATAGTGGTATCAAAAACATCCAACCTGGGGAATTAATTGGAAGGGACCTCAAGTTAGGAGCTCCTTGAATAATCACAAATCCTTTATAGTACATTGTACCTTTACACCAGGGATCATAAAATGTTCTCAGATGTACTGCACATGTACTCACAATTTTAAAAAAAATTACCAAATACTAGAGTAAAACAGTGGTCTATCTTCCTTATCCTCAGAGATAATCACTTTCAAGTCTTTAGTTGTTTCTTTTGTTATTTACTTTCATCTTTATAAAGAATATAAATAAGTAGTATATTTATTCTCCACTTTATTTTTTGTAGATTAGACTTTTTCCTGTTGCTATGTAAGAAGAATCTTTTAGTTTTTGTCTACCTTCCTTCCCATGAGCATTTGTTCATGCTCAGGGAGGGGGAAATATATTGTTTCTAGCATCAGCCTCATAATATAGTAAATGCTTTAAAATCAATTTTAGAGTTCTAGAGTTTTGATTGTTATGCCTCTGTCATATTTACATTTGAGTGCATTGATTTTATTTGTAATCAGAGTATAGCTTTTTCTCCACTATAATGCATTCATTCATTCATTCGAGGTATAATAGACATGAAATGTTATGCTAGTTTCAGGTGTAAAACATAATGATTCAATATCGATTTATATATTGCAAAATGATCATTACAGTAACTCTTGTTAACATATCTCACTAACCATAGGTGCAGAATGTTTTGTGTGTGTGGTAAGATCTTTTAAGAACTTTTAAGATCAATTTTCCCAACACCTTTCAAATACGAGATACAGTATTATTAACTAAAGTTGCAATGCTGTACATTACATCCCTGTACTTATTTACTTTATAACTGGAAGTTTGTATCTTTTGACTCCCTTCACCCATTTTGTCCACTTCTCATTCCCCACTTCTGGTACTCCTGTTCTCAGGGTCTATGAGCTTGTTAGTTTTTTTGTTTGTTTTTAAAGATTCCACACGTAAGTGAGAATATGCCATATTTGTCTCTCTCTGCTTATTTCACTTAGCGTAATGCCCTCAAAGTCTACCCTTGTTGTCACAGATGACAAGCCATTTTTTATGACTGAATAATATTCTATTGTGTATATATACTACAATTTCTGTATTTTTTCATCTAGTGATGGACATTTAGGTTGTTACCATATCTTGTCCATTGTAAATCATGCTAAAATGAACATGGGGGTGCAAATATCTTTCTGAATTGGTGTTTTCATTTTATTTGGATAAATACACAGAAGTGCAATTGCTAGATCATATGGTAGCACTATTTTTTAGTTTTTGGAGGAACCCTCCATACTGTTTTTCATAGTAGTTGCACCAATTTATATTCCCTCCAACAGTGCACAAGTTTCTCCACATCCTTGCCAGCACTTGTTACGTCTTGTATTTTTGATGACTGCCATTCTAATAGGTCTGAAGTGACATCTCAATGCCGTTTTGGTTTGCATTTCCTGAATGATTAGTAATGGGCATCTTTTCATGTACCTGTTGGTTATCTCTATGTCTTTGTTTGCAAAAATGTCTACTCAGATCTGCCCATTTTTAATAAGATTGCTTGGATTTCTTTGCTATTTATATCAGATGTATGATTTGCAAATATTTTCTCCCATTCAATAGGTTGCCTTTTCATTTTATTGACAGTGTCCTTTGCTGTGCAGAAGGTTTGATATGGTCCTACTTGTTTATTTTTGCTTTTGTTGACTTTGCTGTTGGTGTCAAATCCAAAAAATCACTGCCAAGACTGATATCAGGGAAATTACTACTTATATTTTCTTCTAGACTTTTATGGTTTCAGGTTTTACATTCAAGTCTTTAATCCATTTGAGTTAATTTTTGTGTGTGTTGTAACATAGTGGCCCAATGTTATATTTTGCATGTGACTGTCCAGTTTTTCCAGTACCATTGGTTAAAGAGACTGTCCTTTCCCCATAATAGGCTTTTCCCATTATTATATTCTAGGCTCCTTTGTGGTAAATTAATTGACCCTGTATCTGTGGGGTTATTTCTTGGCTCTCTGTTCTATTGATCTCTGTTTCTGCTTTTATATCAATATCATACCATTTTGATTACTTTGGATTTGTTATATAGTTTGAAATCAGGAAGTAAATGCCTCCAGCTTTGTTTCTCTTTCTCAAGATTTCGTTGGCTATTTGGGGTCTTTTGTAGTTCCATACAAATTTTAGGACTATTTGTTCAATTTTTGTGAAAAAATGCCACTGGAATTTTGATAAGAATTGCACTGAGCCTGTAGATTGCTTTGGGTAATAGGGACATTTAAACAATATTGATTCTTCTAGTGCATGAGCATGGAATATCTTGTCACTTATTGGCATCTTCTTCAATTTTGAAATAATTATCTCTTTTCATTAACTCTTTCCCCCCTATGAATCTGTCATTAATGTACTCCCAGAGGTACAAAACTCTCCTTAGTACTGAAGTTCGTCAGGTCACATATCCACCTGTTTCTTTCTTTACTTGCTTTCTTTTTTATTTTTTAATTTGAGCTAGCTAACATACAGTGCAATATTGGCTTCAGCAGTAGAATTCAGTGGTTCATCACTTACACACAACACCCTGTGCTCATGACCATTGCCTCCTTAGAGCCCATCCCCCATCCAGCTCCACCTGTGTTTCTATGGAGACTATCCTCTGAGCATTTTCCGTCTCCCTCTCCAGATTTGTTTCTAGTACTGCTGCCCACTTACTGGTTTGCTTCTTACTCGAGCAACACACTGAGCATCTTATCTGACACTCTTCTAAGATCACATGATCCTTAGGTTACTGTATTTCTGTTATTATTTTAATTATTTATTTATTCATTCATTTTGTACATGTCTATCCTTCAGCTGCATACTAAGGTGGTGTGCAATGGATTTAATTTTTATAATGTTTGCATGTCAGAAAATGACTTTATTCTAAGCAATTTATCAAAAGGGACTACTGAAATGAATAATATAAATAAGAAGATGTTTTCAGCCTCATCAGAAATTCAGAGAATCATGTTGTAGTAACAAATGTGAGAAATACTATGGCCCAGGAACAAGGATATTTCAGGATAGTGGGTGGTTTGGGGGGTGTCAGGAATGTATATCAATAACTTATCTAGTTTCATTGATATTATGTTCTAATGTGTGTTAGTGCTACATACAATTGATAAAATATTTGAAACACTTTCTTTCAAGCATGGTCAGTTACAGAGTATTATGCTACCCAGTAAGATATGATTTCCCATGTGTTAAGTAAAGAATGATACTCTCCTCCTCTTCCTACCACCCCAGGATGAGAAATGTAGACACTCCAGATTAGTGAAAAGCAATGCAACTGGTTTTATTAAAAAAAAAAATTTCAATTAGGGAAAAATACAAATAAATAACTCAGCTTGTATTGGATCCATATTTACAAATAAGGGTCAGGGTGGTATGACAATTAAAAAAAACATATTTGAAGTGTTTAATGTATTAAAAAATTAAGGAAGCCTCATTATTTTATATGTGTCAGTATAAAGATGCAACAGGAAATATCCCCAGCTTCAAGGATTTTAAAAATCATAATGAATAAAAGATTTATTCACAAATAGTTCTAAAAGAAGGTAAAAGGTGATAAGGACCATAATAAAGAAACACAATGATATTTGATATTTGGGGTATTATTTTTAAGTGAAAGGTTTCATGGTTAGGACCGATGAATGAGTAAAATACTAACGTGACCAGATTACGGTATGAATATCTGAAGTGTAGTTAAGTGTTTACAAAGATTCATCATTTTTCGAAACCGTAGAGAACATTTGACAGTTTGAAATAGCTGAAATATACCAAGCAGGGTCCAACTTTATCACATATTGGTTATTCTTATGGTTTCTGATACTGACTGGCTTTGCTGATGATCTTCTGAATAAGTAACAATTTATAAGATTCAACTCTTTATATATTTTTCATGTTTACAGTAGATGAACTGACATAGAACAATATAATCACAAGCAAATTTTATATTAATTATACTTGTATGGAATTGTAGAGTAATAAGCTGCAAACTTTATACATTTTTAATTTTACTAAGAAAATAAAATTATTTTTTTATTTTATCAGAAAATATGTTATATATAAATACATTTGATGTATTGCATATTTACAAAAGTGAATAGCTTAATTTTAATCCCTACTAGTGTTTTATTTTTATTTTTATTTTTTTAAAGTTTATTTATTTTTGAGGCAGAGAGAGACAGCATGAAGGGGAGAGGGTCAGAGAGAGGGAGACACAGAATCTGAAACAGGCTCCAGGCTCTGAGCTGTCAGCACAGAGCCCGACACGGGGCTCGAACTCACAGACCGCGAGATCATGACCTGAGTCGAAGTCAGCCGCTTAACCGACCGAGCCACCCAGGTGCCCCTAGTGTTTTATTTTTATTAAATCATTTTGTTTAATACCACAATGCCAATGAGCATACCAGTGAATTATGGGTGATTTTGGAACTATTTTATAAGGTTAAAATGTATTACTCTTTACAGTCTATTTCTATTTTGTCATCTTGAAAATTTTGTAAATCAAACAGTAATAGTAATTCTCAAGATGAAATGTGTCTTTCAAAGACCACAGTCATACATGTGAGAAATCTGTGAAAAAACCACTTGAGTATTTGAGCTGATTGCATTTTAAATGAGAAAAGGAGGAAGATTATGAGGGAGGGTACTTCTTGGTGCTTAGGCTTTCTGACTCACAACTTTCATTTTCAAGTGATATTTCACAGGTCATTGGGCTCTCATTTAGAATGATTTTATAGTTGTGGGAATTTTAAAGTTCTGATTATGGAGAAAAACATGCTTATGGCATCTATACAAATATTCTCCCTGGTCCAATGACAAATTTGTAGTGATGTAATCCATTTCTATTCTTTAAGAAAAATGTGTTGTTGTTTTTTTTAATCATTTCTTCTCTCTCTTTTCTGTATCACTGGTCACTGGATTTCTCTATGTGATTATATTTTATTGTTATTAAGTTGACCTTGATTTAATCTAGGAATGAAAAAAAAAAAAATAGCAGGCTCTCTGAATTCAGTGGGATGTGGGTTCAAATCCCAGAACTGCTATGTATCAGCTGTGTCTCTAAGCAATTTATCATGTGAGCTTCACTTTTCTGAAAAATTGGGAAAAGATATCACAGGGTTTACTAACAATCAGATGCCTCAAAGTGTTCAACACAGAGTCAGGCTCCCTAAGAGGTGTTTAATAATGTCTTCCTCTTCCTTGAGGAAAGATACCATTTCAACATTTCAGCATATGTGCTCAGTACTTTGCAATAAACTGCATCACTGTTGGTGACATACTAAATCCTTTTTAGTCAACTCCATTAAAAATGTGTGAGGTTACATTTGATTGGATGTGAGTAATAATAAAATTTCTGTAATGTTTGGACTTACCATAAACATTCAACGTCTCCTTTCATTGTCATTCTCTACCTTTGCTTGATACTTAAATTATTGAAAGCATTAATTTAGCTCACCGCTGCACTTTCCATAGATTAGGCCACATTAGTTCTTAATTACACAACATAATTCTTATGCTAAAATGAGCATGAACTATTAGGTTGAACCATAAGAAATTTCCACAAGAAATTGCCATCATTCCTCTGTATTTGATCTACAAAAATGGTGACTTAATACAGTCCACACTAAAAAAAAAAAAAAAGAAATTAAAATAACATTACCATTTGAAAAATACTAATAGGTACGGATTTTCTATTGTAATGAGCTTTACATTAGTTGTTTATTCCTATGCACAACATTCACATATATAGGAGAGAAGCTGAGAGGTGATTGATGACTGGGGGTTCCATAAGAGAAAATGAATAGTGCAGAAAGGGATTATGCAAGTAAAACTGGGAGGGGGGAGTGAAGTATATTGTTAAAAGTAAGAGGTAAATTTTGATTTGTAACTAGTTTCTCTAATTTAAGTAATTAACTTGAGATGCCTCTCCTTGAATAAATGTCATAGAGTAATAGATTTTTAAGGCAGTATTTATGAAATAAATATAGGCTTTAATAATATGCTTGCTTCCTTAATAGCCACGGCATTCACGGAGAACTTGAGATTGTAATATAATTCTGACAAACCTGAACAATTTTCAGGTCCATAAATAGAGGCATGGAGGGAGTTCATCAATGCATTGTGCATCTTCACTTCAGCTAAGAAAATCATCATTCCATATAAAAATAATTCTCTTAAAACGTCTCCACACATTTTCAACAGTCATTCGGCAAATGATGATTTCAGTTCTTTACATAAAATGATAATACCACCGGCTAAGATAATGACAGTCAATTTGCCACTTAAAATTTTTTTTAATTGTATTCATTTTTCTTATAATGTCTAATCCTACTCAGTGTGAAATATGCAAGAAAATCCCTGGATTAATGTCTTAATTATAGTGTTGGTTAACGTTGCTAGGTAGATGATTCTTCAATTTTGAATATTTTTAGAAGTAGGCACTTTTTTTCAACTCTCTGAAAAGATAGGCTATCTGTAAATGGATGATGTAGTTTTTGTGCCCCTAATTCTGGCAGATGAGCTATTTAGGTGACAAGGATGGACAGATGTTATGCATGAACTCACCAAAGTGACTACAGCGCTAAGCTGTGTTGATTTACCCTCCTGCCAACAATAGAGGTCAGTGCTGAGACCCTCATGTAACACCATTTCCTGGGGGGCTCACATTGATTTCATTTGACCTTTTCCATCAAGAAGAGGATTTTGCCTGTAGGTTTGCCTTCCTGCGCACAAGCTTTCTTCTAGTATTTACTGGTGGACTTTCAGAATGCCTTTATTGGTACTGTGAGCAGGGGAAATGGTCTGTATCTGCAGGCAGCCTGACCTAAAATGAAGCAAAGCATTCCTAAGCTTACTCTTGTGTGGAAAAGCAAAGGACTGTCCATATGTGCTTGAAGTAACAGAAATACACTAGTGTCAGTCGTGGACACCTTCCAACATTCTGAAACATCACCGATATCTGCCAAACATTGCAGCCTGAGACCAAGCATTCAAGCATGGGAGATGATCACCCACAATACTGAAGAGAATAAGAGAGAGAAGAACCATTGGCTCAATTGTGATCAAGTGCCGTTTGGCATCAGGTATTACTCGTATTGCAAGACATCGCTCATTTATCAAGTTAAAATTTGTTGGAAATGATTGCTCATCTTGTGGAACACTCGCAGAGCAAGTTACTCACAATCCAAGGTTTTTCTGTACTTATTATGAGTTATATTGATATAAAGGGTATAAAAGATATATTGTACAAATAACATAATATATTAAACTCCTTTTTGTAAATTTCATGGAAGGAATTGATTCTCACAGAATGAGTTTGACAATTTATGAACTCTTCTATTCATAGCCAACCTATACATACAGCTTATGGATGAATGATATTCAAACATGAATGGTGATTGCCATTTTCCTAACTTTGATAAGACAAAAGGAAAATTACAAAGATATAGGTAGGAATTTCATTCATTGGTTCTGATCTAACTGACATTGGTTCTGATAGTATCCATGGAATTTCCTCATATTTCCTCTTTGTTAAATTGCAAAACTGTTTTTGAACACTGGAAGGATATTTTCTCTTTCTCTCTTTTCAGTATTTGCAATGTCACAGGTGCAGTCATGACTCACTTTCAAGTTCAGTATCCGTTATCACTACTTTCTCAAATGTAGACAATCAGCAAAACGATAAACAAAGTTATGCTTTGTAATGTTTGCCAATAAATATTTCCACTATGGCCAATGTGACATCTGCTAAGCTTGAACTTGGGAAAAGATTCTCAGTAGGACAGTTATATAGTATTTCTATCATCTAAAATAGATGGACATAATTCAAGTACATAGAAAATGGTAAAATGTAGAACAATAATTAGAAAGTGGTGAGATTTGTACATGTACTGCCTTTTTTAGTACATTTTATTTAATTGTTAGTATTGGATTTTGATATTCATCTTTATTAATTTTACCTTTAATGCTCACACATGAAATGTTCTAGATCAGAGACAGGTATCTTAATATGTTATAATAAGTAAAAAATCTCATTGGATGTCCTCTCCTTTGCCCCAGGCTTTACCCCTGGGGTGACATAATGAAAGATCAGATATCCTACCCTAGTAGCTGGCTAATACATAGGCAAATAATAGAGAACAATAAATTTTCTCCATTTTTCTACTGGAGAAAGACAGTCATGTCTCTTTCCCCAAAGAAGGGAGAGAGAATGGACAACAAAGCAAAACAACAAATGTTTGTTGTTGTTGTTCCTGTGAGACAGATGGAAAGGATTCTGGGTGCTCATATCCTGTGTTCTTACTCTAACCTTTTGGAATATAAATATATCTTTCAGGGGCCAGATAAATCCCAGGTGACTGTCTTTTATGACCTAGAGATTTCTGCAAAGTCTTGGCTTCAAACATAGGGAGGAAGCACCCCAGTATTCCTGGCATTTTGGGAGCTTAACCTAAGGACCCTGTCTGGGCTGTAACTATTTGACTCTCTTAGAAAACTTTTATAACCTTTCTGGATCAGAGAAATTAACTAAACAGATAGCAATAAATACAATTCTCCAGGTATGAGAATGATCTTAGGAAGCTAGGGAATTTTACAGTAACACTAAAAAACTCTGGAAACTTTTATTTTCCCACAGTAAGTTTAAATAATTTAATTTTTAATAATTGGCTTAATTCAAAAAATTCCTGAAAATTTAACAATTGATTTCATGAGCCAGTATGATCAGTCTAGGACACCACTGAACTATTCATCAACATGTTTCACATATTATACATGTATTTCTGCTAGGCAAAGAACTCATTTTAAGGCAAAAGATGTATAGTAATGGGCTTTCACCCATGGCATTTCTTCTTATTATCATAGACCTAGTCATGCTGAAACAGCTTCCAGTAGATTCAATCAGAATTTCATCTGATGGTTACACTTTATCATGTTGCATTATTATTCTTTAGGACACTATTTACTCCTTAAAACAGAGGTTGATATATATTCTTGCTTACTCCACTGAAAAAATATGAGTTCAGAAACAAAGGAGTATATGTTGAGGAGACCTCTTTCATATTAGATTTAATATTATTCACTTGTGAAATATTTCCTTGCCTTGCGCATAGCTCTGGATTCAATAGATTTAGAGGTCCTGGTGCCCAAGACTATGTTAAACTGGAAAGTAAGACTGCACTTTGCCCAATAGTTTTTGTCTCCTCATACTAATGGGTTGACAGGCAGAAAAGAGGTTTGCTCCACAGTCTGGGATGTTTGATTCAAATGCCAAAAAGAAACAATGGAATTGTTGCTACACAGTGAAGAAAAGGACTGTAGTAGGATGAATAATGGTGCCCCAAAGATATCCCTATTCATTGGAATGTGTGAGCTATGTTATGATACAATGCAAAAAGAACTTTGTAGATGTAATTAAATCAAAGATATTGAGATGGGACAACTAATTTGAATTATCTAGTTGGGCCTAATGATGTAATCACAAGGATCCTTACAAAGACAGAAGGCAGAAACAGAGGAACAAAAGGGAAAAATTTGAAGGCGCCACACTGCTGGTTTTGAAAGGGAGGAAAAGGTGAGCCAAATAATGTAATAGCTTGTGGAAGCTGGAAAGGCTAAGAAAACAGATTCATTCATGGAGCTTACAGAAGGAATGAACTCCTGTGAATCTATTTTAGACTTCTGACCTCCAGAACTATGCTAAATATGTGTTGTTCTAAGTCATTATGTCTGTGATAGTTGGTTACACTTTCCCCAGTAGGAAACTACTATAAAGGCTACATCTAGATATCTGAAGATTCACCAGGGAGGCTCCTAGTGTCCCATGACCAATAACAGAAGTCAGTGGAAAACTGTGACAACCTGATAAATACAGGATAACTTGGAACCTGTGACTTTTATATTGGAGATTTCCTGCATGGCTTAAAAACTCCTGGCTGTCTGAGGCCAGCAGTGGGTAATGGGAAGAGACCAACAGAATTAGGGGTAGAAGCAAGAAACTACGATTTTCAACAAAAAGGAGATTAAAGTGACTATAGTATATAGGGTACATACCGTATTATGAGGACAGTTAGTCATGATACTGTCATGTTCTCAGTTTTTTTGCACAATGAATGATATCCAGGAGGAATGATAGAGAGGATGCAAATTTCCTGTTGCATGGAATAAATTGAAGCTGACTGATTCACTTGTTTTAATGAGTATCAGACTAATATTTATTGTATCAGCAGATATCCATTTCTATGTCTTAGTTTTTAATTTCTGTTTTGGTTCCAAATCTTTCAGATGCCAGGAGAAAAAGAAATACTCATTTCCTCTGCCAAACTATGACCTTTTAAAGTAGAATATCCCATGAGTATGCCTATTTTCATAATGTTCACTTTGGCTTCTTTACAATGGAGTTATAAAATAGAAATGCTGAAATCTGCCCCTGAATCTGTGCATTCATACATATGCCAAGTTAGTAGATAGGATATTTAAAGTTCCTTCTAGTATAACAAGTAAATAGACTTCTCTCATTTATCAAGTATGGCATATTTTATTAGTACCTAACTGGTTAGGGGAATAGAAGTTTTCATCTTAGAAAGAATGAGGTGTAATTATGGGTTATCATGGAGTAACTCATCTTCTGAGTGACTGTAATCAAACAAATAATACACTGAGATTTTCTTGGGGCTGTTCAGCCAAAAACAGTCCTTGTGATAAGCTCTTGCCCTAATTGTGAAATACTGAGTCGATCACTTTACTTAACTGCTCTAGGACATATCTTCCACACACTAGTTCATACAAATGTTACTCCTGGAAATTACACTGCAACCCAACCCATTGGTTACTGGCTTTCTTTCCATTGGACTTAAGTTCCCACATCTTTAGCCTCTTCATGGAATTTACCACGGCTCTCATGGACTTAGTTCTTCATGAATTGGAAAAGCTCATTTTAATGTATTGCAGAAATGAGAAAACTTAAGAATTAGAAAGATCTAAGATTTTAAAATATAAACTTGTTTGGGGAAGTTATAAACAGGGTAACATGATATGAATTCCCTTTATCCTTCTTACCACTTACTTCAAAGGTAGAACATATCTTTTATAGAAAGCTAATGTTCTGTGGATGGAAAACAGAAATAGCATATGTGATTGTAGTAAGGTTTTCCAAATTAATCCTGTAGAGTTTTTTATTAGCAGTTTCCTGGTCACTCAAGAAAAGTGAAAAGAACATTGTCAGATTGGATTTGCTACTGTTGCTCAGAAAAGGGAATAATGCCTATTACAATTTTGCCAGCCGAATTTGCAGAGAGAGTTTATACCTTTGCGTGTCAGTTTCTCAAAATTGAGATGAAATAAATTATTGAGACTTTCCTTTTCATTTCTGGGTGTTTTCTTGAGCCAATTCCATAGATTTTTCTTATTACATTCATGTATTAATTAGCAATCATAGTTTCCGGTTTTAGAAATACCAGATGAGTGAAATATCAAAATACTTAAATATGATACAATTTAAGGCATTTCCCTCCACAGCTCAGGCCTTATCCAGGCTTTTAAGACTATGACAGAAAAGAGAAACATACTTTATTTCTTCTCTTTTCCTCTGTCAATTCTCTGACTCAATAGTTTCTATTCTTGGCCCTTCTAGAATCTGGTATAGAAGAAAGGAGGAGTTAGAAGATCTGGCAGTCTTATGTGACTCATGTTATTATATCTGTTGTTGTATCCTTCTGTGGAACAGAAGCTTAAAATCACGTTTGTGTGTTTTGTTTTGTTTTGTTTTGTTTGTTTTGATTTGTTTTATTTTGGAATCCATCACTCTATTGAGATCTCCCCCTATGTCTTTTTCTTATATGATCATATCCCAAGCTTTATCCCCTTAAATAACTGACCTCTCAGCTCTTCTTTCTTGACACTGTATCCCATGTAGATTCTTTCTAGTTGCATCACATCACCCTGATAGGCATACCTCTTTGGTGAGGTCCTATCACCCCCCTCTCTTACCATGTTGAAGCCAAAAGACATGGTAGGGGAGGTAGGTGAATGAATGCAGGGAAATAAACACTCTGACAAGTGTCAATGACAATTATTGCTCAGTCTCTCAATGAATTCTTCCACAGTTTTGAAGACACACTAGAGATGAGGTGACAGTTACAAAATAGTTTTTGATGCACTCTCTTACCCACATTCTTGTTGGTCAAGTACATCATTTGGGAACTCATGGCACCTGCCTCCTCTTGTTTTCATTAGGTAACAGATAAAGACAAAACAAAAAATAATCTCTTTAATGGGTAACTATGTGTATTATGAATCTAGTCTCTTTACCTTGTTTATAGAATTTAACAGTATTTGGCTTTTGCCTAATCCTCCTACCACATCTTATAGCACTCTCTCCCTCCTACCCATGAGGGAACAGCCCTGGCTTTGTTTCAGAGCTTTAAACAAATGCTTGTTCTTGCCTTAAAATGTTTTGTTTGCTATTCTTTCTTCCTGGAATCATCTTTCTCCTGATATTTGCATGGCTTACCCCTTTTTGCTTAGTACTTTTGGTTAAATGCTTCCTTCTCAGAGAAGCCTACACTGACCTTCCTACTGTAGTCGCAATGAAGTCATTCTTACCACAGACTTACTACACATTTCTGTAGAAGATTCCCTCCCTACTCTTTCAACGATTTCATTCTTTCTCTTCTCTCCACAAACAGCCAACATTTCTCTCTTTTTCCCTTATTTTATGGCTTCATTTATTTCTCTGAGAAACCAGAAGCAATGGTAAGGAAACTACATTTTCCTATCACAAAATCTTTCATCTTATTTGTTTCTGCACTCATACTCTGCATTTTTCTTACTATGGGTGTACTCTCTTTACTCACATCCAAGTCCAACCTTGTCAGTGTGAGATGGCTTTCATCCCAAACAGTTCAAGGACACTGTTCAATCACTTCTCATGCCTTACCTTCACTCAGTTGCACCATCCCAATCTGCAAATAAATATGCTGCAGTATCCCCTATCATAAATAAAACCTTCTTGTAGTTCCTCATTCCTCTTTAGATACCATTCCACTTTCATCTGTGGCAAGAACCCTTGAAACACTTATTTAATGTAACTGTCTCCATTTTTCTTTATCAAACAGTAGTTTTTTGTTTGTTTTTTTTTACCTCCATTAAATTTCATTCCTATCTTCCAACTGAAGCCATTCTTATGAATGTTACCAATGATTTTAACTATGACCAAAGCAATGATCAATTCTCATTCTACCTTATTGTGCTTAGTGTTTTTCAGTACCATTTACAAACTTAAAACTGCAAAATTGAGATATCAGTTTATGAATTTATCCCAGAAGCTACTCATTCCATTCTTTACCAATCTTTTACATTTTGTGTTTCACTTATGAGTACCTACCAATCTTCATCTTTCCCAGGGCTTCTGCAAATCATCAGTGAGGAGTTTCATGCACTAGTACATTCATGCACGTGCACGTGCACACACACACACACGCGCACACACACACACACACACACAATTGATAAACAAATGCAGCCTTCATCTAGTTTTCTCCATATATTCACTGATTATGTTAGTGACTCTTATTGGTTTTTATCTGAAGTATATCTGAAATCTTTTTTCCACTTCCAATACCACCACTCAAATCTATAGCACTTACTACTAGTTACCTGATAATCTTCCTTTCATTCCTTCATTCTTTCCTTTTTTATCCCCCTACCTGCTTCTTATCAATAATGTGTAAGCCCCATGGAGCATAGACCTAGCCTGATTTATTCACTATTAAATTCCAAATTCTTATAATATTGTTTGTCATGCAGTAGGTTCTGAATAACTATGAATTAAATAAATAATTGATCATCTCCTTGCTCAGAATGACTATAGAAAATACAGTAATTATTGCTATTGATGAGTTCCATTGTTAACTCTTATTAAAACTCATTGACTTTTGGGAAATACTTTGTTCTTGATATAGGTTTAGTAAATCCCCTTATTATTCCTCATGCTTATCCTCAAGATAACTTCTTTACACAAGACATTGTCAACCTATAATTTTGTCAAGCACACAATCTTTGTAATGTCTTTGTTCTTTGTATACTATTCACCTGATAAAGATCTCTAGCTTTTATTATATTTGCCTAGCATAAGACCTTTAAACATATTACACTGACAAAAGTCATTCCCTGGAGTGAAAATACATTAAATAATATTTTATAATACTATTCAGTTCACTCTTATGTTTGAGACAAAGTAATAATTATGGTTAATAAAAGACATCAAAAAAGAACAAAAATAATATGTCTGGAAAAAGAATTTTATGACTAATTTATACCATGAGTCATCTTGCCTATTTAAACTAATGATTTATATTTCATATGCTCCCAGCCACTTGAATTCTCATAGCCAGGGCTTTATGATGAACTCTAAGTGCTCCAAAAAACAATTATAAAAATGAGTATAATAAGTTTAGTAACTTTTTTGAGAATCTGAATTCTTTTACAAGGGATCATGTGGGTGCCTACTCTAAAGTCCCCTTTGAGGAAAGATGGATGACCTATAAATATTCGCTATCAAGTGGTTATCTACCAACATTACCCATGAATAGGAAATTTAAACTCCTAAGACCACAGTTAGAACAGGGAATATAAGCAGTATGCCATGAGATTGTTATGTGTGCAGAAGTCTTTTCTTTTTCCTTTTTTTTTTAAGTTTATTTTTTTTGAGAGAGGGAAGAGAAGCAGAGAGACCACGAACAGGTAAGGGAGAGAGAGAGAGAGAGAGAGAGAGAGAGAGAGAGAGAGAGAGAGAGGATTCCAAGAAGGCTCTGTGCTGTCAGTGCAAAGGCTGATGTGAGCTTGATTTCACAAATGGTGAGATCATGAACTGAGCTGAAATCAAGAATTGGACCTTAACTGACTGTGCCACCCAGGTGTTCCACATGTGCAGAGGTCTTAATGAGACTATTGCAAACTGCAAATATGAAGGAATAGAGACAATGAGTAAATTATTCCTTTATATCTGCCCCAAACTGGAGTCTGCTATCTGAAGAGATACATCCCTCTTGTTGACTCTTTATTTTTGTAATCAAATATAAAATTGGGTGTGTATTTTCCACCGTTTTGTTCTATCCATGTGAAAAGGACTTCCTCCCTTGATGGTCTTATGTAATGCTGATTTTTTATTTAATCTGATCACGGATACTACATATTTTAAATTGTGCTTTCTTAGGGCAAAGGCGATGTGTTATTGTGCCAACTATCAATTTCTTCCTAGCTCCAAATTTGCCTTTGACTATGTAGTCTCCAATAATAAATGGAATCCCTTTAAGCATTCTGCTTTAACATGAGTATGTCAGATTTTCTCAGAAGGGAGTAGTGGAGGGACACAACAGATGGGAAGTTCTCTTCTGTAGTTTTTGGCTGTTGTGACTGGGTCAGCACAATGGGAATAAATAAATCTTGTGAAGCTCTGCCTGAGTTATGCTCACAAAATGTGTGCCCCTCTATAACATTGTACCCTCAGCTCCGGTACCACCCGCCTGCAGGAAAGCTCCAAGTGCATGCAACCTGCTGCATGTTACATGCTGTTGCTGATCTATCAGCCATCTGCACTCTAGAGAGTTGCTTCCTGTTGGTCCAATAACCATGGCACGTGGCCTGGGGAAACTAGTCAAATTCTCTGCTCTTCTGTGGGCTGAACTATACCTTCTTGAAGGAGGTCTGAACTGCAGCCTTTGGGAGGGGACCCTTTGAACAATTTCTCCTTCCTTAGATTGTCTCCATTATATCTAGGTTACCATATAGAGTTTAGCTCTATCTTATAGCTACACTCTTATCATAGTTAAATAATTGTTTATAATAAGCTATGTAGTTTTTAACTTCTAATTGGACCTTAGCATCTACCACCCTTAATAGTACTTAATGTGCCAAATTTATTTATTAAATGGATAATCAATAACATTCTGTATTCCGACTCAGTTTTCTTCTTATCATTCACTACTAGGTTACTCTCATGAACTCCTTTCTGATTAGTAGGAATATTTGCTTTCTGGGTTTCAATAGCATTTTTTAAGTTTCCCAATTAAGCAGACTTATGTTTCTTTTTTTTTTTCAACATTTTTTTTTATTTATTTTTGGGACAGAGAGAGACAGAGCATGAACGGGGGAGGGGCAGAGAGAGAGGGAGACACAGAATCGGAAACAGGCTCCAGGCTCCGAGCCGTCAGCCCAGAGCCTGACGCGGGGCTCGAACTCACGGACCGCGAGATCATGACCTGGCTGAAGTCGGACGCTTAACCGACTGCGCCACCCAGGCGCCCCAGGCAGACTTATGTTTCAACTAAATCTCTTTAACAACTCATTTCTCTCTCATATTTAAATTAGTGAAACTTAGGAAAACCCTGTTTTTTATTTGATGTTTCAGCTATGTGATCTCAGTATTTCTTGACAAGGAATGAATATCAAGACATAAATCCCTTCTCTGATTTCTACCAAATCTAACAGACATTTAGACTATGCAGTAAATGGATTTTACCCCTTGGCCTTAAGGTTATTTAAAAAGGAAATTTAAAGGTTATTAAACAGAAATCAGTTATATTGGTACTCAAATTATTTTGCACTTATGACCAAATTTGTAACATCTGTCATTTTTTTTTTTTCATTTTTTTTTCAACGTTTTTTATTTAGTTTTTGGGACAGAGAGAGACA
Organism: Neofelis nebulosa; assembly: GCF_028018385.1. Taxonomy (NCBI): domain Eukaryota; kingdom Metazoa; phylum Chordata; class Mammalia; order Carnivora; family Felidae; genus Neofelis; species Neofelis nebulosa. The sequence continues at coordinate 56,834,420 of NC_080795.1, read as the reverse complement.
GAGCATGAACGGGGGAGGGGCAGAGAGAGAGGGAGACACAGAATCGGAAACAGGCTCCAGGCTCCGAGCCATCAGCCCAGAGCCCGACGCGGGGCTCGAACTCACGGACCGCGAGATCGTGACCTGGCTGAAGTCGGACGCTTAACCGACTGCGCCACCCAGGCGCCCCACATCTGTCATTTTTTAATCAAGTAGGTGATCCAGCTTTGTACATTGGTTGAGACTGCACAGTACACATATTTTGAGGTCACTCTATGAGTGTGGAGAGTTTTACTGGAAAGTAGGCATGTCTTTTTATCTTCCATGTTTCTTCCAAGTTTCAAGAAATACTTTAAAAATATTTTCAGTACTAGGCAATTTGAGTAGAAGAGAGTAGTAAAAGTATGTTGCTTTACCACTTTAAAAAATGAAATTATTTACATTATCTGAAATCCAGAAATATTTTTAGAATGAGGTTTTGATCTCCAATGCCATCAGCACATTTATTTTCAAACTTTTCAGAAAGCCTCTCTTCTACCTAAAGCAGTATCCTTTTGGTGTTCTAAACACAAAAGGTGAACAGGATAAAATTCCATCTTCAACAACCTAGTGGGAAAGAGAAAATAATACAAAAATATTACAAATTATTATATCACAAGGATCTAGGAAATGTTCAGTATAAGCTAAGTATAAAAATTAAACAAAAAAACTCCTGGTATGAATAGTGATTTTAGCAAGGTTGCAGGATACAAGGTTAATATACAAAAGTCATACACACACACACACACACACACACACACACACACACACACACCAGCAAAGAACAAGTGGAATATGGAGTTAAAAACACAATGTTTTATATTACCCCCCCCAATAAAATACTTGGGTATAAATCTAACAATATGTAAAGACATATACAAGGAAATCTATGATATTCTGTTGAAAGTTATAAAAAGACTAAATAGTCTGAACTAAATAGAAGTAGTTTATGTTTATGAATAGAAAGACTCAATATCTTCAAGGTGCCATTAGTTTGCAGCTTGATCTGTAGATTCAATGCAATCCCAATCAAAATCCCAGCAAGTTATTTAGTGGGTGTCAACAAATTGATTCTAAAGCTTATAGAGAGACAAAAAACACAGAATAACCAACATAATATTGAAAAAGAAGAGCAAAATTGGAGACTGACTCTACCTGACTTCAAGTACTACTATGAAAATATCATAACCAACAAAGTGTGGTATCACTGAAAGAATAGATCAATAGATCAAGAGAACAGAGTAGAGAGCCCCAAAATAGACCCACAGAAGTGGAGTCAACTGACCTTTGACACCTTTGACCTTTGACAGGAGCAAAGGCAAAACAATGGAGCTAAGGTAGTCTTTTCAGCAAATGGTGCTGGGACAACTGAACATCCACATGGAAAAAAGTGAATCGAGACACAAACCTTATTGCCGTCACAAAAATTACCTCAAAAATGGATCATTGACCTAAAGGTAAAATGCAAAACTTTAAAAATCCTAGAAGATAACATAGGTGAAAACCTATACGACCTATAATTTGTTGATGACTTTTTTGATATATTGCCAAAGGCACCACCCATGAAAGAAGGAACTGACGAACTGGACTCTATTAAAATTAAAAATATTTGCTCTGCAAAAGACAGTCAGTGGAACAAAATGAGTGGCCACAGACTGGAAGAAAATATTTGTGAAAGCTATGTCTGATAAAGGACTATTATCCAAAATATATTATTAAACTATTAAAACTCAATAAGGAAGCAAACAATCCAATTTAAAAATGGGCCAAAAATGTGTACATCTCACCAAGGAGGATATACGATTGACACATATATGATTTGTATGAAAAGATGCTCCACATCATGTATCATCAGGGAAATACAAATTAAAACAACATTGAGATACCACTATATGCCTTTTAGAGTGGCCAGCATCCAGTACACTGACAACAATAAATGCTGGCAAGGATGTGGAGTAAGAGGAAGGTGTATTTATCGCAACTGAGAATGCAAAATTCAACAGTCACTTTGGAAGACAGTTTGATGATTTCTTTAAAAACTGAACATACTACTGCATAAGATCCAGCGGTTGTACTCCTTGGTATTTACCCAAAGAAGTTGAAAACTTATGTAGAGACAAAAGCCTGCACATGGGTGTTTACATCAGCTTTCTTCATAATTGCCAAAACCCAGAAGTAACCAAGATATCCTTCAGCAAGTGAATAAATACACTGTGGTACATCTAGACACCAGAACATTATTCAGCACTAAAAACAAATGCGCTCTCAAGCCGTGAAAAGACATAGAGGAAACTTAAATGCATATAATAAGTGAAAGTACCCTGAAAAGGCTACATACTATATGATTTCAACAATATACATTCTAGAAAAGCAAAACTATGGAAACAGTAAAAAATCAGTGGTGGCTAAGATTGGGAATTGAATTGAGGGAGCACAGAGGATTTTTGGAGTGTGAAATTTCTCTCTATGATACCATATGTTGGATAGATGTCATTATACATTTGTCCAAACCCATAGAAAGTACAACACCAAGTGTGAACCCTACTGTAAACTATGAACCTTGGGTGATAATGTGTCAGTATAGGTCTAACAGTTATAACAAATGTAACACTGTTGTGGGGGATCTCGATAACGAGGGAGCTATGCATGCATGAGGGCAGAAGTTATATGGGAAATCTCTGTACCTTCTGCTCAATTTTGCTATAACCCTAAAACTGCTCCTCAGAAAAAAGTCTGCTAAAAAACAAAACAAAACAAAAACTTGTTTAAGTTTCGAATTGAAATTCTTATGATGTGAGATAATTTAGAAAACTTTGGGAGGAATTAAGTGGCATGGGCTAACTAAAGTTTTCCAGTAAAGGTTTTCATTCTTTCTTTTCAATATAAAATAAATGCATGCTGATTGTTAGCAAATGTACACTTTATTTAAAAATATAAAGAACAAACTATAAAAGCTGTTCTTAACCATTTTCTTCATTTTCCCATCTCAGTCTTGGACTAAGTGTGCATTGTTTAAGATTTTGGTGTGCCTTTTCCAACAGCATTTTGTATTCACTTATAAACATTGTGTTATTTTCCATTATAATATATAATAAAAAATTGAGGGGGAGCCTGGATGGCTCACTCAGTTAAGCGTCCAGTTCTTGTTTTCAGCTCAGGTCACAATCTCATGGTTCATGAGATAGAGCCCCACATTGGGCTCCATGCTGTGTGTGGAACCTGCTTAAGATATTCTCTCTCTCTCTCTCTCTCTCTCTCTCTCTCTCTCTCTCAAAACAAACAAAACCTATGTTTATTTTATATACCACTTTATATTCCCTGCACAGAGCACTTCTTAGCATATGATTCCTCAAGGAATGTTTGTTGAATTATAAATGAATGTATGTTTGGACATATATGTGGTATGAGTATAAACAGAAAAATATAATCCCAGTCAATATATTGTTCTATAATGTGCTTGCTATCATCAAACAATACATTTGAAATCTTTTTTCATATAAATATAATTAAACTACCTTCATTAATTTAAATAGCTCCATGGTATCTAATTATACCATAATGTATTAGGCCAGTCTCCAAAAATGAGGCTTGGGGTTGTCTATAATTATTCACTAACATGCACAACCGAATATTCTCCCATGTATATTTTTCATGGTTTTAGAATTGCTAGGTCAAAGTGTACATGGGTTTTACATTTGGTGAGTTATGGACAAGTTCTATGCCAAAAGTTTGAAGCAATTTATATTCCTGCAAATGCTGTGGAAATATTAGTGGCTACATCAAACTTAGATTAAAAAGTTGGGTCTTTGTCAGATAATTGAGATAATCTCTAATATTCAGCATTTGGATTCTTTTTTACTTAATGTCAAGTTCAATCTCTTTAATGATGATTTAGTAAACAGGAAATCACTTTTGGAAGTCTAACTAAAATGAGTTACATGGCCCCCTCATTGGGGGCCATAGCATCTGCTTGGTGTCTAAAAATGACAGAATATGATATTTCTTACCCGAAAAGCTAAGAACACCTGCATCCGGTCTGCACTTTTTCCATCAACACACTTCTTTATTAATCCATCCACTTGATAAGGTAACAATAGTTTATTGAGCACCTCTTGTTTTCTGATCACTTATTTAGGCATAGGTGATCAGGACAGTCTCTGAACTTAGAGAGTTAATGGTCTCGTGTGAAGATAATATAAATAGCATATAAATTTGTAACAGTTGCTGCATTTTGATAAGCGAAGGGTACACAATGAGAACACATACTGACCACCTAATTACACTTTGAGTGACAAGGTAGCAGTCAGACATGGCCTTGAAGAGAAAGCAACATGCAAGCTGACATCTGAAGGAAAAGTGGGACCTGGCAAGGTAGAGATTAGAGAGAATAGTGATCCAACAAAAGAAGAATAGCGTATAAAATTCTTGGAGAATTTCTCTAAGACCTAAAAAAAAAAAAACTTGGTGAATCTACAGCATTGAACAAAATGGTGTTATTTTCCCCATCTCTTTTTTCTACAGCATATTGCAGATTTAAGCTTATGATTTTTTTTAAAAAATAAGGCATTCTCCTGCTATGTTCTTAGTATATTCCAGTTTTTACTGTAAAGTAAATTATTAATAGTTTTTTTCCAATATAGGGGTTTACGGAAAATTTTCTCTTAGTGGGGCTTAAATTTCAAAGCTACAAATGCTTAAAAATTCTCTAGCAACGGTAGCTTGAAACATTTTCTCCAGCTGCATTGTTAGGTTTGAAATCAATTAACACTGGTTTATAATTTGTAAGTTATGAACATATAACCTTACCCTTTAGTGAGATCCACAAGATTATAAAATAGCTGATAAAAATGTAGGAAACACATAATGATTGTTATTTAAACTTTTAGACTGTCAAACTTATATGGCTTTCAAAAATGGCATTAGCTCTCATAAATTATACTTGAAGTAAAATGTCATTGTGTATTTGAAAACTCTCCATTTAATAAATCATTATATGCCAGGGATGAATTCATACTGTAAGAATATCAAGTATTAATGTGATAGAATTTAAATTTCTCTTATTCCAAGTGGAATCTTTTTGTGAGACATCTGAATTAGCCAATAAAGAATACATAAAGGAATTTGCATTTCTTTCGTCAGTGTCAAACAGAATTAAATTCTCTGAAATTTGCAGCCAGACTCTTCAATCTTCTAACACATAATCCTGGCAGCTTTCTGTAACTCTCATTTTAGTCAGACTTCCAAAAGTGATTTCTATTTGGCTCACGTACAAGTTTTTTGTTCCTAAGTTAGTGATCTTCCCACAGAATGCATAGAATTTCTAGTTTGAAAATCTTTTATAATTAAACTTTCAGGCTTCAGTGAGTAACCTAGTACCTGACCATGCCAATTATATCAGCTGAACATGTGATCTGATTTGATTTAAAGTGATAGGTATTGGTGGGCCCTCATTATTTCTTAAAAGATGCATACAGGCAAAAAAAAAAATTGAAATCATAAATAAGAGCAAAATCTATAGCAGTCTCACTGCTTTTCAAAAGTCTGAATGTGATGGAATAACCAGAAAAAGACACCGTACACAGTAATTTGTACTCCTGTGGAATATCCAGGCAGAGTTTTCACATGCTGTCTGGCTATAGCCCATAATTTTTCTCCAGTTTTGCTTTCACATAATTTAGGTTGAAGCCTTGTGACTTCTTTTCCGTAGTCGTTTCTATGCAGAATTGTAGTTGCACTATCTCATGTCTAAAAAATACTTCATTTCATCTTGTGTTTATGGATTTTTCCCCCTAGTAATTATTCAATTAATGTAAATCACAGCGCGACAACAAACTTGGTGTTCAAATCATGCAAAGGAGAGTGTCCTTTGAGAGCCAAACTTTCTGAAGTCATTATTTTGTCAAAAATTATCCGTGACCACAAAAGAAAAAGAAAATCATGCAACACTTTGATACGATAAGAAAATAATTCTGAATTCATCAAATGATTGAAAATCTTTTAAATACCTCACAACTAGAACTAAGAAGGTCACATGCAAGGCACAAATCTCGACCTAATCCTTACTCTTTACAGAGATAAACCTTTCTTTTCACTATGAATAGGGTTTCTCTCTGAAAGGATTTATAAGCTCTTGGTCCCTAAATTGAAGTAATCCTTACCATTCCTGTCAATCGGAATTGAAACAAAAGTTGTAAACTGCTAGGTCATTGTCAGTATAAACCTATTTCCACACGGATGATATGTGCATATTTGCAATCTTCCTGAGATAACATTTATGCTCTTTAGAGGTAAAAGAAGTTGCACAGACCCAAAAATCACAATAGAAAAAGTAATCTTATAAATCCCAAATAAATATATTTACCTAAGTTGCCTGTGTAGGGTAAGATAATCATAGTGAGGGAAATCCTGGAAATAGGATCAAATTTATAATTTAATTCACAAGTTATATGGGGTACTTGAGTATAAGGAATGGGAATGAAGTATCCGTCACCACTCTCTATGACCAACTCCTATGGTTTCCAAGTTTAGAATACCTGAAGAATGATTGGCACAGAATTTTGAAAATAGTTGCAAATGGTGGAGTGCAGTAGACTCCCTTATTTATGTATTACATTTCTGTGTTTCAGTTACCCATGGTCACTTGTGGTCTGGAAGCAAATGATTCTCCTTGTGATAAACCATCAGAGTCAGTAGTAGCCTAACACTATGTCACAATGCTGGTGACATTCACTTCATTTCTTCTCATCACATAGACATTTATCATCTCACATCATCACAAGGATAAGTACAGTATAAGACGTTTTGAAAGAGAGACCATATTCATATAACTTTTTATTGCAATAATTGTTAAAATATTCTATTTTATTATTGTTAATCTCTTAGTATGCCTGATACATAAACTTTACCATATATATATTTATTTATGTACATATGAAAAACATAGTGTATAGAGTCTGGTACTATCTGTAGTTTCAGGTGTCCTCTGAGAGTCTTGGAATGTATTCTCCATGGATAAGCAGGGGACTACTGAATATTAATTTGTAAGAAACCCAAAGTGTGTGTGTGTGTGTGCGTGTGTGTGTGTGTGTGTGTATGTTTTAAAGGCCTTTGAAATTTTATTTTAATTTTTATTTTTCATTTTTTAAAAATTTACATCCAAATTAGTTAGCATATAGTGCAACAATGATTTCAGGAGTAGATTCCTTAGTGCCCCTTACCCATTTAGCCCATCCCCCCTCGCATAACCCCTCCAGTAACCCTCAGTTTGTTCTCCATATTTATGAGTCTCTTATGTTTTGTCCCCTCCATGTTTTATTATTTTTTGTTTCCCTTCCCTTATGTTCATTTATTTTGTCCTTAAAGTCCTCATGTGAGTGAAGTCATATGATATTTGTCTTTCTCTGACTGACTAATTTCACTTAGCATAATACCCTCCAGTTCCATCCACGTAGTTGGAAATGGCAAGATTTCTTTCTTTTTGATTGCCAAGTAATACTTCATTGTGTATATATACCACATCTTCTTTATCCATTCATCCATCAGTGGACATTTGGGCTCTTTCCATACTTTGGCTATTGTTGATAGTGCTGCTATAAACATTGGGGTGCATGTGTCCCTTCGAAACAGCACACCTGTATCCCTCGGATAAATGCCTAGTAGTGCAATTGCTGGGTCATAGAGTAGTTCTATTTTTAGTATTTTGAGGAACTTCCATACTGTTTTCCAGAGTGGCTTTACCAGCTTGCATTCCCACCAACAATGCAAAAGAGATCCTTATTCTCCGTATCCTGGCCAACATCTGTTGTTGCCTGAGTTGTTAATGTTAGCTATTCTGACAGGTCTGAGGTGGTATCTCATTGTGGTTTTGATTTATATTTCCCTGATGATGAGTGAAGTCGAGCATTTTTTCATGTGTCGGTTGGCCATCTGGATGTCTTCTTTGGAGAAGTGTCTATTCATGTCTTTTGCCCATTTCTTCACTGGATTATTTGTTTTTTGGGTGTTGAGTTTGATAAGTTCTTTATAGATTTTGGATTCCAACCCTTTATCTGATATGTCATTTGCAAATATCTTCTCCCATTCTGTCAGTTGGTTTTTAGTTTTGCTGATTGTTTTCTTTGCTGTGCAGAAGTTTTTATTTTGATGAGGTCCCAGTAGTTCATTTTTGCTTTCGTTTCCCTTGCCTCCGGAGACATGTTGAGTAAGAAGTTGCTGCGTGAAAGATCAAAGGGGTTTTTGCCTGCTTTCCCCTTGAGGATTTTGATGGCTTCTTGTCTTACATTAAGGTCTTTCATCCATTTTGAGTTTATTTTTGTGTATGGTGTAAGAAAGTGGTACAGGTTCATTCTTCTGCACGTCGCTGTCCAGTTTTCCCAGCACCACTTGCTGAAGAGACTGTCTTTATTCCATTGGATATTCTTTCCTGCTTTGTCAAAGATTACTTGGTCATACATTTGTGGGTCCAATTCTGGGATTTCTATTCTGTTCCATTGATCAGCATGTATGTTCTTGTGCCAGTACCATACTGTCTTGATGATTACAGCTTTGTAATATAGCTTGAAGTCCGGGATTGTGATGCCTCCTGGTTTGGTTTTCTTTTTCAAGATTCCTTTGACTATTCGGGATCTTTTCTGGTTCCATACAAATTTTAGGATTGTTTGTTCTAGCTCTGTGAAGAATGCTGGTGTTATTTTGATAGGGATTGCATTGAATATGCAGATTGCTTTGGGTAGTATCAACATTTTAACAATATTTGCTCTTCCGATCCAGTAGTATGGAATATTTTTCCATTTTTTTGTGTATCTTCTTCAATTTCTTTCATAAGCTTTCTACAGTTTTCAGTGTATAGATTTTCACCTCTTTGGTTAGATTTATTCCTAGGTATTTTATGGTTTTGGTGCAACTGTAAATAGGATCCATTCCTTGATTTCTCTCTCTGTCACTTCATTGTTGGTGTATAGGAATGCAACTGATTTCTGTGTGTTGATTTTATATCCTGCAACTTTGCTGAATTCATCAATCAATTCTAGTAGTTTTTTGGTGAAATCTTTAGGGTTTTCCATACAGAGTATCATGTCATCTGTGAAGAGTGAAAGTTTGACCTCCTTCTGGCTGATTTGGATGCCTTTTATTTCTTTGTGTTGTCTGATTGCAGAGGCTAAGACTTCCAATACTATGTTGAATAACAGTGGCAAGAGTGGACATCCCTGTCTTGTTCCTGACCTTAGGGGGAAAGCTCTCAATTTTTCCCCATTGAAGATGATATTAGCATTGGGTCGTTCATATATGGCTTTAATGATCTTGAGGTATGCTCCTTCTATCCCAACTTTCTTGAGGGTTTTTATCAAGAAAGGATACTGGATTTTGTCAAATGCTTTCTCTGCATCTATTGAGAGAATCATATGGTTCTTGTCCTTTCTTTTATTGATGTGTTGAATCATGTTAATTGTTTTACGGATATTGAACGAGCCCTGCATCCCAGGTATAAATCCCACTTGGTCGTGGTGAATAATTTTTTAATGTATTGTTGAAGCAGGTTGGCTAGTATCTTGTTGAGGATTTTTGCATCCATGTTCATCAGGGAAATTGGTCTATATTTCTCCTTTTTAGTGGGGTCTCTGTCTGGTTTTGGAATCAAGATAATGCTGGCTTCATAGAAAGAGTTTGGAAGTTTTCCTTCCATTTCTGTTTTTTGGAACACCTTCAAGAGAATAGGTATTAACTCTTCCTTAAATGTTTGGTAGAATTCCCCTGGAAAGCCATCTGGTCTTGGACTTTTGTTTTTTTGGCAGATTTTTGATTACTAATTTGATTTCCTTCCTGGTTATGGGTCTGTTAAAATTTTCTATTTCTTCCTGTTTCAGTTTTGGTATTGTATATGTTTCTAGGAATTTGTCCATTTCTTCCAGATTGCCCATTTCATTGGGATATAATTGCTCATAATATTCTCTTATTATTGTTTTTATTTCTGTTGTGTTGGTTGTGATCTCTCCTCTTTCATTCTCAATTTTATTCCTTTTTCTTTTTGATCAAACTGGCTATTGGGTTATCAATTTTGTTAATTCTTTCAAAGAACCAACTTCTGGTTTCATTGATATGTTCTACTGTTTTTGTTTGTTTGTTTTGGTTTTGGTTTCAATAGCATTAATTTCTGCTCTAATCTTTAATATTTCCTGTCTTCTGCTGGTTTGGGGTTTTATTTGCTGTTCTTTTTCCAGCTCCTTAAGGCGTAAGGTTAGGTTGTGTATCTGAGATCTTTCCTCCTTCTTTAGCCTGGATTGCTATACACTTTCTTCTTATGACCACCTTTGCTGCATCCCAGAGATTTGGGGTTGTGGTATCAACATTTTCTTTGGCTTCCATATACTTTTTAATTCCTCTTTAACTTCTTGGTTAGCCCATTCATTCTTTAGTAGGATGTTCTTCAGTCTCCAAGTATTTGTTACGTTTCCAGATTTTTTCTTGTGGTTGATTTCTAGTTTCATAGTGTTGTCGTCTGAAAATATGCATGGTATGATCTTGATCTTTTTGTACTTGCTTAGGGCTGATTTGTGTCCCAGTATATGGTCTATTCTGGATAATGGTCCATGTATACTGGAGAAGAATGTATATTCTGCTGCTTTAGAATGAAATGTTCTGAATATACCTGTTAAGTCCATCTGGTCCAGTGTGTCATTCAAAGCCATTGTTTCCTTGTTGATTTTTTGATTGGATGGTCTGTCCATTGTTGTAAGTGGGGTGTTGAAGTCTCCTATTATTATGGTATTACTATCGATGAGTTTCTTTATGTTTATGATTAATTTATTTAGATATTTGGGTGTTACCACATTTGGTACATAAATGTTTACAATTGTTAGGTCTTCTTGGTGGATAGACCCCTTGATTATGATATAATGCCCTTCTGAATCTCTTGATACAGTCTTTATTTTAAAGTCTAGGTTGTCTGATATAAGTATGTCTACTCTGGCTTTCTTTTGTTGACCATTAGCATGATAGATTGTTCTCCATCCCCTTATTTTCAATCTGAAGGTGCCTTTAGGTCTAAAGTGGGTCTCTTGTCATCAGCATATAGTTGGATCTTGTTTTCTTACCCATTCTGTTACCCTATGTCTTTTGATTGGAGCATTGAGTCCATTGACATTTAGAGTAAGTACTGAAAGATGAATTTATTGCCATTATGATGCTTGTAGAGTTGGAGTTTCTGGTGGTGTTTTCTGGTCCTTTCTAATCATTGTTGCTTTGGGTATTTATTTATCTATTTATATTTTCGTCTTTTCTCCCCTCAGAGAGTCCCCTTTAAAATTTCTTGCATGGCTGGTTTAGTGGTCACAAACTCCTTTAATTTTTGTCTAGGAAACTTTTTATCTCTCCTATTATGAATGACAGCCTTGCTGGATAAAGAATTCTTGGCTGCATATTTTTCTGATTCAGCACATTGAATATATCCTGCCACTCCTTTCTGGCCTGCCAAGTTTCTGTGGATAGGTCTGCTGCAAACCTGATCTGTCTTTCCTTGCAGGTTAGGGACTTTTTTTTCCCTTGCTGCTTTCATGATTCTCTCTTTGCCTGAGTATTTTGTGAATTTGACTATGATATGCCTTGTTGATGGTCGGTTTTTGTTGAATCTAATGGGGTCCTCTGTGCTTCCTGGATTTTGATGTCTGTGTCTTTCCCCAGGTTAGGAAAGTTTTCCACTATGATTTGTTCACATAACCCTTCTACCCCTATTTCTCTCTTTTCCTCTTCTGGGACCCCTATGATTCTGATGTTGTTCCTTGTTAATGAGTCACTGATTTCTCTAATTCTTAAATCATGGTCTTTTGCCTTAATCTCCCTCTTTTTTTCTGCTTCATTATTCTCCATAAGTTTGTCCTGTATATTGCTGGTTCTCTGTTCTGCCTCATCCATCCTTGCCACGGTGGCATCCATCCGTGATCGCAGCTCAGTTATAGCATTTTTTATTTCATCCTGACTAGTTTTTACTTCTTTTATCTCTGCAGAAAGGGATTCTAATATATTTTTGACTCTAGCTAGTATTCTTATTATCATGATTCTAAATTCTGTTTCAGACATCTTGCTTGTACCTGTGTTGGTTAAATCCCTGGCTGTCGTTTCTTCGTGCTCTTTCTTTTGAGGTGAATTGCTTCGTTTCATCATTTTGAAGGGAGAAAGGTAGTTAATGAGGTAGAAAAATTGAAATTAAAAAAATATTAAAATTAAAACTTAAAAACACGCACACAAATAGAATAAATGATGCTAGATCTTAGGTATGTTTTGGTCTGGGTATTGAAAGTGGTTTGATAGATTAGAGAAGAAAAGTGGGGGGAATGAAATCCTTTGAGAATTTGAAAAAATGAATACACTGAAGTAGACTAAAATGAAATGATGTGAGTAAAGTAGAATTTGAAAAAACTTACACAAAAGTAAAGAATATATTAGAAAAAATTAAAGAAAAAGATTTTTAATAAAAATTAATTATGTCTCTTTCTGTATTCAAGAAAAAGAAAAAAATGAAAAAGAGAAAAAAGAAAAAAACGGAAATCATTTGAAAATTTGGAAAGTGAATACACTGTAGTAGACAAAAATAAAATGATGGAATAAAATAGAATTTGAAAAAATTTACACAAAAATTAAAAAATATAGTAAAAAAAATAAACATATTTTTAATAAAAATTGAAAATAAAAATAATTTTTTTCTTTCCATTTCAAGAAAAAGAAGTGAGAAAGAGAAAAAGAAAGAAAGAAACTAAATAGATGGGCCTGCTAATAGATTGAAATAGGACTGAAATTATTTCATTTTCCTCTAGAAGCCAGTCTATGAAGCACTTTATAGTCCATAAACTAAGCAGTCTGTGAAACTTGTGTTCTTGAAAAGCAAGGTTGGCCCAGTTGGGCAGGACTTAGTGTAACTCCTCCGTTCTCGACTAGATGGCACTGCTAGCCCACTGGGGTGGAGTGTTGTGGCGCCCACGGGTTCGTATGCACATGCACAGGAGTGGTGAAAATGGCATCACCCAGCTACCCAGTCTCTAGTATCACAACTCTGTTCTCCCTAATCAGGAATAGCACACTTGTCCTCTGTCTTCAGCTTTTGTCCACTTCCTGCTTTTTCACTGTCCATGACCAAGCCCCAGGCAGTACCTCTCTCCTGAGTTTTGTCTCAGATGTGGCTGTTTTCCCCGGCCCCTTACTTCTTAAGGACTGTGGCTTTGACCCATTCTGCTCCTCTGTGGGAGGGTCTCAGTGAGCAATGACTGGATGTCAGATGCATCCAGGAACACTTGCGGGACCCTGCTGCTGCCAGTGCCCCGAGACTGTGGCCAGGTGCCAGCCCGCCCCAGAAAAAGTTTGCAAGATAGTGTAGCAGCAGCATTTCAGGGATTATGGAAAATCACAGCACACATCTGGCACCAGGCTTCACCCTTAAGACCTTGTTCCAGCACCAGTGAATGTGGCCATTCTCTGGGGTCTGCTGGGACCAGGTGGCTTCAACAGTCTCTACCAATGTCCTTCCAGCAGTGGAACCGCTTTTCCCCATGTGGCCCAAGAACCTCCTGGACCCCACTCTGATCCTGGGGGGAGGGCGTGGATTCACCCTTCCCACCACAGCACTGCCAGGTATCGAGCTGTGGAGTTGCAGACTCTGCACTCTCCTTGTTTACAGTGTTAATGGAATTTAAACCCTCTCCTTTATCCTTTCTCCCTGTTTAGTTTAGTCCCTGTGGCTGTTTCCAATTTTCTACTGTGTCTCCAGCTGCTTTTGGGGAGGGGTGCTTTTCCCGTATTCTCCCCCTGGTCTCTGTCCTCTCTCCACCTGCAAAAGCAGCTCCCTGCCCACCACGGCTTCTCTTTTCCCAAGTTCACCTCTCCACGCCGTGTACCTGCTGAATTCTGTGGTTCAGGTTGTGCATATTGTTGTGTTAATCCTCAAATCAGTTTTCTAGGTGTGCAGGATGGTTTAGTGTTGGTCTGGTGGTATTTCATGGATGCGAGACACACAAAAAACTCCAATACTGTTCTGCCATCTTGGCTCCTCCCCCCCCAAGTATATTTTTAACAGTTATATTATTTTATTAATTTCCTGTGCATGCCATAACAAACTGCTACATAGCTGGTGGCTTAAGACAACAAAAATTTGTTTCTTCACAGTTCTGGAAGGCAGAAGTCCAATATCAACATCGCTTGGCCATAATCATGATATCAGGTAGAGCTGTGCTCCCTCTGGAGGCTATAGGGGGAAATCTTTTCCTTGTCTCCAGCTCTGGTGGCTGCTGGCAAACCTTGGTTTGTGGCCATGTCATTCCAATATCTGCCTCTGTGATCATATTGCCTTCTGCCTACATCAAATCTTTTTCTACCTCCCCTTATAAAGATATGCTTATTATCAGGGCCTATCCAGAATAATCTCCCAATTTCAGATCCTTAACTTGATATTATCTGCAAAGACCCCTTTTCCTTTTAAGATAACATTTACAGGTGCTAATGACAAGGAGCAGAGAGCTTCAGGTGGCTGTTATTCAACCAACTCCAGGCATGGATAATGAAAAGATTCTTATGACGGTTTAGAAATGTTCAGTGAACTAGTTTTCCACAGATTTTAAAGTGTGCTATTTGTTTATCTTTCAATTTCTTGAGGAGGCCTTGACATCCTTTCCATCATCAAAGAGCGGGGAGATCTAGAAAGAGAAGGTGGCCCTAATATTTATTGATCCCCAGTTATGTTGCAGAGGCAACCAGAAAAACAATCCCCACCCTTTTTCAGGAGAAATCGCTTTCCACTAATGGCAGCTAGTGGAATACAAGAGACAAGACCAAAGTCTATGAAACACAAAGATTATTGATATTAATCACTGTGAGAAGTTCAGTTCTCAAAGATTCCACCTTACAGACTCAAAACCACTTTTCTTATTTACAAGCCAAATTCTTTAGTTTCTGTGCTAACACTTTTACCCCAGAATTTACCCTCTCTTTATTAAAGGAATATATTAAATATTTTATCTTGTAAAACAAACTTTTGATGGAAAACAAAAAAAAATGTTAGTAAAACAAAGAGAAAATTAGTAGGTGGATCTAGTAAATAATTAAAAAGTAATTGAATCCTGATCTCAAAATTTGGTTAGTAACACTTAAATATAAAAGATTTTGCAGTGCACCGAAGGCAATTGTTTAAATTATAGCAGGAAAGAAATGATAAAAGTAGTTTATTTGGTGAAAACATTTAGTTAAATAGCTTTGTCACCATGCCTTACATATTACTTCCAACCAGTTTAAAAGAAACAAAAAGCAAACCAAAACAACCCTTAGCACCATATTGATTATCTGCAAACACTCTGACTCCAAATATACAAAAGCTGTATTTAAGAGTGATGAAGGGGTAGATAATAGAAAGGATGCTATGACAAGATAATTGTTTTGCCTTGGAGCAGGTTTAAAAATTTATAACAGATGCCTCACTGAAACATCTGTAAATTCCTAAAAGCAAACTGAATTTTTTGTTTTACTTTTTGTTTTAAATAAACTCTACTTTCTAAGAAAAAAACACTAAAAATCAATTAACTTGTTTGTTTTAATATTTAAAGCTAATGATAAAAGCATTATTTGGTATTTGAGACATTGTGTATCCTTGCAACAAACCAAAAAGTTTACATAAGAAAATTTTTACTCTTTTGTGGCAGTCAGAATTGCAATCCAGACTCAATGTGCTCTACTTTGATTTGCATTAAGAATCATTACATACAAATTAAGATATCAGTGGGTCGCCTGGGTGGCTCAGTCGGTTAAGCGTCCGACTTCGGCTCAGGTCATGATCTCGCGGTCCGTGAGTTCGAACCCCGCGTCAGGCTCTGTGCTGACAGCTCAGAGCCTGGAGCCTGTTTCAGATTCTGTGTCTCCCTCTCTCTGACCCTCCCCTGTTCATTCTCTGTCTCTCCCTGTCTCAAAAATAAATAAAAACGTTAAAAAAAATTAAAAAAAAAGATATCAGTTTTGTCATCTGCTTTTAAATAGTTGGAGAAACACATTCTTTTATGTATGTCTTTTTTCTTGGAATTGAACTTTACAGGATGTTATGGGGGAGGGTTGTTGCATTTTCTGATATACCTAAATAACCTCCCGGATGGACATAGGTTAGCTAATTCCCATTGTGTAATGAAATGTGGCTAGGCTTTAGATGTAGGTATATTTAGGTTTATAACTTGGATATATCCTGAGTAACTGGGGGCATCTTACTTAGTTCCTTATTCCTTATGGTTCATTGCTTCCTCATTTCTTTAGTAAGGGGAGTGAATTAGCATACATTTGCAGCTAGTGGAAAACCAAGTCAAAGTGATTTAAGCAATAACAATATTTATAATCTCACATTAAAAACTCCCAAGGTATGATGACTCCATGATTAGTAAATTCAGTGGCTCAAAGACAATCAATTAACCACATTCTTTAAATCTTCCTGCTTTACTGTCTCTGAAGTTTTTATTTTATTTTTAGAACAATTCTTGGTTCAAGTTGGCTATAGACATTTCAGGACATATTACCAGACAATATCCAAAGGTAAAAGAGATTGTCACTTTCTTTCTTTTTTTGTTTTAATTGTTTATTTTGAGAGAGACAGAGAGAGAGAGAGAGAGAGAGAGAGAATGAGAATCCTAAGCAGTCTCCACTCTGTCAGCGCAGAGCTCGAAGTGGGCTCTATCTCACAAAATTGAGCTGAAATCAAGAGTCAGACACCTAACTGATTGAACCACCCAGGTCCTCCAAGACTGTCACTTTTAATCTATCATTCTCCCTGTCTGTCTATCTATCTATCTATCATCTATCATCTATCATCTCTTCTTCATTCTTATCCCATTTCAGAAAGCATTCTGGCGGGCACTAATTTGCCTAGCATTTTGCCCAGAATGTGGTAACATAACTCTTTTTTCTAAAATGATTTCTAGTAAACTGAATAAAATTACCACAGTTGCTTTAAATTAATCATCTATGATGGTTTAAATATCAAGAATTAACAAAGCCATTTTAAATACCTGGCCATTGCATTGATTAATGAATGTTTCACAATATTGAAGAAAACAAAGTACACAATAAATACAAGCTATTACTAAATTTTTATTTGTACATAAGAACTGCAGAGAAATTTGTATGACTCCTTACCAATTTTCATAACAAATGCAAGATTAGCCCAAAGTTTATTGAAGAACTGGCTCCACACTATCTTACTCCATGTTCTTCCACAGTCTGGAGCTCTTGTCAGCAACATTCTTTCAGAGCAGAGGGCAAAATGAAACCTATTTTACATCTCTTGTTCACAGTGTTTTTATGGCCTATCAACTAGAAAACCAGTATAACCGTCTGTGTAATTTTATAGATTTTTTGGTTTGGAACATTCTATCATAAACTTCACATAAAATTCTATCGTGTTATGCCAAACCATGCCCATTTTTTTCACCTATGGTTTCCAGGCTGAAATAATTGAGAAATATTTATTAGATGTTGAGAATTAAGTAATTTTTTTAGTTAATGTTCTTGATAATACATGAATGCTGTGCATATTTAGAAATATTTATATTGTTTAGTTTACATGAAAAATAATCTCATGCCTACAATTCTAATTAGGTAGAGAATTCTGACACGGGTAAGAAAATGTCAATCCTGCCTACTTGTAGAACTAAATAATAAAAATGTTCCTTATTAATTGCTTGACAGATAATTTTGAATTAATGTCCTTGGGCATCCTAAAATTTGGCAACATATCCTCAAAGCCTATCTCAATATTATTTTCTTTTAAAACCACATATTTTAGGATATTTACATTAGAGTAGCTTTTTTTATGCTGTGCTCTGCTGGAAAACATCCTGATAAAAATGAAAATGAGCTGGTGATTAGAAGCAAGTTCTAAAAAAATTATACCTGATATTATTTTATATGCCTCACTTTCTTATTTTGGCAAAATGACTTCTTAAAATAGAGATGAAAAGGGGAAAATCTTTAATAGAAGTATAGGAACATGAAAAACTTACTCTGTAGCATTGCTGTTTCCTCAACAAATTAAAGCATATTATGTTCATTTCTGCATTTATATGAAGAAATTACTAAAATGTATAAAAATACTCAAGGGGAGAAATAAATTAGTTTTAGTGGATAATAACAGCTTTCATATCGGTTCATATCTTAATTGACCAGTATAGCAGTTGAAAAGCCAAGTAGGGAGAAAAATTTGTATCAGACTACCTTTAAAATAAAAGATGTGCAAATTATAAAATCTCTTGTTTTACACAAATCTTCCCTTTCTACATAGTGTGAAATAAAGTAATCTGTTAGCTTAATTTTGTCAGTCTGATCCCCGAGTGTAACCCAAAAATTATTTATATTTTGTGATTCATATTTATTGGCATTTTTTCAATTTTTTTTACTTCAAAGGAACAACAAGTAGACTGACAACACATATTTCAATGTAAACAATGGAAACCAGCAAGCAGTGGAATGATATGTTCAGTGTGCTGAAAGAAAAAAGTAAAGAATCCTATTCCTTTTGAATGAAGTTTTCAAAAATTAGGGTTAAACAAAAATATATTCACAATAAAATTATATGCCATGAGCAGAATCTCCCTAAATAAATTCTAAAGAACACACTTGTGACATAAGGAGACATCCACTGAGTTTGAAAGATGCAAGAGGAATGACAGCAAAGAAAATTGTACATATGTGATACATATAAATAACAACTGCATAAAAGATTGATTATAGTAATGTAAAAGTGATACATAGTTGAGTTCAAATAAATGTGTATGCAAAGTTAAAATATTCTGCATCACTTCCATTATCTAGGAGAAAGAAAACTATTTCATAACTTTGAACTCCTATAAATTAAACATGCAAATTATAAGTTCTTGGTAAATTACAAAAATAATTTTTGGGAAAGTATGAAGAATGACTTCTCTTCTGGTCTTGTTTGATCTCAAATCTCTTTGTTGCCCAAAGCTTATTCTGCTCACTATTTCAGGAGAGTATTCCACTTATCAGCTTCCCTCATCAGCCACCTTGCTGTTGGATTCAGCTAACAGAGGTTGCTAACGGAAGCTTAAGAACAGGAGGAAGAGGGGAGCTTGGGTATTTCTCTTTGTTTCTCTCTGACCTAAGCAATATATTTGGAAGCAGCTGAGTGTCCTTCATGGTTCCACACCTTGTAAGAGTGGCCCCTATATAGTCCCTGCTTCTCCTGGATAATCCCAGCTCTTACTTCAGTAGCACTCCTTCCTATGTTTGCATCTTTACCCTAGGGCGTGGTAAATTCTGGTTTGCCATACTTTCTGCTCTCTGGCCTCAGATATTTAATTGTTTGGGTATCCTGAATTAATTTTATCTTTAAAAAAGTACGAGGATTGTCTCGTATATCCAAGCTGAGTTCAAACTTATAGAGAATATACATAAAATAATAAAAAAAATAATTGGCATTTCAGTCCAATCTTTGAGAATAGTACCATCCAATAATAACAGTTGAGAATTTCAGATGAATTATTTAACAGAAAAACTATATAATGGTATTGCAGAGTGTCCAAAAAGAGACAGGACCTAAAGGGCGTTTTACCATTGAAAGAAAGAAAGACTAGATAAGTTTCACCACTGTGTGGCTTTTTGTTGAGGGCATTCTTAAGACTGAACATGTGTCAGCCAATACTCAAAAAGAGAGCTATGGTTCCTTGGCTTGAAGTGTCAGAGTTTGAGGCTCCAAATCAGCTGGAAACTAAGGAAGAAAATCCTGGGAAGGACTTCCATCTGAGGACAGCTCCAACTCTTTGTTCAAACTTTTCTCAAATCCCTGGCTGAACCCTGAGTTGCACATGTGTCAGGGAGACACTGTGCACCTAGAAGCAATGGACTTGATGGAAGGCTGAAAGAACGGAGCAAAGATCTTAGCTATTGAACATGAAGTGAAATATATATTGATGTTTAAGTCCGAGTAAGTTAGATGGATTTAGTAAACACCCAGCATCACACAAACACACCCAAAGAAAGCATAAAGCCAAACCACCACAGGATTTAATTGATCAACCAATAATGTTACTATTTGCTATGAGTCAACACAAATAATACCAGACCCCAAAGTTTCCGTACAGTCCACAATAAATATGCAATATGCAATAAAAAATTACTCTGCCAGCAACAGCTGTACCTTATATTTAATGCGACCTTTGCTATATCTCCTGGTGAAAGTATTCCTCCTTGGGAGAACGGGACATCAAACTCTGCAGAACCCAGATTTGTGAGACCACATTTACTTCTACCTCTTAGTTCCCAGACCCAGGGTTGTTTTTTTGTTTTTGTTTTTGTTTTTGTTTTTGTTTTCCTACTGGAATTTAGTACCATACAAAGTTCTTTGGCTCAATGTATAAATGGATTCCTGGAGGATGATATCCCATCTGAGGTTGTACTTCTGCTTTATCTCCAACAGGCTAGTCAAATGCTCTATTAGGCCACCTGGTTCTAGGTTAAAGTATCAGATTATCCTATGCTCATTGGCTCACTTCATAACTCCTTTGCTAGAGGAGGGGATCCCTGTTTGGATGTGATGTATGTGATATTATGTGAGATCCTATCCCACTGGGCAAACATTTTTTAAGCTTTCAGAGAATGGCACTGGCTAAGGCTCTATAGATAGGAAAGACAAACTCATATTATTTCTGTGAGAACAAATTACTTGTCTTTCCTTATGTGCTATCTTATGTCCTTAAACATTTTCCCTTTGATTTTCTGATCTTTTCTTCCTAAGTCAAGCCATTCAGTACTGCACATGATTCCATATATAATCTAAACTCAGGGCACTTCCCTTTCCAACTCTCTCTATACCAAGATAGCCATTGGAAGAATACATTTGTCAGTTTGTGTAGTTGATTGTTTAGAGCGTTATGATTAATATATTGATAGGTTTATCTGTTTTTCACTTTTATCCTAAGTGTTATGAATTTGTAAGCACTTTAGTAATTAAGTTAACAGGAAGGAAAATGCCAACAGATAAATTTGGTAGTACCATTTGTCCTGTGGTTAAGGATTATGAGTTCCCTTCTCAAGGAAAGAATGGATCTGACCATTATTACTACATACAAATCATATAAATTACATTCATTTTCAGTTTGAGAGGTGGTCATAGGAAAATACCTTTTCCATGTTGAAATTTAAATAAGCACTGTTACCTCTCAATGAATTAAGATGGAAAGTAATTATAGATTTTATTTTGTCCATGGATAGCCTTTCATGTATATAAGAAGAACTAAATGATGGTTGCCTAAAAATAAATTAGTAAAATTAACAAAATCTGTGGAAACATATCAGTCAAGGGGACAAGTTAAGCAGAAGGACACAAGAGCCCGGAGCAGCTATCAGCAGCATAATGACGTGTGAGACCCACAGACAATATTACAGGAGCCAGTGCAGACACTTAATGAGGCTGCCAAGCAACCAGCTGTTGCTGTGGGGAACTGTGTTTCACAGCTTGGCATCTGGGTCAGTGTTGGCCATATGAACAGGAATATGACTGAGGGTTTTAATGTGGTAGGGCAAATGGCACCTTTTCATCATTGCGGTCACCTTTAAAAGATGATTTTTAAAAGGCTATTTGCCATCCCTGGGAGAAGATCTACTGAATGATGTCAGTGTTTCAAATATTTTTATAGAAGACAACTCTGAATGAATTAAAATATTTTCACTAAAGACTTTTTAAAACCCCTCAATATTTGTTTTAGTCCTATAAAACCATATAGAAATGGAAATGAGAAGTTAAGATCCTTTTATAATATTAAGGCAATGTTTTAAATACTGTAAAATTTAGTTATCATCATGGTTACTATCAAATATAACCTAATTGTAATGTTTATACTCAGTTAAGGGGACAGTAACATTTCCTACTTTTTGCACAATAAAATCCAAAATAGGGTAGAAATCAGAAGTCCTGGGGTATATATTTCAATATCTTCTATGAATCATTCAACCCCTTGGGTCTTAATTTCTTATTTCTCAGAAGTGGGATAAAAGTTAAATTCTTCCTACATCCATTATGTGTTTAGTAAAGTGCTTAAAGAGCATTTACTAATACAAAAGATATTATTCTTATTTAATCATCACACGAACCTTAGAATGTAGACAGATCAACGTGTGTTCACCATTTTGTACGCCTAAGTCTAGAAAGCTTATTTGTCTTGCTTAATGTTATACAGGGTTTTTTTTTTTGTTCACTTGTTTTATTTGTTTTGCTTAATATTATACAGGTTTTTTCGTTTGTCATGCTGAATATTACACAGTATTTTTATTTGTGTGTTTTTGCTATATGTGGACAGACCGGAATGTGGGATTCATCACTCTTGCTCCAGTAGTTTCCCACTGGTCCATGATGTCTCTATAAATTTAGAAATTACTAGATAATAAAAGATATTACTCTTTTTTGTTAATTATCCAAACTGTCAACATTCTGTGTCCATTCTATAAAACAAAATTTTTTTTAAAGCAAATTCTACTAAGATTGATGATGTTAGTTAGGGTCAATTACCTAGATGGATGGGATAGACAAGATTCTCAACTACTGAGCTGACTAGATAGAAGGACTTCTGATTCTGAAAATGAGATGTGTTGCCAAGTTTGGAAAAAGCACCTAAAACAACGGAAATGAGCATAGAAGGGAAATATGGATAGTTAGGAAGACATACCTATGGGTCAAGCATCTGGAATCAGGATCCCAGATGAATGAATCATATAATGTGAACATTCCAGGCAGGACAGCTGGACATATGGTGTTAAGCTATACACATACTTGGAAATAAAGATCTCTATTGAAACCTAGAACTTGTCAGCAAGATCTCCATCAATATATATGAATTACAAGTGTTTGCGTTCTCTCTTTCTGTGAAAACCACCACCACCAACAAAATCACCATGTCTTTGTGAGACATTTTTGTGAAATCTGCAGGAGGAGCTCTATCATGTTTTTTTTGTTTGTTTGTTTGTTGTTTTCTTTTCTTTTTTTTTTTTTTTTTTACTTCTGAGAAACCACCTGCATATTTCTGTAGTTATATGTAGAAACAGTGCCATAATGCATGAGTTTCTAAATGCATTTGAGTGCTAAACAAGTCATATTCAATATGTGTTTCCTGGAAACAAAAATCCAAACTGTTTTCATTTGAAATGTGTTAAAAAAAAATCAGAAATATCACAATGCAGAACTTATATATTTTATGTAGTAAAAATAGATCAAGGAATTTTGTCAGAATTTATATTTTAAATCAGAAAATGAATTTGATGTGTCCATTTCTAAATAAGTTGGAAAGATATTAAATAAGAAGCACACATGTCAGAAAGAAGTAAATTGGATCAAGCTGTCTTTCATATTCAGCAGCTCTGTAGTTCCATTTCTGGAAATCAACTATGCAGATATAGGCACTGTGGAAAACAGCATGGAGTTTCCTCAGAAAGTCAAAAATAGAACTACCCTATGACGCACCAACTGTGCTACTAGGTATTTAACCAAAGGATACAAAAATACTGTTACAAAGGGGCACATGTACCCCAATGTTTATAACAATGCTATCAACAATAGCCAAATTACAGAAAGAGCCCAAATGTCCACTGACTGATGATTGAATAAAGACGTGGTATATATAATATATATAAGTGGTATATATATAATATTAAGTCCCACATTTAAGATTAAATATATAATATTACATACAGTATTTTAAATATATGTAATTAAAATCCCACATTTTAAAATTCATCATATTATATATATACCATTTGTTTACTATGTATATACCACTTCATATATATATGTATAAGCTATACACATACATATGTGTGTGTGTGTATAATGGAATATTACTCAGCCATCAAAAAGAATAAAATCTTGCTATTTGCAAATATATGATTTCACACATATGTAGAATTAAAGAAACAAAAACAGAGGAACATAGGGGAAGTTGGGGGGAAAGAGAGGGAAGCAAACCATAACAGACCTAACTATAGAGTACAAACTGGGGGTTGCTGGAGGGAAGGGGAGTGGGGTATGGGCTAAATGGGTGATAGGTATTAAGGAGGGCATTCGTTGGGTTGAGAATTGGGTGTTATATGTAAGTCATGAATCACTAAGTTCTACTTCTGAAACCTACACTACACTCACTATATGTTAACTAACTAGAATTTAACAAAATTTTGAGAAAAAAAACAACAAAGTTCATTACTGTACCATTATAAAAAATATAAAAAGACAAAGTAATACAGTATTTAAAATGCACTACATATACCTGTGTGTAAAAATATATAGTAATATATACACACAGAAAATATATTTAACATATATATGCTAAGTATATACAAGAATATGAATAAATATAAATTTATAAATATTAAAAATTTTAAAAATATAAATACATATGTATTCACTGCCATGAGCCTATGCCTCACTGTTATACTTCATAAAGGTCACTCATAAACACTGCTACTATATGGAAAGCAAGTCCCTGTGATACACCAAATTAAGCTGTTTTCTGACTCAGTCACATGTTGAACCCCAAAGAGTATAGACCCATAACTATTTATGACCCAATAATAAGCTCAGTAGATTTAAAGTGTTTTTTTTTTCTTGTTCACTGATCTAAATCATGATCATTATGGGCATTATAATGTTCTAAATAACTACAGGAAAGGGATCATAAATCTCACTCCAGTTTTCTCCCAGGTATCTACTTAATTCCAAATTTTGTACTTTAAAATTTATACAAAATTTCCTTCCCCCTTCACAGCAGAAGATATATGGATGGACCAGCCATAGTTTGGCCAAAATCTTGCTTTCTCACAGATATATAAAGTGAAACATTATTGGCAAATATATTGATTGATAATCTGTAGTATTTTATATCACTGTTCCCAAAATTTATTAGGAACATACTTCTTTTGTCTTGTTGAACTTAAAGAATAATAATCTATCAGAAATATGAGATACCCTGTGGGAGAGAAAAGAGTGTCCCACTTTTTTTTATAGCAAGTTCCAAATAAGCATGCTAAATCTCATGTTTTACAGAAAATATGATTTATATTATTAAAATTCTGATTAAGTAAGTCAATATTATTCAATTTTTCTTTTAAGTGAGGCTGATAGTGATGCTTTATAATGATGATAGACAAAAGCAGTATTTGAAAAAGAGAAGGCTGAACTAATCAGTATTCCACAGACATAAAGAAAATTAATATTTTAATCTCAGCTTAACTATACTTCACGGTTTAATTAATCTAATATTTTTATATTCACTCTGCATTTTACATCTATTATTGAGTCATTTAAAGGTGTATGGACTCTGGAATGGAAGAGATATCATTTAGAACCAATAATCCCATATGTGTTTAAACATATATTATTTCCCAATGACATAATGTCTCTTAAAAGGAGAAAAAATAATCCATATTTTATTAGGTCAGCATTTAATACTAGAGTTTTATATTATGATAAGACAAAATGCATGTCACCAAACTTTAAATTTCAAGACCCATACCATCAATGAAACATGAAGAAAAATAGATTCATTTTGTAAAAAGTTATTGTGTATTATTGAGACACACAAGTATTGGAGAAAACAATCTGTTTGGTGATATAGTCACATTTATTAGAATTTAATATAGAGGTGTCTTTTTTGAAAATTGTTTCTTATCAAGAGGCATGTTTACATTTACAACAGATGAAAAATAAATCTCATTCATTAAAAGTAACAATGATAAATAGCATCATTTGCTCATTGGAAGTGCATAATCAGATTGATTAGTTCTATGCATTAATTAGTCTATAAAATTGGAAGTTTGTGGTAATGTCAAGTAGATGTAAGGAAATAAATGAATGAATGGATAGGACTAATCAATTTCAATGTGGGATGTTGTCTGAGAGACATGGAACAATTTCAGTTCTATAGAGAGTACCTCAAAGTGGTGCCAAACAATATATTCTGTCTTTCATCATATTATGTATAAAAAATGATAACACATATTTGATTTTTGGAATTAATAAAATTTTTAGGTAGATTAATTAAAATTATTTATTTCCTTAAATAAAATTATAAGTTTAGTGTAGGGAGAACACCAAAAAGTAAAAGAAAAAATAAAACATATTTTACTTTATTTTACCTTATTTATTTTTTTTAAATAAAACATATTTTAAAATGCATGATTAAGCTAAAAGGAGATGAAGACAAATCCTTACAGACTAGACAATGAAAAGCAAATCCAGAAAGCTAAGACACCTGTGGATGTGGCCAAAGGGCTTCTGTCAATTTCTCCCTAGTAGCTTCAAATTTCTCGTTTTGAAATTCACTTTCAAAGAGGCCATTTCATGAAGCTGGAATTTATGAAAGGCACACATTCATTGGAAAAAATCTAGAATAAAACACACTTAGATATAATCAGAACAAACCAAACCAAAACACCAACTTGTTTTGGCCAGATTCTTGCCTACTATAGCCTTGAGACACAAATGTATTGTGGTGGGGATAGGTGTGAAAACTCTTACTAAAAATTCTTACCACAATCCCGCCTCCCCTTGAGGATAGGCTAAATTACCATCCATGTGGTTCAAAGACACTGAATTTAAAAATTTAAGATAAAGAGTTTCAAGATTTTTAGCACTCCCCTAGCACTTGGCAAAAGGATAGAGAAAAGTTCTTGGATGAATTATTTTAAAATATGACAACAAATAATTCCCATAATATAGTTACAAGGGACGTAAACTCACTTTTAAAAAATAGACACACAGATCAACATGGATAATAATTTCTTTTTTAAAAAGCCACAGCAGAATGCTAAGTTTTTATGCATTACATAAAGCATACAAAATGCATGTGTTTTAATACATTTATACAAATAAAAGAAGGACCTGAAAATTTGGATAAGAGCAAGACACTATAAAAACAACTGGACAGGGGCGCCTGGGTGGCTCAGTCAGTTAGCATCTGACTTTGTCTCAGCTCATGATCTCACAGTTTGTGAATTCAAGCCCCACATCGGGCCCTGTGTTGACAGCTCAGAGCCTGGAGCCTGCTTCAGACGCTGTGTCTCCCTCTCTCTCTCTCTGCTCCTCCCCGCTCATGCTCTGTCTCTCTCTCCTTCAAAAATATATAAAAACTTTAAATTTTTTTTTAAAAATAGGGGAACCTGGGTGGCTCAGTCGGCTGAGCGTCCAACTTCGGTTCAGGTCATGATCTCACAATTCGTGGGTTCGAGCCCCACCTCAGGCTCCGTGCCGACAGCTCAGAGCCTGGAGCCTGCTTCAGGCTCTGTGTCTCCCTCTCTCTCTGCCCCTGCCCCGCTTATGCTCTGTCTCTCAAAAATAAATAAATGTCTAAAAAATAAAAATAAATAAAAATAAAAACAACTGGACATAACTTATAAAAATACTAAAGGGAAAAAGAAATGCAATAATTTAAAAGCTGTGTCAGCCAATTAGACACAGAATGGAGCAGAGAGATGAAGAAATAAAACATTAGGTAAAAGGTTAAAATACATAGAAGAGTGAATTAAAAAAAAAAACTCAAAATACATCTAATTAAGTACTAGAAGGAGATTTTTGAGAGAAGGAAGCAAGACCAGGTAAAAGGAGATAATGAATAAGAATATTGCAGAATTGATAGACATCAAAACTTATACTCATGAGATCAATAAGCCTTAGCATGATAAATAATACATACTGAGAAAAACACATTTTGACACTTCATAGCCAAACCAAAATCAGCCACTTTTTCCCAAAAAAGTTTTCTTCCCACCACCCAAATTCTTAAAAGTCCTAATAGTATTTAACAGAATGAAAAGAGAGAGTTTGACATTATTAATCACATGATGGAAGACAACATCATTATTTTTTTTTAATTTTTTTTTGACGTTTATTTATTTTTGAGACATAGAGAGACAGAGCATGAACGGGGGAGGGTCAGAGAGAGGGAGACACAGAATCTGAAACAGGCTCCAGGCTCCGAGCTGTCAGCACAGAGCCCGATGTGGGGCTCGAACTCACGGACTGTGAGATCATGACCTGAGCCGAAGTCGGTCGCCCAGCCGACTGAGCCACCCAGGCGCCCCCAACATCATTATTTATAAGGTAGCCTTGCCAAAAAAATCTAACATGCATCTAAGCCAACCACTAATATTCTTGTATCTAGATGATAATTGATAAGAAACAACAGATAATTATAAATCTTCCCAGCAAGTGACTGGGGATAGTGTGTGTCAGGCAGAGAAGTAAAAGAATGTTCAAGGTACAAGGTGTGAAACACTGGAGCTCATTGGGAATTGGCTTGGTGAGTGGTATTGCATTTATACAGTAAACATTCAGGAGTCCATGCAGATGGTGAAATAATATAAAGTCAGATACATTTAGATATTTCTAGACTATGGAAGAGTGAAATAACTGCTTATTTCAACCTGTTATAAATGATGCAAAACTAGATTCACTTCTGAGTTTCAAAGTTTTCTCTTGAATCACTTCCTGGAATTGAAAGCCATTCCTGACTTGCAATTTAGAGTGAAGAACCCTGCACATTATCTAAGTAAGGTGTCCAAAGCCTCACTTCTGCTAAGAACACTAGTGCTCTTGGAGGCTCTTTCTGCACTTGAGGGGCAGAAAAAGAGGAATTCTAACCCATCAGTTTCTCTCTCCCATACTTCTGGGGCTTCTCCAGGTGTAAGAGCTGCAGCAGAGCAGCCAATCCTTTTTCCACGATCCTAAAATATGTAAACAAGAGAGATCCCTCATACCTGCTCACTGCAGTTGCTTTCTGGTATTTCTGTTTGAACTCCCTTACTCTATACCCTAGCCTACAAACCATCGAAAATTGTTTCTCCCTCACTGTCAGATCCGCCAGTTCCTTCTTCTCCTT